>NC_134404.1:131063060-131663060 GCF_038048845.1 Mixophyes fleayi | reverse complement strand
GAAACAGATCCTAGTGACAGATTTTAGCTACATATGTAGCAAAAACTGCATAGTTATGCAGTGGCATCTTGTAACCTCAATCTTAGAAATGCTCAAATTTGTAAAATTGTTGTTTTTACCAGTTCGATGAATCAGTTCTTAAGTTTCAATTACAGAAAATTCTCGAACTTTAGATAAAAAAGTGACAATAAAAACAAATAAATCTAATTTCAAGCAAAGTGAACATGTTCAACACTGAGCTACTCTAGCGCAGTGGAGAATACTTTTCGTGTTGTGTAAGGTGCTGAAACCATGTGAAGTGAGTTCAGACACTGCTAGCTTGAGCCAGGTGATTCCCTTAAGGAGGAGATGAAAACAAAGCAATTACGCTAAGTATGTCGGACTTGTAGATCAAGTACTTTTTTCCCTTCACCATGATCCAAGAGTTATCAAAATCTTGAAATCGGATTACTAAATTTTGGCAACTATGCTTGGTCGTAGGTTTAAGAGCTATGTCTTCTCTTTGTTTCCAACTGACCCAGTTCTCAAGGAATACAAGGAGCTCCTGATGAGCAAGATGACAGCTCAAGTGTTACGTGACAGGGCGGCGTCTCCTTCAGTTTCTCAGTCCACTGCTGCTAGGAAAAAACTTAGCTTTCCTAAGAGAACCAGGGATTATGCAGTTGACTCAGCACAACATTTTGACATCTGATCTGGTCTAAAAGAATTGACCAAAAACCGTGATACCTCTGCCGTAACTCCACCTGATCCTACAACATCCAATCGATGGTGGAGGATTATTTTAAGGACAGTATAGAAATAGACATGTCAGAAAGTCTCTTTACATACTGGGAGAAAAAAAAAGGCAATTTGGAGACCCATGTACCAATTCGCTTTGCAATACCTAAGCTGCCCACCCTCCAGTATGTATTTAGAAAGAGTTTTCAGCACAGACGGAAACCTTGTCAGCGATCGGCGTAGGAGGCTACTTCCTCAAAATGTGGAAAAGATGATGTTCATCAAAATGAACTACAATTTCCACGAGGAAGGCTTTTACCGTCACTTACATTAAAGTACAGAGACTTCTGTAATGGTGGAATCCAGCGGAGATGAATTAATAATGTGTGAGGATGATGTACACACTGATGAGGGTGAGGATGAGACTGAGGATGAAGACAACAACATTTTGCCACTGTAGAGTTCATTAACAGCACTGGTAGCTTAGGTGCCTTAAGCCCATTATTAGCTTGTTTTGTGGGGAATCAAACAAACCAAGCCCTTCAGTCACAAAAGTGCTTGGTTTGTTAAGGTGTGCATGTCCTTGAATTGCTTGCTTTGTTAAGGTGTGCATGTCCTTTTAAGATCTAAAATTAGGGTGGGTGGGTGGGAGAGTCCAAGGACAATTCCATCTTGCACCACTTTTCCTTTCAGCTACAGCTGTGTGCCAATGTTATCTAGATGTGCTATATACTGTTGTGTGCTTTGCCAAGACACCCATTGATGATGCAGATGACTCAGCATAACATTTTGACATCTGGTCTGGTCTACTGTAAAAGAATTTACCAAAATTATTGATACCTCTGCATTAACTCCATCTGATCCTACTATCAACATCCAAAGAATTCATAATCCTGGTGGGGGAAGCAGGTATAGTAATGCACTTGCTTACTAAGAGCACTTAGACGACAGATAAGTGCCTTGTGAAAATTGCCTATGTCAGCCCGAACATCTGGGAGCACACTGACTGGAATGAACCTGGCAAAGAGGTGGCAAAGAAATGTAGAGCACACATTAATTTGTGCATCCCAGTTAATGGATTGGAGGGAGATGGTAATGCCTCCAATTCATCTTTGACATTCTCATACAGCTGCAGGAAGTTTGCTCTATTGAGCTTAAACATTTGAATAACCTCCTACTCGGAGAAGGAGTCCAGACTCAACCGTGTTCTAACATCATGTGGCCTGCGCAGCCTAAGAGCAGCCTGGTGCTGGGGATGGTCCTCTCTCCCTCTATGTGTTCCAAAATCTCACGTTACTCCAAAACGCAAACCAAACAAAATTCACAATCAAATCCATTTTCAAACACCCTCAGATTATTTTTCTTTTAGAACCCTTTTTATAGGCATCATTAACCATCATAGACCAATAGCTGATGTGTTTGCTAACACTCCTATACAAAGCAGCATGTTGATTTCTGCAATTTTTAGGAAAAAATCTCAGCGATTTTGCAAATCGCCGCTTCATACATATGGCAACTTTATATTGCTAGAGTAATACAAGTCTGTACTGACAAAAGTTGCGATATCCCTCCATGACTACGTAATTGCGTGTTACACACAAGGGCAACTGTATTTCCCAACATGCACCACCATATGCAATTACACCCCTTGCATGTCCACATGGTTTGTCCGGGTGCTGATTTAGTCCTTTAGCTGTGCTTTATTATAACTTTACATACCAAATTAGTTAGACACATTGCATGTGTCTAACTAACTACCTGTTTGGCATATTAAATCACTATGGCAGACACCATAATAGTTTACTGTAGCCTTCCCATGGACAAGGTGGTGCCACTGATAGCTGTTTTTGTTAATCAGGCACATGGTTGAAATATTATTTAGGCACATTTAATAGGTGTTAGGGTCCCTTACGTTTGCTTGCCGCATTATCCTGTAAATCCCATGTGAAATGCGCCGTTTCTTCCCTGCGCTTAGGATTCTTAACCATTTCGTTTTGCACTGCTTTAAATATGATATCCGGTTTTTGGGACGTTTTGGCTGACGTACTTTCCCGTTTTGACTGAGTGACATTCAGGGAATTTGCTCCTTATGCTGACCTTAATGGTACCCCTTGTGGCGTCAGCTACTCGCTGAGGTTCGGGGGGTGACGGCTACAGTTTATGTAGCCTTATTATCTAGCACAGTTTTTTCCCCGACACATTGAAGTCCTTAGAGTGGGAAGGCTGTTATCTGCGTCTAAACTCTCCCCCACTCCAGGGTTATTGGCTAAGAATGTTATTTTAAGAGATGCATCCATGATTTGCAAGTTGCACAATACTAAAACAGATCGATTTGACGAGGGGCATGGAGCCATTATGAATGCATACTCTGATCCCGCCTTTTGCCCAGTAGCACTGGCAAGGGCTTATTTGTTGGTTAGACCTGTTGGCAGGCATGTTTGGCTACTCCACCATGACTCTACGTCTCTTCCAGCTACCATTTTGGTTTTATCTTTTAGAAATGTTTTAACATTATAGGGCACAGCCGAGTATGGCACCCATTCCTTTAGAATGGGTGTGGTAACCTCCACAGTGGTAGCAGGGTCCTCCATGGAAAGCTTTAAATGATTGGGTGGTTGTAAATTCTCCGGCTATGAGACATACATTTGACCTGATCAATTATAGTGTGATTCTCCCTGTTGGCAAATAAGGACTTGTTCTCTTTTCAGCTTTGGAGGTGTGGACATAAAGGAATTTACCTAATTTTTTCTCAGTGGAGGACCTCACAGCATACGCACCTTCAAGGTTTTTTACGGTTTTTACCTTCATATGGGTTGCCACTTCCACATCCACCCCTCCAGTATTCACATGCTGGATAATCCTATCTTGCTTACCCAGATACATCTCAACTTTTATTCTTGTTTTTGTGATTTGTAAATTTTTCATGGTGTTGAATTTATTTTTTTGTGTGACTTGTGACTGTAATGGTGTTTAATTTGCCACCATACCTCTAAATGATGCTCAGAGCGTATTCTAAATTACAGATTGTTTCCCAAGGTCCTTTCAAGCTTGGGTGGTTGATCACTCCTTCATCTTCTGGGCTGCCAGGCATTCCTTGATCCAGGACTTGTCCAATTTTCACAGCTTTGTATACATACAGTGGTTTGGTAGGGGGATGGCTATCCCAGTTTCAAAGAGTGGTGCTTAATATGACTGCAAATAGATCGAGCTCCAGAACCTTTAGTGATTTCCTTAGGGTCAACAACTTGGGTAAAGGTAAATCTGTTGTGCTCATTTTGCATATCATAGGTGATTTGCCGCTCATAAGCCAAAAGCTGGCCTGTACTTTGCTAGCCCAATGTCATCCCTAAACTAATTTAGTGAGGTTCCAGTAGTGGAGCAAGGTTAGACGACAGGTTAACCGATCTGTCACTCACCGGACTGTGAGTGCCATTTCCCGTGTGTTCAGGAACCGTGGCCGTCCGCCATCCTGAGGGTCTGCGCATGTGCAGCCCTTATCATACCTTCAGTACCTGTTGCTTTTAATTGATTGGATGATCAGGCAACCCTCCCTATTTAAACCACCTGTGATCATTACCTGGTTGCCTGATCTTGGAGTCTCATTCCCCATGAGCCTCTGAAGGTGTTCCTGTGTTCCTCGTGTATTCAGCTCCTGATGATTCCTGTTTACTGCTATTGTGGTTTCCAGACCACTTCAACTCTCCTGTGTTCATTGTGCCTACACTCAGCTGATTCCTATCTGCTGCCTCCGTTACTACTACAGAGTTCCTGATCGTCTCAACTCTCCTGTGTTTATCGTGTCAGCTCTCCGCTGCCTCTGTTACTACTACAGAGTTCCTGATTGTCTCTACTCTCCTGTGTTTATTGTGTCAGCTCTCCGCTGCCTCCGTTACTACTACAGAGTTCCTGATCGTCTCAACTCTCCTGTGTTTATCGTGTCAGCTCTCCGCTGCCTCCGTTACTACTACAGGGTTCCAGACCGCCTCTACTCTCCCGTGTTCAGCGTGCCTTCTCTCCGCTGCCTCCACCACTACTACTGGATACCAGACAGCCTCAACTCTCCCGTGTTCATCATGTTTCCAGTTTCACTTACTACTGCTTCCTGAGTATTGCTTCGTTGATTCTGGATTACCTGCCGTGCGCTGCACCAACCTGATTACCGCTTCCATCCTCCAGTGCCTTCAGCCGTTCAGGTATCCCTGCACGTCTCTCTGACAGCCTGCTCTCCTGAACCGCGGTATGCATACTTTCCATTGACTTTGCTTTTGTATTGCATATCCATCTGGACTGAGTTGTGTTCTCCTCCGGAGCCTCCTATCCACTGAAGCTATTGTTACCATTGACTTTGTTTCCTTTTGCCTGGATAGCTATTGTGACTTTGTATACTTCAAGCAGTGCTTGTCAGTTATCGTTGTATTGTGAATATCATCGTGGGATCAAGTTCTGTGTGCCCCGTGTATACTCTGCTTTACATTCATCTCCTCGTGCCCCTCCTCACATATATATAGCAGTGGTACAACTTGCTGACGCAGACCACTGACTCCTGTTCCCTGTGACACCAGTTCCAAGTATCCTCTCACATAAGCAGTGGTACAACTTGCTATACGCAGACCACTGACTTCCCCGTTACCTACTTTCACCTGGATTCCATTCCTTCACTATAGACAGCGGTACAACTTGCTATACGCAGACCGCTGACTCTCCTCACGTTTCCTTGTCCATCTGGTTCCTCGTGTACATTCATCTACTCATTACCAGTTGCTGCTAGTCATAGACTTTCCTTGAGCATTCTCTCACCATCTGCTGTTTCTCCTGTTCCGTTGTCACCCTGCTACCAGAGAACCATAGTACCAGCTATATTACTCTGGTAAGTCCATCATCTGGTGATATCCTGGGCAAAGACTCCTAGTGCCCGTGACACGATCTGACTAATTATTGGAGGAATATCGGGGGGAGTGGATATTCAATGCCCCTTTGATTACATTCGCCCACCCTCATCTTTATAGACCCTATCGGGTGCCTCTCACTGACGAAGGTTTAGGTATTGTTTTATGCCCAGATTTTTAGATCTTTGGCGGGGTTTCTAGGGTCAGGTGGTGGCAGCTGTGTGTCCGCTAAAGGACCACAGCTATTAGCGGGAAAGCAGTAAAGTCAGCGGTTAATATATGGTGAAAGAGTTATGTTGGGCCGTAGGATTCTTCCCCCTTTAATCTATGTCTCCGTTAGGGTCATTTATGCATATGCCTTGGTTGTCATTTGTGCAAGCGCACCCTGTGAGGCCAGAAAGGTTGAAGCGCCTGGTATTCTGAGTCAGTTGCCCTTCCCTGTGTTTGCTTGTATAGTATTAGCTGGTTAGCTGACTTGCATTTGCTTTTGTTGCCACCATCATTTATATTGGGGGAGGGGCACGAGTTGGCATTAGAAAAGGCAATAAGGTGTTTTTTTTTGGATTAATTGGCAAGAAGAACATAAAATGTATAATACCAAGTTCATATATTAAATCCTGTTTTAAGACTTTCTTATGGATATACATATATAGAAAAATACCAATACACCAATAAATGTCCTGACTGGGATTTGTTGCCAAATGTAAAATACAAGTAGTCCATTACTGCAAATTAAAAGAAAAATATTAATGCACAATGGGTTTAATAAAAAAAAAAAGAATGAAAAGTAGTGCCCCACCCAAGCGCTCCCAGCACTCATAATCTAGGCTGTTAGTGACAATTTGAGGTGAATGAACAACTTGGAGTTTTCCCCAAAAGCTCTAGGCTGGGCTGGTGACACAATAATGGAATAAAACTGCAGTGTGGGGTCCCCTTATCATAAAGTCTGGGGCTGAGCTGACTAGGTGAATCAAGCCTGCCAAAAAATGCAGCCCCCTGATAGAAAGCAGACCATTTTGAAGCATTAAATCTGGTGTACATCATGGTAGACTGTGCATATTTATGTCTTTTAGGAGGCTTGGGAGTGGAAAGGGGCTGGTCAATAGAATTCCATTCCTCTGTAGTCTGACAGAGGTAGAGCTACCTGGAGTTAGTTTGCAGCAGGCACCTGTCAGCTGAGGAGATCTATATCTGCAAAGTGTACAAAAAGAAACATGACATTTCTTATTGCATGGACCCCTTTTCTCTGCTGTCTTTGGACTCTGGATGGACTCCTAATTTCTCTTGGTAAGATTTTTCCTATATCAGTCTTGTTACTAAACATGCCTTGCACTTGTGTACGTATAATATACATAGAAATCATCATGGCAGATACATTATATTAAAAACATAATTCTAGAAAAATTTTTAAACAAGATTCAACATGTGCCAAGTACATAAAATGTGTACTATAGATTCTCAACTTTTTTATGCAGTAATGCATGTGCCTTTTTGTAATTTTACACCCATATAACATTTGTTATAATTAATAATACCTAAACCAATGAGGCTAAATCATATAAGGCCTTTTGAACATTTGGATCCAATTTACACTTCCAACTTATCATCAGTAAGTGATAAAAACTCTCACTATCACCCTGCAATTAGTATCACCAATATAGACTTGTGTTATTACACTCTGTGCATTGATAGAAAATTGCTTAAATAGATTACATTCTATATGGATCATTTTGCTCTCACCCCTCTATATTTGCTATTGTTTAATTTAACACGTAATCTAAACCCAAAGTTTGTCTTAAAAATGTTTTGCCCACTAGTTAAGATTCTACAAAATAAATCACAAAATACTAGTTTAATATTAGAATATTATTAGTGCAAAAGAAAATGAAAAGAAAGGGTCCATTGGGCAGGTATAAAGGCAATGGTACAGGGTATGTATAACAGAAAATAAGTTTATAAAGATCTCTTTTGTGTGTTCCAGTAAAGTTAATTATATTTTAGTCCACTAACATAACACTCTTTATAACTTGATGAACTGAATTTAAAGTGTAAATAGAGCTGAATGTAAATAGACTCAATAGTTAGTATAAACAGCTGAATATATAATGTAGTGGCCAGTGTTTGTGCAAAACTAACCAACGGGTTAAAACTCACATAAACCAGTTACTATATTGGTATTTTTATGCAGTCTAATCCGTATGCACTTTCAATCCTTAATTCAACAACAGTATTAGTTCTTTATGGATCAATTCAAGTTCTCCTGCATTCCGATGATAATAAATGTCTCTGAGTTCTAAAACTCAAAAAGTCAATAGACTTTATGACCATTCGTCCCTCTCACGTGCCAGCAGCTTTCAGTTTGGATCTGTGTGGTAATCAGTTCCTCCACATCTCCCCTTCTCGCGTTTGTCACAGAGACACATGTAAGAAATAGAGATGCGGCCAATAGTGAAATATCGTTTTCATAATTTATTTATAAAACCCTTTTAAAATCAAAACTCACATTCAAAGAACGTTTATCAGTTAGTTCATGTATATCACTTTTGTGACTCAGTTCCTAGCAGCCTTAGTTCAGATCAGAGGTCCCATGAGGTCAATAGTGAAAATTTGTTAATTATATTTTAATGTGACATGAATTTGCATGATTCAACTATGACCTCTGGAGATCATAGTTGGATTATTCATATGCAACTGTGCATCACAACAGCTATCTTTGCCTATTTCTGCACATTACACTTCTTTTTACTGGTAATTGATGCATTTGCACAGCAAGATGACGTTTTCTTTTTTTTTTTAATAAGGCATGCAAATATTTATTAAGGACCTTAGATGCTAGGAGCAGGGCTATCTTTTCCATTGGGCACGATGGGCAGGTGCCTGGGGGCCCCACAGGCAAGGGGACCCCATAGGCAGGGCTCTTAATTAGAATAAATAATCCTGCAAAAGAAAAAACCTGCAAAATAAACCTTCAAGGGTCACTGAGCAAGTACACCTATCCATCTCTACCTCTATATATCTATATCTATATCTATATATATATATATATATTATATATATATATATATATATATATATATATATATATATATATTTATAAAAAATGTAGGGGACCCGGTGCACTGCTTTGCCCGGGGGCCCAATTTGTTGTTAAGATGGCCCTGGCTAGGAGCACTCATTATAGATTAAAGAATAGTAACATCCTAGTCATCAGTCTATGTTAACATATGTATCCATTGGGGCTAATAACGAATTGAGCATATACTCATTTCATTGGTGTAAAATACTTTAATTTGCAATGTGCATGCCCACACACAATAACATATGCGTACATCCGTATGCAGAGTTGGTAGCATCTGACATTTGCCTGTTCCCCTAAAAGAAAACAGCCCTGTGCTCTTCAAAAACATCCCTTTAATTTTGCCTGTACCAGCCACATTTTTTTGCACAGCATTTTTTTAATTCTCTTTAATCCTTTTTTACAACAAGCACTACATTTAAAACAAGTTTTGTAATAATGATGATGGGCATATCAACAGTATGCTTTATGCATACAAATGGATTTTACGCAGATATGCTGATTAACATGGATCTTACGATACTTATGCCTAAGGATATGGGCTTATTTTTACATGCTACTTTTGAAAGCGTAACTAGTGTCCTAGATACATACAACGTAGCATGAGTGGAACAGTAGGTAAATGTAAAATGTGGGGACTGATTTATAGTTGGTGTAGGACATGTCCTAGATCAACTTTAAATGTCAATGCAAAAATAAAACTATCAAGTATCTGTGTGCTACATGAAAAAGCAGCCAGTACTCTCCTTATATGCAAAATAATAATCTAATTTGCACCCCTTGCATTGTAACATGGTGTATCCAGGATCATATTTGCTCCTTTTTTTGCCTTGCTCTCCTTAATGACTCAGGCACTAATAGTTTAATCTCAGCACATACATGTGTTTTCCCAAAGCATGTTTACATTCCTTTAGTGTTTTCCTACTACACCTGCTGGAAATTTGTTTAAAATATTTTTATAATATATATTTACTAATATTATTCATGAATGTTTCCCACCAGTCTGGAATAGAGTCCGCTTGTGCTAAAACTTATTCTGTAAAATGCTCCTTTTCTGAACATTCTCGATTCCTTTTACATATGTGTTTTCCCAAGTCTTTCTACTCTGTATTTTTTGTCATCACTATAACTTCAAAGCAAAAAATGTGACAGAGGATTATTTTCCTCCAAAGTGCATTATTTTAATCAAAACAGCATGACATGCACTTTGCACTGTTTTGTCCATCAATTTGATTATCACAAATTGTAAGTACAAAATAGACAGAGAGGCAACAAATATATTCTTATATCGCTTTTTAAGCTGTATGATTTCTACGTATACTTGCCAATTGTCCCGGAAAGTCCGGGAGACTCCCGAAATTCGGGTCAGTCTCTGGGGCTCCCGCGAGAGCTGGCATTTCTCCCGCATCCCGGAATTCCCTTGTTAAAATGACGTGATTCTCTGTGAATCCGCCCCCGCGACAAAACGTAATTTTACTCGTCACACCCCATAGCCACGCCACTCTCCCGGACGTCGCCTACTAAAAGTAGGCAAGTATGGTTCTACGTAGTTTTATAATACAGTTTTAGCATTATGTCACTGTCATGAAATATACTTGTTTCCTTCAATACAAACATTGACAATTTCATATATAACAAAATTAAAGAAAACATTTACCTTACAAAGGGTTCAGCATATTTAAGTAGCCCTGGGTTTTCTATTTTAGTTATTGTCTTACATGTCTCTTTTGTTTTAATGATCTGACCCATATCCTATTAAATTACATAACCTATGATAACCTGTAAATTTAAATTACTCTTTGTGAGGTCTATGTATAAAAATTTGTCAATAAATATGCATCGCTGCAAATCACATATTTAAGCCCCGCTCAAATGCTGGGGCTGCTCTGGGAGCCCCGGCGAAGTCCTCCATCTAGTGCAAACTGCTTTTACTAGTTACAGACAACCTAGCACTGCTGGTGAAAGGGGGAAGTGCTATGCGCATGCGCACAGCATTTCCCACGGTAAGGGATTCTGCGGAGCTGGAGAGGCTTCACCAGAATCCCATACAAAATGACCTGAGATGGTGTTACTTTGCTGCGAAAAAGCTTTTCAAAGTTTTATACATTGCATAATTATTATTAACATATTAATCTATGGGGACTGCGATAAGAAATATTAAATCGGTTATGGCAAGAGAAGTCTTTGATTTATCCTACCATAAGCACTTGATAAATTTTGCAATGTCCATTTTATGGGGAAAACGGCTGTTTTCTCCATTTTAATGGCTCATCACACTTTTATACATAGGCCCCTGTGATTGAAAGTAGAGGAGGAAGCTGACCAAAGTCCACATCTAAAACACCTCTTGTGTTTTCCCCAAAATTTCAACTGTTATCAACAGGCTGAGCTTGCTTGTAGAACAGGTTTCTAATATAATGGAATTCTAAAAACACAAATGTTACCTCTATGGAGGTCATAGTTGTATTATTCATATGCAACTGTGCGTCACAAAAGCTGTCTTTACCTATTTCTGCATTTTATATTTCTTTTAACAGATAATTGATGCATTTACACAGCAAGATGACATTTTTTTTACAAGACAGGCAAAGATTTACTCAGGACCTGAGTGACAAGGAGAACTCTTTATGGATTTAAGAATAGTAACATCCTAATCATCAGACTATGTTAACGTATGCACCTATTGGGTCTGTTGCAGAGTTCAGTGTATACTCATTTCATTGGTGTAAAATACTCTAATTTGCAATGTTCATGCTCACACATAATAACGCATGCATACATCCATATGCAGAGTTGACATCTGACACTCTCATTACGATTGGAGAGGCGAAAGAGGGGAGATAAGGGGCAGTAAAGGCATGCTCATGATTGTGATGATGCTTACTTGCAGGGACATGCAGATACGCCTATCTGTAGGTGTATCTTTTGTGGGTGTATGAGAGCCGGTGCAAAGATCCATGCTGCTGATAATGATCATCACCACAGACTTTCCAGTGTGTAAAAATAAGATATAATAAATATTTTTTTAAAACGGAGTGTTCCAAAAAATGTGGGCCCTCTTCCCTAGAAGAAGGCAGCCATGTGCTGAAAACACTAGCACTCTTCAAAAACACCCCCTTTAATTTAGCCTGTACCAGCCACACTTTTTCTGAACATCATTTTTAAAATTATTTTTAATTTTTTTTTTTTTTTTAAATAACAACTACATTATAACAAGTTTTCCAATGATGATAGAGCCACTGTGTTCATAGTTACTAATAAACCAAATTTAAATATAAAGTAAATATGTTAAATTGTGATACCTTAAACAAAAACAGCTCATATGTCACAATTAATTTTATGATGACTAAGGGCCTGATTCATTAAGGATTTTAAATGAAGAGGATTCTTATTTCAGTCTCCTGGACAAAACCAGGTTACAATGCAAGGGGTGCAAAACTAGTTTTCTGTTTTGCACAGAAGTTAAAAACTGACTGTTTTTTCATGTAACACACAAATACTTCATCATCATCATTTATTTATATAGCACCACTGATTCAATCACATCAATCCCTGCCCTGTTGGAGCTTACAGTCTAAATTCCCTAACATACACACAGACAGACATAGAGAGAGAGACTAGGGTCAATTTTTTTTTTATAGCAGCCAATTAACCTACCAGTATGTTTTTGGAGTGTGGGAGGAAACTGGAGCACCCGGAGAAAACCCACGTAAACACAGGGAGAACATACAAACTCCACACAGATAAGGCCATGGTTGGGAATTGAACTCATGACCCCAGTGCTGTGAGGCAGATGTGCTAACCACTTCGCCACCGTGCTGCCAAATACTTAATAGCTTATTTGTACACTGAAATTTAAAGTTCATATTTTACACATTTACACATCATGTTCCAACAGCCCAATCAGACTAAAGGCATGGCTCACCCTTCTGCATTGTATGTATGAAGTTAATACAGTCATTTTTGTTTTGCAAAAGGTTAAACATTTCAGGTCAAATTCTGGTTTCATTGTTGCTCACAAAATTGTGCATCTCTGAAACATACTGTAGCAACATTAAGCACAATACCTGAAATTCTTTCACGCAAGTGCTTAGTTTCTGAGAAACAAAGAAGGAAATAGAACGAACATTTATGGTAAATTAAATGCTAGCAAGCTTGGCCATCCAGAAAATCCACATTACTGTCAGTGCCAAGAAATAGTCATTAACTTTTATATATTCATTATCTGGCGTGGTTGGATAGTAAGGCTTTATGATAATTGCTATTAATTATTGCAAAGAGATTTTCTATGTTATGTTCCACATTGAAAATAAATAGTGGGAATTTCTCTATAAAATGTAAATCATTACAATAAAATTTACACAAGTGGTCGGTAGTAGGCTGGTAACTGATTAATAACTCTTGTATCGTTAGTAAACTAATATAGAGTCATTTTATTTCCCATGAATGCTTAAATACAGTGCAACAATTATGTCACTTGATACAGTGTCACATGATTTAAATAATCCATGTGAATTTTGTTAAATGTTACTTGGGCTTTACAAGCTATATTTATGGTCCTGCACCCATCGTTATGGATTGTAAACATTTATTTAGTAACATGTCTGTTCCCATTCTGCATTTTCTTATAAGAGCATCTCTAGTTTTAAATTATGGATGCTTCCATATCACAATCCTTCTTAAGCACATTCCAAACCAATTGTGGTGCCACATGTTCTCTTTGTATCCTGATCCTGATCAGCATGCTGAGAGGGTTAATGCACTCTGAAAGGCATACATGACAATTTGAGAGGCTGTATCTACCAGCATGATAATTACAGTTGATTGGAATCCAAGAATGTTGGAGTGTTTTTATATGAAAATTTTGTTGGGCAAGTAAACCAACCATATTGCCTATATCAGCAGGATCAGCCAGTTACAGTTCTACAAATATCATCAAACAGAGTTAAGGGAAAAATGAACCAATGAGGGAGAAGAGAAATGAAGTAGAAAGTGACAGTACTATACTGAGTGTTAGCTCTTGAGCATACAGTAAGTGTCATTCAAGAGTAGCACAGAGCCGTAACTAGGGCTGTGCGACAGGGGCGACCGCCCAGGGCGCAACGCTGATGGGGGGCGCAATTTAGGAATATTTTAGGTTCATTTGGTTAAAATTGAGGGCTAGGGGGGCGGCATTTGTCTTTTTCGCCCCAGGCACTAGAATTCTAAGTTACGGCTCTGGAGTAGCACATATATAAGTTTAATATATACTGCATGTAATACTGCATATTCTCCTACACCTGACTGTGTAAACTCGATCCAGTTGGTCCGGACCATTAAAGATCATTTTTGTTTGCGATAATGCTTACATATGTTTGGTAGGAGAACCTGGAATCATTTAAAAAGTTTGGATTTTAATTATATTTTTTAAAAATTTGTTTTACTTTTTACTCTACTGGATTTCCCCTTTTTTATAAACGAAATAATTAGTTTAATATCTGGGAAATAAACGTCTTGGAAGCTAATGCATTAAGAAACCTCTTAGATCCTCATTCTCAAGAAATATCTTTGTAAGTGCAATACTTCAGGGGCCTGGATTATATTGAGAGATATTGTTACTATATGAAGATGCCTGTATTTATATTCACATTGTGAGTGCATTCACAGAAGGGGGAAGAGATCCTCTGAAAATTTAGCACTATTGAAATATTATATATTAAAAAAATATATATTTGATACATTTATTATTAATATATTGTGCACAGTTTTGATGGTATTACACTTTATTTGCTTATTTTTTTATATGTTTGATTGTTGGATTCATTAACGGAGTAAAGTGTGGATTCATTATATCCAAATATAAGTATATATTTTTTGCTGTTCACTTTGTACATGTTTTTGCACATAAATGTTTACATGAGAGATAAACATCGCTAGGTTATTCCATAATAGATTATTTAGATTCATGTTTCACAATTGGTGTATATTGGAGTTTGGTTATATTTGGCTGCACTGGGTAGTGAAGCACTTGTTTGAAATTCTGTGTTTATTCACATATACTGCATGTAATTTATATAGCTAAGAAAAAGAAATTGCACAATTAAAAGAATCACACATCATCAACGTTTATTTATATATCACCAGCAAATTCCATTGTGCTTTACAATTGGGAACAAAACACAGTAATAAAACAATACTGGGCAATACAGACAGAGAGGTAAGAAGGCCCTGCTCCCATGAACAGATTGTTTTTATCTGTCAGTTCATTTCCCTTCAACATCCCCTGCATTAATCATCCTGCTGTACCATTTTTTAGACACTCCCTCTCCCTGCAATAGCTGATTCATACACTTCTATTTAATCACTGTGTTTTAAAGCCTGCTCAAGGTTTTGTCTACCATCATAAGCATGAATAGGTGAAACTGGAATTTGAACTGGATTTGGCCTGACTTTCCTCCACGGAAGGTTTCTGTCCTCCCTGAGCTCGCCTTATTTCATGACTCTACAATAACTGAATTACTACATCTCCTGTACCTTATTGCTTTCTATTCAGCACTTCCACTCATTCCCCTACATGGCTCCCCACATCATTTCTCCATACTACATGCCCAAGCCCTTAATCCACTGTCGCTCCTCCATCCACCACATATCACCCTGTCCTCCACAAACATCCAATCCTGTCAACTTTATTCCCATCCTTCCTCTCACTCACTTTCCCTTGTCCTGTGCACTCTGGAACGTAAGATCTGTCTATAATAAACTCACTGCCATTCTTGAACCTTTCCTCTCCTATTCCTTTTGTCTCCTGGCCCTTACTGAAATATGAATCTCCCCTTACAATACTGCTTCCCCTTCTGCACTCTTCCACAGGGGTCTCTCCTTTTCCCACACTTCCCTTCCAGGGGTCCACCAAAGAGTTGATATAGGTAACCTACTGTCTTCTGGCTACACCTTCAGTGTTCTCCCCCTGAACCCTCCCTCTACTTCTCCATCTTTAAAGTCCACTTCATCTGCCTCTTCTCCCCTCTCTGCCTTCGTGTTGCTGTCATCTATCCCTGTGGACCTTTCTCCCAATTTGTTCATAACTTTGTTGCCTGGCTTTCCAATTTCCTCACATCTGATCTTCCTACTATTATTATCGGTAATCAGTAACATCCCTACTGACTCTCCTATTGCTGTTGATGCCTCTAAACTCCTAACTCTCACTTCCTCAAATGGCCAACTTTCACCACCCACTGTGATGGTTCCTCCATGGACCTAGTGTTCTCTTATTCCTGTGCCATCTCCAACTTCTCCAATTCTGTCTTCCCCCTCTTGACAATCTCCTTTCCTTTACCCTTTGCAGGGGCTCACAGAGGGTTTTTAAGGAGGTGTTTCCCCTCCACTAAAAAAAAAAAAAAAAAAAAGCGAGAGCTGCCGCGCATGTGCCCGCGCATGCGCACATCTCCGTTTTGGCAGCACTGTACTATACAGCAACCGCGGAACTGTCAAAGCTACCTCAGCGGTGCTGTATACAATACAGCACCGCCGCGGACGCTTCTTTGACAGTGCCGCTATGCAGGGCACTTCTTTAGCATAGGGGGGGTTTCTAGAGACCCAGAAAAACCCCCCTGCGTGTGCCCCTGCTTTGTCCACTCTCCACCACCAAAAGATGCTCACACGCAGTGTCCCCTCAACAGCATTGACCCCATCTTCTTTGCATCCTTCTTTGAACCCCTCCTCACTCCAATTTCTTCCCTGTCACTCTTTATAACTCTGCACTCTCTGTTGCCCTTGATACTGCAGCCCCAGCAACCCCATTTCATCTCCAGCAATCTAAATCCCAATCCTGGTACCCCCCTCCTACTCTTTTACTACCAATAATGCTCACACTCATCTGAATGCCTATGGAGGAGATCCCAATCCATTTCTGACTTCATCCACTTTCAATTAATCTTTTCCTCCTACTATTTTGCCCTCTCTCTTGCCAAACAAACCTATTTCACATCCCTCATCTCCTCCCCGTCCAACAACCCTGACGCCTCTTTGCTACCATTCACACTGTTTCTTCCCCCACTTCCTCCCTCCTCGTCCATCACCTTTTTTGACTTTACCATCCACTTCAAAGACAAAATTGACTCTATGCACAATGATATCTGTTCTCACCAGATTTGCCTCCATCAGTCTTCTCTCACTCCCTCCGCCACCCTTTGCTCCTAACCTCCTGTAACTGTGTCTGAGATCCTCACTCTTCTCTCCACCTCCTATTCTTCTACAACCTGTCTGCTTGACCTGTTCCCTCCAAGCTCGTCCGCACCCTCTCTCCCAATGCCTGTCATCACCTTGCACACCTCACTGGTAAATTCCCCTCAGCCTTCAAGCATGCTCTCATCTTCCATATTTTCCAGAAACCCTCCTTGACCCATACCCTCTCTCCAACTGTTGAATTGTATCTCTGCTTCCCATATCTTTTAAAATTTTCTAAAAACTTGTCTTCAATTATCTGACTCACTTTCTCTCTTCTCACTCTGTTCTTTACCCTCTCCAGTCTAGCTTCCATCCCCTTCAGTCAACTGAAACTAACCTTAGTTACTTTATTAACAACTTGCTCTCAGCTTAGTCTAAAAGTCACTTCTCCCTTCTTGCACTCCTCAACCCCTCTGCTGCTTTTGACACAGTCAACCATTCTCTTCTCCTTACCACCCTTCACCCCCTAGATATTTGTGAGACAGCTCTTTTTTGGCTTATCTCTCTAGCTGCTTCTTTAGTATCTCTGATTCTGACTCTTCCCCCCACCCCATCCCCTTTCTGTTGGAGTCCCCCAAGGCTCTGTCCTCTACCCTCTGCTTCTTTCTCTACAACACCTCTCTAGGCAAACTTATTCAATAATTTGGTCTCCAATATCACATCTATGTTCATGACATGTAAGTATATCTTTCTACCCCTGACCTATCTCCCTATTTCCTAAGTCAAGTATCTAGCTGATTCTCTGCTGTCACTACCTTTCATCCTGTCATTGGTGCTATACCTCCCAATATTTCCCTTTCTGTTGATAGCATAACTCTCTCTCTCCTGTCACCCATGCCCGCCATCTTGGAGTCACCCTTCACTCTGCCCTCAGTTTTATCCCTCAAATCCAGTCCCTCACCAAATTCTGCCACTTCCTTTTTCGTAACATCACGCTAATCCATCTCTCCCTCTCTCAGTAAGCGACAAAATCTTGCTTCATTCACTCATCATTTCTTGTCTCGACTTTTGCAACATTCTTCTCACTGGCCCTCTGGTCTCTTACTCTTCTGACCTTCAATCCATACAGAATGCTGCGGCTAGGCTCATCTATCTCTCATGCTGCTCCTCTTCCAATGCACCTGTGCATACGTTCCTTCAGTGGCTCCCTATCTGTTTCAGAATTCAGTTCAAGCTCCTTACCATCACATATAAAGCCCTTAGCCAACACTTCTCCACTTATATATCTGACCTTGTCTTGAGATAAATATCCATCCGACCACTGCACTCTGCCTCTGACCTCCACCTCAATTCTCCTCTCTTTACCACCACACATACTCACCTCCAAGACTTCTGCATGCTGCCCCCAAGACTCCAACTTTCATTTCTTGAAACGCTCACTCAAAAGTCACCTTTTCACTTTTGCCCATCCTACCACCTCATGATCATCTTATCCATCACCTCCTCTTGCTTCACCTGCCATCTCCATTTTTTCCCAATTGGTCTTACTGTCCTCACCAGCCCTCCCTCTACAATGTAAGGTATCACAGGCAGGGTCCTCTATACCTATTTTCCCATGTCTGTTTGCAGTCTGACTCCCTCGTAAAATCAGTCATGTCTTTTGCTGCACTCTGTGTGAGTCCCTATTGCATTGCTTACACTGATCTGTGCTACTTATGGGTATTACGTCATCTATTTGTTACTTGCTATGGAATCTGTGGAAAGAAAGAAAGAAAGAAAGAAAGAAAGAAAGAAAGAAAGAAAGAAAGAAAGAAAGGATCCCGAATACACACACACACACACACAAATATACTGTGTTCATTACATCGTGAGGACACATATCTGGAACATGACACATATGGACACCCTATTCCTAATGCTCTGTCAACAGGACAATCATATGGGTATGTGTAGGAGCTAGACATGCAGGTTACAGTCATGGTCAACCATTGTGTATCGCTTCAACAAGTTTGATTTCTCTTTACAGCAGTTATATAGTTATTTATGTAGAATTTCATCCCCGACCAGTTCCCAGCATGTTTTGATAAACTTGATTTTGTGCTTCTCCATAGCTTGGACCTTATCTCTGTCCCAAGTTTTTCTCTGCACTTCTTTACAACCTGAATGGAAGCAGAGCGGTCCATTACGATTCTGTGAAAAACAAAGAAGCAAAGTTCTTTTGCATAATGAAACTGTATGCTCCACCGACCTGTGTCAGCCTTGGCTGGGCACTGGTCCAGTGTTGCCAGGTCCCTACACTGTTTCCCTTCTGATGTATGCTTGATCAATTGTCTCGATGTCACAGGGGATTGGTCACCACCTGACCTGTCACTTTGTAGCTGGACTGAATATAAAAGGAAACAGGTATGTAAGTGGCCGAGGTAAAATTCTAAACCATACTTCAGATACAAGTTTTCCAACCTACCGTCCGGAGGAATGTCCATGTCATCCAAATTCTTGTCTTTGAATTCAGTTAGTCTGCCACTCTCGCAAGCCATTAAAAGCTTGTTGATCTTGGCAAGTTTGAGGGTACTTTGTGGGAGGTAGTAATTCTGATGGTGCACCCTGATGTCGTGCCCAAGGAAGTTGGCCAACTGATCCAATTCTGTGTCATTTAGGTTGAGGACCTTTGAAAGAGTGGCCACATGCTTTCAAAGTTCCATGGAAGACCACATTTAGGGATGTATGGCCCCACACACTCAGGCAAACAAGCATATGCAATCGAAACCTTTAAAGTGTGACAAGTCAGCTGGTCTGGCAAACATACAGACATTTTGGGTAACCACTCCACATTCTTCATGCTTCTCTGCGAGAAGTTCCATTGCACCTTTCATGGCTGCTGTAAGCAGGATGGGGACTTTTCTCCCTCGTTTTCCTCGGATTTCAAACCGCGTGAAGTTCCGGCAGACTTTCTCTCAATCTCAGAGAACATCTTCATTGAGATCCGAAGTATCTCTTGAAGAGAAGGTAGTCAACAACATCTTGGAATCTTTCCCTTCCCTCTTTTGATTGAACTCCTGTGCCTGAGTGTCCTTTGCAATAAATAACCGGCTGTTAAGCATAAGCTCGGTGGATAAACTTCTTAGGTACGCTTGCTGCTTCTCATCGAGATACAAGTTCATCTTTTTCACATTTGCAGTTAAAGATAAGAGCTGAGGCTTGTTCCACTTTGACTCCTTAAGATTTTTCAAGGCAGACAATGAGATCAACTTGTTCTACTTTGCCTCGTAGATCGTCTGGAAGTTGTGTGCACTTTTAACCGCAGCAGTACAGCTTCACCTCATCTACTACATGAAGACATTTGAATGATAAAGTGTTCTGACCTCTCCAAAGGGGTAGCTCTTCTGACCTGTAAGAGCCTGCCCATTTCTTCAAGCTTCTGACCTATCTGTATGATGCATCGGTCATTTTTGACTGTGAGTAAGATTTCATCTGGGGTGATTTCGCTCAAAAGCTTCCAAAAGCCACCATTGATGTCAGGTGGAACAGGCTGAGCAAAGGCGTATGGAGACTGGACTCTTTTTTGCCAGGTCTGGGTTTGTTGCCCCTTCAGTTTAGCTTACTGCTCTTCATGTATGACCACAGGCATTTTCTTTCAAATAAGCCTTGGCAGGTTTCCCAGTGCATGAAGTCTTCGGCATCCATCTCTTTGGGCCTGATTCATTAAGGATCTTAACTTGAGAAACTTCTTATCTCAGTCTCCTGGACAAAACAATGTTACAATGAAAGGGGTGAAAATTAGTATTCTGTTTTGCACATAAGTTAAATACTGCCTGTTTTTTCATGTAGCACACAAATACTTGATAGCTTATTTGTACACTGAAAGTTGCCTCTCTTCCAAAGATGTGCCAATTGCATGCATTTTTCTTTTGAGTGCTTGGGGAATTTAGTCTTATTATTCTTAACATGATCCTTATGCTGGGCTATTTTTGAGAGGGGTTCCTCACAGTACAAACAGTACTGTTTTTTATCATACTCCCTGAAGCCATCACAGTTTTTTGGATAGCGTTTGTATGGACACCGAGAAGTCTTTCTGACCTTCTGTGTTTAAAACACAGCTGCCATCAGGTTGAGAATGGTTGTGCATATAATACATCTCTGGATACCTACACTTTGTTTCACCACCGGGCATTGGCACAACACCACTGGTGTCTAAACCACTCTCCTCTGAAATGTCCAGGGCATATTCACCTCCACGGCTCTCTGGGCTATAGTTGGAACCACTAATGGGCTGTGTCATACTCGACTGTCCCCACTTTACTTTCAACAGCAGACAGATGCAACCATGTCTTATCCCTGTTTGGTATAAAAGGAAAGCAAAGCTCCAATCTTCTCCTCTTCCTACTTGTAGTGAGACATTCATATGTACATGTGTTCCACTGACCTCTAGTGGTGGTATGCACACAGTCTCCCCTCCACCTCAGACACATGCACACTTTTGGTCCGACAAAAGTGACTTACAGGGAAATGCCAGATTTTTATGTCGAGTATATTAGCTAGGTCCCCTGCATTGACTATTATTGGTAAGCTTTGTAGAACTTCATTTTTTTGTTCCCACTATGACCGTGGTCCCCAAAGACACACACACATTCAAACGTATACACACTGTTTATGTTCAAAATTGAAAATCTGGAAATGACATAATTAAAAACAGGAGTCTATCAAATATATAATTTGTAGCCAAACTTCAGTCTACAGTGGTATAGCAGGTTACAAAGTTTACCATGATGAAATGCTAGCACAAAGTACGAATGACGAAATGACACAAAAGATGTATAGATTTTCGTAACTTTGATCAATGAGTTTGGGACACAAACAAACTTTGGATCAAGGAAAGTGGGTCACAGTGTCCCTTCATCCAACATTGAAATTCCAATAATCTCTCAAGTCTGTGGTCTTTAAATACTATATCAAGACTCAAAAAACACATAGAGGTTGAATACTAACTTGAAACAGATACTGAGTATGGACAGTAGATGGCAGTACTACTCTAGGTATAAAAGTTGTGAACAATAACACTACTTCTAGCTAAGAGCAATAGTAGTCTATTACTAAATAGTCTTATATCTCTCTTTTATCTTTATCTAGTACAACATGTCTAGGAATGTGCAAAGATTCACTCATCGTATATTTCTACGGCTGAGTTTAATAATGGCTAATAATGTATGATTAATTCATCTTATGTGTTAATCCCTGAGTTGCAGAATCTTGATGAATTCATTCATAAAATGAATATACATACAGGGCCTGAGTCATGAAGACATGCAAACTGAGTGCATTGTGCGTTTGTTTTAAACTGCACATAAATTGGCTCTGCATTCTCCCAAAGACAACAAGGAACGGATCTCAAGAAAAGTGTGGTGATGAGTACAGGTGTAGGTTTTACTTTGCTCTGCTAGACCTTCACTGCAGGATACGTACAATACATATGTGGAATCTAAAATATCAAAAGAACGTACAGAAAAAATATATATATTCAATTAATGCTACCTTTCAATATTTTAGTCATTTATGATATACATGGAAATGTTTAAAAATATATTTTTTTTCTTGAAAAACATATATTAGGGTGCTCTTAATGTCTACTGTACATAACATACAATTTTACAGTTGCTCCTGATTGCAAACACGTTTTAGCATGCATAATCAGCCATCATCACTAATTGGCACTTAGACTAGGCCTCTAGCTGGAGCAAGAGATACGGCAGAAAACCAGCGTACTTCTGCATGTGCCTGAATTTGGCTTGGACGTGACTGCCTGGGAACGCTCTTGCTGCACATCGACTATGCGCATCTTCTCATTGCCCACCCAATTACACTCCCTCTCCACCAAATTTGTAGGCTGTAGTGAGTGTCACTTGTGCTCGAAGATGACTTGGACGTGGCTGCGTTCTGATGCGTATCGTCCGGTTCTGAGCATATGCAGAGTGATTTTGTGGACGACACCGCACAAAACCCTCAGATACGTTCCTTAATGACTCAGGCCCAAAGTGTTTAACAAGAGCAGACTATATGAGCAGATGTGTATGCTTTAAAGCTTTCATTATACTTTTCTCTGCACTTGTTAGGTAAAGCACGATAAATACATCACAGTCTTGTTTTACAGGTATTAGCCTAATATCACTTTTATTATAAACTACTGTATGATATAGCTTCTGTCACAAGGAGCTATTATGTGCATTATCTTATAGACATACTAGCAGAGTATTCTTTTCCTATTATATTGGTTTGTATTTAGTATGTAACATCTGTGTACATCTGATTAAATATTACTACATCAATTTTTAGTGCTTAATGAATACTACTACTAGTAAAAATAGTAATATTAACTTATAATATTCTTCTAGCACCATTAAATGAAATGGTTATTTCAATACAATTCAATTACTGTTTCTTTGAGATGATGACTGTTATGATTGTTTGCAGTCCGTATGTGTGCAATATTTTTAAGTGTGAGTTTGGAACATAATTATCAACTGATAAAATAAATACTTCCTTCTGGGTATTTTGTTTCAGAGTCAGAAAATGCTACAACTGCAATTACTAAAGAAGATGCCAGCACTATCACTGCAGCATCAATTACCATGAATTCCGTCAGTGTAATAACCACACAGGAACCAACTGGAAATAGTACATTAAATGCATCAGTGCTTAACCCTATCATCACCGTACATTCTATGGACCTTAACGTCACAGAAATTCCAACCAAACTAACATCTACCCCTGATGTGAAATCATTGGCTATGACAAATACAACGGCTACTCTTCCTCTTTCTCAAACAATAGTGCAAGATGAAGTTAATACAAAATCCCTATTCACTGCAAGTAACGCAACAATGAACACTGCATACAGTTCCGCGAAAGCTGCACAACAATATGTGGGAAGTAAGTTTGTTTGTTTTTTGTTAGCAAAAGAGAGGAGAACCTACATTGTTACCTTATTACTACAGTTCAGTAAAGACACGCACCCATCAAGTTCAACATCTACACTTTGTTGATCCAGAGGTGGGCAAATATATATATGACTATGCGGCAGAACGCCCAGTGTTGAATTGTGTGTCAGATCTCTTTTAATACAGCAGTTTATTTTTAATATTATGAATTATGCAGAATTTACTCTCTTGATATTTAATTTTACTGTCTTATGGTATTTAATTCCAGTAAAGCAAGGTTATGCTCTGTGTGTGTGATGTAGGTGTCTGTCACACTAGCATCAGTTTCTTGCTCCATGTTCCTCCAGCTAGTTCAGTCTCTCTTGTATCCAGGCTCTGTGCTTCAAAGTATAGAAAAGTGCCCTTGCACATACATGTTTGAAAACCAGTCTGTTTACTGATGACACAGGTGTAAAATACAGTTTATTCAACGCTTGAATAATGAATACAGGTCCATCCCTCTATAAGTCCGCTCCTTTGTCGATCGCTTCCAACACAGATTTAGTAGTTACATATAAATAAATTGCAGTGTCCCACATATGGTACACAAGAGCTGACACTCCACACATTGGTGATTGTCACTCTTGACTTCTACACGGTCCTCCTGGGAGGATCTCATCATCTTTAAGCATCAAATTGTTCCCACTCTGCTTGAGACAAGTACCCCTTGTCCATATTCAGTCTCCCTGTCATATTCCATTATGCAGAGGACTTTTTGCTTAAGAATGCTTCAACCCCTGAGCCACTTCTTCAACTCCTCTTTAATTTGACATGCATGGTCCATTCATTAGGGCACTTACAACTTTTCTTTAGTGGCTGCTTAAATTATAACAAAGTCCTTAATTAGCGGTGGTTTCCTCCTCAGTCAATCAGATAGGTCTCTCTCTTTTGCACAAATTATCTTTAATGAACAGATCACCTATCTATTTCCAACTGTCAGTGCCTGGTAGTTTGTCTTGTCCACATCCTGCAGGTCACACTAAAGCCCCTCACTTGGCTGTCTCATGAGCTCTTCTCTGAGTTGTCTTCTCAGACCTCCTGGGTGTAAATGTATCAAGCTGAGAGTTTTCCAGCGGGTTTGAAAAACCAATCAGGTTCTAGCTATCATTTATTTAGTACATTCTACAAAATGATTGGTTGCTATAAGCAACATCTCAGTTTTCAAACCCGCCGGAAAACTCTCAGCTTGATACATATACCCCCTGGTCTCAAACTGGGCCCTCTACTGAGCTCCTCGCTGACCCTTCTGAGCCTTATACTGAACTGCATTATAGGGTTGGTCATGTGTCTTTTTAATCATGTGGTTGATATCCCCTTTTCTTTTCTGCACTTAGATTCCGGGAACTAGGAAATAGAGTGGAACCTGGGAAGCACCAAAAATAGTGCAATATCTATAAAGAATCGTTTATTCTCATGAAATAAAGATATAAAAACAAACAAAATTGAAGGAGTTTAAAACAGTGTATCTAGCTTCTCTGATCTCAAGCTAAGTCATTCTACTAAATTTTAAATTTGTGTCTCCCTTGCTGCAAAGGCAGCGCAACTGAATGGTGGCACATGTATTCAGATTGAAGCTTCCTTTTCAAGTGTAATGTTAGGCCACTTAACAACACATTTCATCACAATGACTTCAACAGGCCAGCATATTTCAAAATATTTTCTCCAATGCACAAAATTAGGACCTCATCTAGAATTGGACACATTCTACAACCAAAAAGCAGATGTAAAATGCAAAAAATTGATTTTTTTAAAAAAATTAGGTGTGTAGGCTGAGCTGAACATATTTTAAGATACGCATGATTCATCATACTGTGTAAAATATATGTGTTGCATGAAGCTACCTTTAAAGCAACTGATATGCTTTTAAGCATGTATCAAGAAAAGGCTACAGTAAGGGCAGCAAATCTAAACCCAGACAAATGTTGTGCTCATGGCCGAGGGAAATTGAGCAAGGGAAGTGTGTCTTAGATCCACAGTAATTAATGTGGGTCCTAGACCCACGTGAGAGTAGTGAAGGGTTTCAGCTCCACAGGATACCAGTAGGGGTATTAATCCCACAATGATTGGAGTGGGTACAAGCCCCACTGAAAGGTATCAATCTAGGCAGTAGGCTAGGTCTACAATCATCATCTACAATCTCCCTTCCTACAGTGAAAATACTTGGACCATGTCTCTAAAATGCGGAGCTCCAGGGAAATAGCCTGAGAATGTCTAGTGGGTCAGAACCCTGCCACAGGCAGAGGATAGAGTTAGAGCACCCTGTGAGTGGAGAGCTAGGAGTGGGCCAAGGCCACAATATTACAGTAGTGGGTCATAGCCCCACAGTATACTTAGTGGTCCTAGCCCCACCAAGTTTAGAGAGTACCAACCCTCTAACGAGGTCTCCATAGAGCAGCTATAGCTCTCCTAGCAAGATGGAGTCCTGCTGTGGCTACAGTTTGTGAAACCATCCATGTCACCTGCACACGATTCTTGGAGGCCTGGGAGAAGATGAAGTCCTGATTGGTGTCTTTCTGCTCTGCATTTGCACCATCATGGTCCACAATCTGGTATATGCACACGAGAGGACCAAGATCAGTAAGAAAGTTGCATGAAAGATGTTACAATTGACACATTAGACATCCTTCCAGCTGCTGGTGTTCATAGACTATGGGAATTAGACTACTGGGAGAAGCAAAGGTTGAAGCCTAACCCGCAAACAACGCAAGCTTTCTGGACAACTGAGGGGCTGATACAGAAGCGATTGAGCTTCAGGGCATCCTTTGTCACTACATGAATCACACTGAGATTATTCAGCACATAACCCTCTGTCATGAAGATCCATCAAAATATTCAGCAACTAATAGAGATGGGTTATTCTCTCTGGCCCCAACCTGAGCCTGCTGAGACAGATAGAGCACCAAGAAGAGTGGTTCTGGTTAGCATAGTAAGAGTCTTCTAATAGAAAGTTGCTTCATAGCCAACTATGATAAGACCAGAGCCAACGGGTGGATGCCAAGAGGCACTAAATGCATAAGTTTTTCCCAGCAGCTGGTGAAGCAAAAGGAACTGTTATACTTATTTAACTGCAGACCTGGACTATGGAGATCTAGTGGCGGAATGTAAGCTCTGGAATACACTGTGCCCTACCAGCTTTATACTCTTGGCTGCCCAGTATATTTGACTGAGGAGGTCCACCACATGGGGAACCTGAGGAAGTGGTGAGTCTGGAGAAAACACCAATGTTGGTAGCCAAGTATCCATATCATGTGAAGAGTATAATTACTGTTCCTGATGCTCTACAGCTCCAACAGACCACCAAACTAGTGGTGCCAGCAGAGACCATGGACAACCCTGTTGCTGGTGTACTATCTACAGAGGAAACAGCTAATGGACCGGGCATCCTAGAGTCCCAATGTTTTCCCGCCCCTCAATAGCTTTTGGTTGTTCATTTGGGGTAGGCGGATTGAATTTCAAGGAGAGAGAGCCTGCAAGGAGCCCCAACATTATACTGCCCCTTGGCAGTTTTCAGTTGTGCATTTGGGGTGGAAAGGCCATTGGATGATTGCCCACTGTATCTCGACTTCCTTGTGTGGATTTACTGGGGTTTGTGATTCCCCAATAACACTCAGGGAAAATATGCTATAACAGGTTAGCTCAGAGCACACGAGGGACCGCTTTGGCAGGACAGCGTATAGTGCTACCATACAGACTGTCCCAGTTTCCCTTGTAAATTTAGGTCATGTTTACACTAATATCAGGTCTACAAAAGAATGATAGTCTGCCAGCTACATATTTTGAACTTTCAAATCTAATCCTCATTGGTTGGCTCAGTTCAGTCCACCCCCTTAGGCAGGAAGCTAAAGAGGAGTGAGTGAGAAGCATAATGGTCAGTATTGAATACAGTAAATGTAGGAAATACACTAGAAGAGGCATAGGAGGGAAATTCTGGAAGGAACATGGGAGAGCTGGGTGTGGTGAAGATCACAGGAGGGTTGGTATCTTGTCTGTTGAGCAGAAAATGCAGAGGAGTCACTGGATTGTAGAGGCAGACATAAGGTTAGTTAAATAATCAGCCAAAGGGATAATGTAGTCTAGGGGCAGGGATAGGTTAGGTATGTGTGAGGGTTGATGCTGGAGAAGAGAGTAGTTGAAGATGATGGAAGTATAGGTGTTGGGATGGTATAGCTAACGTGTCAGAACCGGACGAAGAAAGCTTGGTACAAGTGATTTGCTGGGAGTTTGCAGGAGTAGGGCATAGGCAGGTCTGGAGAGGTGATAGGGTCAGGTGCAGAGTGGAGGATCATCAAGGGTTGCTGAAGTGCCTGGAACAATGGATAGGTCTGGTGAGGTATCTGTATCAGGTGCAGTGAGGAGGTCAAGGCAGAGGCAGCCTTTATTTCAAGTGTCATATTTGTGAATGTTTTAATTTTTAATACATTTTTTTCTTTGTCTTCAAACAATACTAAATATCACATTTGAAAGTTTGCCATGTAGACTGGTGTACTAATGTGACTGTGATCCATTGCAAATATTTGCCCCTTTGCAAAGAGCACATTTTTGCACTCAAATACACTAAGAAGTTAAATCGTAGATTACCCCATAGTTGAAGATTATGTAAAGATTACAATTTATGAGTTAAAAATCCACTTACACCTCTTCTAGTCAAATGCTATAAAAATTTGTGCAGTATAGTAAACCTTTCCACTAACTAATTTAGTCTATAGCAGCACTAATAATTTTTGTATTCTTGCAAAAGACATTCTTATAGTAATAGTTAATTCCGGTGGTAATCGCTTACCCGTTTACGAAAACCCAGACACACAGCACACCTACAAGAAAAAAACGTTTGCATAGAATAACGACAGGTATATTAACAGACTTACCTTAAAAATGACTGTCCATATCTCCGATGCCAGCAGAGGGCTGAAAGGACCTCTTTCCGACTGCCCAGCTCTTCTGCAGTACTGTGTCACGTCAGTGCGCCCTTCATGATTAAAAATTTAAAGCGGCATTGTCAGGACCCTGCAGGGACACTGTTTAAACAGGGTCTTGACATTGCCGCTTTAAATTTAAGTCATGAAGGGCGCACTGACGTGACACAGTACTGCCGAAGAGCTGGGCTGTCGGAAGAAGGTCCTGTCAGCCTTCTGTGGACAGTCATTGTTACAGTTAGTCTGTTAATATACCTGTCATTTTTCCATTTTTTTCTTGTAGGTGTACTGTGAGTCTGTGTTATCGTCATCGCCAACCCCACCCGTTCATTCAGTATAAATTGTGACACACGACAACACTTCTATGAAAACCCCCATTGAGAGAAATGTTCAAACTTGATACAAAAATAGTGCTAGGTTCAATATCACAAACATTCATAACATATGTGTGCTTAATGTATATACAGGCTGTTCTTCAGATCCCGTACTCTGCTGTCCAGGCCTCAATAGTTCCTGCCATAAAGGTTGTTACTGTGATGAACACTGCCTTACAGCCCATGATTGTTGTCCAGACTACAATGAAACTTGCAACGCAGGTAACTGTGAAATTGTGGTTCAGCTGTATCTAAATTCGTTATCATTTTGTCTTTGCTTAGTGGGTAAATATGTCTTTAAGGAGCTGTGTAAATGTAGAAAATCAAATCTGAGCAATTAAGATAACTATAAAACAGCTTCCCTCCAGAACAAAATGTCTGTTTAGAAGGCATTTTGGATAAACTCTTTTTTACTAATGCATCTACAGTAAATCAGTGATGGGCAACTGGATACACTTTAAGGGTCTACTAGCCATCCCTCTAACCCTCAAATAACCAGCATATTTTCATTAATTTCAATAATAACTTAAAGGCAACATTGAAAAAGCAATTTGTGAAACATATATTAGTGTAGCAGGTTGAAGCAATGAGGGGATAGGGGAATCGGGGTTAACTCATTTAATCCAGAAACCATGCCTATATATTAATGTTAGATGCTATGACTAAAGCCAATTAAAATGATAGCATTGTTGTCCAATATTAGACCAGCTATACACAGGTTCCATTGGTATGTTATTTTGCTCCACGATAATCATTGTCAACCATTCCAATTTAAGACCAGCATACAAACGATGGTCAACGCCTCAGTTTGATATAGAATTATCTACACATAAGTCTCACTGAGTGCCACTCTGTTTAATTAAATTACTGTTAAGCGACTTGTCTGAGCTTTTATTCAATGCAGAAAAACTGCATACAAGCTCCACGTACCATTGCATTTTTGACCACTGCCAAGGGGTAAATGTATCATACCCCGGTTTCTTCAACTCCCGCGAGTTCGGTGTCTTCGCAGCTTAAATTTAAAGCGGTGCTGCCTTGTACAGGGAAGTTTCCCTTTACAAGGCAGCGCCGCTTTAAATTTAAGCTGCGAAGACGCCGAACTCGCGGGAGTTGAAGAAACCGGGGTATGATACATTTACCCCCAAGTGTTTTTAGTTTAAACGGTTATACTCACGTTGGCCAGCATCTCTGCTAGATACAAAGAAACCTATACAGAAGCTGCATTAACTCATGTAAAATCTCTATACAATCACTGTCAACCACTATTAGTTTAAACCAGCATATTCACAGTGGTCAGCGTCTTTGTCAGATATGGAGTAAGTAAGTTTGAGATCATTAATCTTAAGGGGATAACACTATACTATACTGCATTTATTAAAAACTTTGTGTATTCCATATTAGCACAGGAAGTGCAATATGTTAAAATACAGAGACATTTTCCTCTGTTGAGCAAAGTTTATTGTACACTGTAACATTGTATATGTTATTAACACGCACTGATACTTTTATAACTATTTAACCACATATACTAATATAATTTAATTAGAGGGCTAATCTGTTCAAATACTTTTTTTCTTCTCTATATATCACAATGTATATACCAATGGAACCTGTGTATAGCTGGTCTAATATTGAACAACAATGCTATCGTTTTAATTGGCTTTAGTCATAGCATCTAACATTAATATATAGGCATGGTTTCTGGATTAAATGAGTTAACTCCAATTCTCCAGTCCTCTCGTTGCTCTATATTGCATTCTATATGTATGAGTTTGCTTCATCTAATATAAACTAATTTTCAGTCATATAGTAAAAAATCAGTATTCCCTTTCGTAATGGATGTGGAATGGGTGCAAAAATTAATTCAAACTGAAGAATAATAAAACATACATAGCATATATGGTCCGGACCAAAAGGAACTCCTTATAAATAAATATGCAATAAAGTAATATTTAAACTCCTATGTTAGTCCAACAAGTTCAGTACTCAACATAAACATTCTCTCCGGAGGTTAAGGGAAATAAATAGAAGTCCAACATCTCAATAAAACTTTAAATGTTGTTTTACACCAGATTTTCTGATTCAACTATTTGACCAACATTATTGTCTATCAAAGAGGCTAGTTTTCATTTTGGGAAGTGCACTGCTCAGATTGTAGAATATTCAGAAATATATGTTTCTCTATGAAGATTTAAAATTCTCATTCTTTTCAAATGTTTTTTTTTTCATTTAAAACTAAATCAGGAACTACAACGGGGACACCTAGCACGTTGACCACAGTGTATCCTTCAGCATCAAATAGAACTACAGAAACCATACCCAGCACAATAATAACATCCAGCACTAGCAATGTGGTGACATCTGGACAGCAATCTACAATATCACATTCTCTTACAACAGGTGGAAACAACACTACTGAGACAACTCAACAATCAGCTGCCACAACAGGTAACTTTACTGAATCTAGACCTACACTGGAAACAAGTACAGCATTGAATACACAGAGACCTAGTTCAAGAACAATATTTCAATATGTAGAAAATACAATGGGTCTGAGTCATTAAGGGGAGCGAAACAAAAAAAGTAGTAAATTTGCACCTTGGCAAAACCGGGTTGCATTGGCAGGGGAGGTATATTTAAAATATGGGGAGAAATTCATAGTTGGGGTAGAGCATGTCCTAGATCAACTTTAAATTTCAGTGTAAAAATAAAACTATCAAGTATTTTTGTGCTATGTGAAAAAACAGCCAGTATTTTTCTAACATCCAAATAATAAACTAATTTGCACCTTTTCCATTGTAACATGGATTGTCCAGGAGCAACTTTGCTCCGGCTTTTTGCTTTGGTCTCCTTAACGGCTCAGGCCCAATGACTGTAAATACAATCACAAAAGTTAGAGTATATGTATGATTCTAAAATATGTTCAGTAGGATGCAACAGTGGACATGAACACAGACACATACAATACAGGAAGTCAAACCTGCCAGTTCAGACACATATAAGACAGAAACATTTCCAATACATATATAAGCACACAATACGCAGATGAATGCATATGGATTACATAAACAGTGACTATAAAAAGTAATACTTTATATAGATACAATGCTCTAAGACTGTATACTTAACATTGGAGTCACAGGCAATAAAACGCTTTTTACAGCTGCAATGCGCAGAAGGAAAACTTATGTCTCGGTCTGACGCAGACTGACACGTATCTCATATTTGCGCTTCTCTACGCTTAGTAGTGGGTAGGCAGACATTGGTATAGCAATGTAAGGGATAGATTCATTGAAAATCATGTTTGACTGAGTTATGTAAAAGCCGCAAATCGCCAAAAGGTTTTATTGCTACAAACTGCCGCATTTACTATGGGGCGGTTTGATGCTGGAATGAAAAACTGACGGTGATATGTGACGTATTCAAAAGACCAGTTTGAAAACCGCCACAAAAATAGGCATATTATTTTAGATCTACTTTTGGCTAGGAGGCAAAATTAATTTATGATTAACTTATGGGGAGAAATGTAATTTTTGATTATATAATGTGGGAAAATTATTGTACATTACACTAACGGGGCAATATTATTATATTAAGGGAGCAATAGCAATATATTATTATATTAATGATGTGGGCATCATTTATACTGTGTCAGGATTCCCAATAAACACCACAGAGAGAACGTAGTAAAATGAAGTGGTTTTTATTAACACCAGTTACACAGGTTTCAGGTTGCAGTACGGTAGGGTATGGCAGAAATAGCTAAAGAACACAGTGGATAACAGATGCAGAATGTGGTGGTCCGCAGAACTTTACCACAAAGTAGTGGAGATGGCACACAAGGTGCAACGGTCTGCAAAGCAGGGCACTAAAGATTCAGAGAACAGGTAGCAATAATCTGCAGAGTGTTACCACAGGATACTAGAGTAGACACAGAGGTTGTGATGATCTGTGGATAGATGTGCTGGGAACTTCAGAGAACAGGTATCAATAATCTGCAGAGTGTTACCACAAGATACTGGAGTAGACACAGTGGCTGAGATGATCTGCGAATAGATGTGCTCGAGACTCAGAGAACAGGCAGCAAACAGGAGCAGAGAACAGGCCCAGCAACACAGGTAATTGCAACAGATGATCTGGCAAAGGTTGCTTGGGACAGGCAGGCTTATATAGGCCAGCAGCAGGTGTTTAAGCTTCCAGCAATAGCGAGGCAGGTAAGAGCAGACTAAGTACCACTTTGGCCCCTTTGATGGCAAGTGGTACTACATGCAGTATACAAATATATACAAAGGTCCAACAAAGTACCTGCAGACAGGAGCTGCAGGATGCAGGTCATGACAAACTGCACATGTGGCATATGGGTACAAGTGTATACTGGCACTTGTAGTGCCACATATGTGCAATATAAATAGTTCTCCCATCATAAATATTTATCCCTGCCGTTAAAAATCAAATAGAATTGCCCCTTAATAGTATAATATAATTATATTACATATTGCCCCATATTATATTAATACAATAATATTGTCTCATTGATATAATGAAAAATGGTTTTGCCACTTAATACAATTCAAAAATTAAATTTGCCCCATGAATTATTTATAAATACATTTTGCCCCTTAATCAATAAACATTGTTTGTCCCCACAATTCATAAGTCAATGGTGCCTCTTCTTATGTTCTGAATGGAGCTGCATGTAGTTTGAGCAATCTTGCCTCTCACAGCCATTTCTATTAAATTGTTTTTCCGTCAGTTTTTCCAGCAGATTGTCATGCTGCAGCTTGGTAAATCTGATTTTTTTTTTTTTTTTGTGTAATTTTTTTTTATTGAAAGAACAAAGAAATATATATATAGCAGATGGACCAAATACAATGCAATATTAATAGTCCATCAACCAATAATAAATGACGCTTAGTATGAAGACAAACATTACACAACATACAAGAGAGAAGAATGGATGAGGGGATATAGATGGAGGGAAGAAGGATAGGAGAAGAAGAGTGTGGAGGGGGGCGAATGAGGAGAAAAGGGGACTCCACATATCATGAAAGAAATTTAGCTAGGATAATGATGCTAGACAAAAGTGTTTAGCTCCTGCCCGCCCACTAGTGTGTCTACCCAGACAGTCCTCCAGCCATAGGATGCCATCCACATTCTAAAAGAGAGCGGAGAGACCAAGGCCCCTTAAATTCAAGCCAACGGAGCCACATCGCCATGCACTCAGTAACTTTTTTGACCAGAAAGGGAGATGTCATCCATAAGCCTGTAAAGATAAGTCAAAACCATGTTTGCATGCTAGGAGTGAAAGAAGACCGCCAATGGACTAAGATAACCGCTATGGCTGCATTGCTCAAATGTCAGAGTAGGGATTTTTTTCTACTGAGATATAGCAATGTCTGGGATGCTAAACAGCCAGATATCAGGTCCGTATGAAACTGGACAACCAATAATTTCTTCTGCAACAATTCTTACCTTGCACCAATATTGCACTATTATAGGACACGACCATCAAATATGGAAGGGGGATCCCGTCCCTGATCCTCATCTTCAGCAGGATACAAAGACACCCAGGTGCATCTTACTTAATTGAGAGGGACACCTGTACCAACGAAAAAGTACTTTGTACCGCGTCTTCACCACTAAAAGAGGGAAAAGGTGCGTATATGGCCATTGGCCCCCAGCTGAACACTCCTGATCACCCTACCTATGGACCATGCCCTTCATGCCTCTGGTGTCAGTCCAGAGTGGGAAGTCTGGGTTAGCAGTCATGGGGGTGAAGGGGATAATGGAGATGAGATAAATGTCAAAGTGCGCAATCTGTCCCAGCTTTGAAGTGTGGATGCAGTAGTAGGATGGGAGGAGTGTGGGAGGTTGTGCAGTCAGAGGAGGACAGCTTTGAAAATATTCATTACCTGTCCCTCAATATGAATTCACTGCCTGGATGGTGACGCTCTTGTCCATTCCATGACCCTATTAAGGAGAACAGCCTGATAGTATTTAGCACAGAGGGGCAGCTGAAGGCCCCCTTGTGTATTCCGTCTATATAAAGTATCATGGCGGAATCTGGGAGCCCCACCTGCCCATACAAATTTGCGAGCCAGTTTTGGAGATCCTGAAAATATCTAAAGGGATATATATTGGGGGGGAAGGGGGGTTTGGAGAAAATATAGCCGTTTCGGTAGAATGTTAATTTTAATTATATTCATCCTCCCAAACCAGGAGAATCCACAAGATCGCCAGCTCCAAAATTTCATACTAAACTTGGGAATTAGAGGGAGGAAGTTGATTTTATACAAGTCAGAGAGGTCCGTAGACATTAGTACCTCTAGATGCTTAATCCGATAAGGGCACCAGGTGAAAGGTTAAGAGCTCCGGAGACCCTTAAGAACATGTGGCAGGATGGAGAGATTCAGGGACATAGATTTAGTATAATTAATTTTAAAGTCTGACAGTGTCCTGAACCTTTTAAACTTGAGCATTAAATTGGGCAATAAAACCAACGGGTTGGTGACTGTTGCCAGCAAATCATCAGCAAGGAGGGTAAACCTGTACTCTGACCCTCCCACTACTACCCCTGTTACTTCTGGATTATTCCTGATGTTTCGAGCCAAACCCTCCATGCACAGGCCAAATATCAATGGGGAAAGCGGGCAACCCTGACACGTGCCATTGTAGAAGGAGAATGTGTTGGACAGAGAGCCATCAATTTAACTGCGAATTGTAGGCTGCCTGTAAAAGGAGAGGAATTTATGAAAACAGTCCAAGCTCAGTCCCATGTGCTCCAGCACCACTTCAAGAAATTGGCAATCTACCCTGTTAAAGGCCTTTTTCATAACAAGTCCAGGGTGTGTCTACTCTCTATTAAATGCATGAGGTCTATAATCTTGGTCGTGCTGTCCCGCGACTCGCAGCCCAGAACAAAGCCCACCTGATTGCTATATATCTGGTAGGAGGCTCTTCAGGTGATTCACCGTCATTTTCAGGAAAAGTTTTAGGTCTACAATTAACAGGGAGATTGGGCGATAGCTGGAGCAGAGGGAGGAGTCCATACCCTCCTTAGGATCGGAATATGGGCTTCGAGTGACTGCCTGAAGAAGCTGGGTTTATCTGAGACCTCATTAAAGGTTCCAGGGAGAATAAGGTTTATCATTTGGCCAAACATCTTATAGTAGTCAATAGTAAAGCCAACCGTCCCTGGGCTTTTGCCAGTTGTCATGGAGGCGATAGCCTCTTCCAATTCTATCAGGGTAAAAGGTTGATCCAGCATCTCCCTGTCAGACTCTGAGAGCTTGGGAAAATTGCATTTCTGGACGTATTCACTAATCTGTTCCCACTTAGAGTCAGGGGTCACCAGGGGGGATGAACCCGCTATGTTAAATAAACGGGAGTAATTAGCGTGAAAACCTGAGGCTATTTACCCTGTCAAATGGCTCTCCTTCCCACTTCACTTAATGGATGAAAGAGGCAGCGCATTGGGGATCTCAGTGCCCAAGCTAACAGCTTCCCCAACTTGCTCGCCCATCGATAATATTTGTGTTCGCATCGATCAAAGGCCAAATTAGTTCTGTCACCAAGCAATTTATGGAGGGCAACTCTGTCTTCTGTCAATTCAAGCAACGTTCTCTCTGCCAGGGAGGATTTATGTTTCCAGAACCCTGATTTAAAGCAGGAGATTTGCTTTGAGAACATTCATTTGTTGTTTAACAAATGACCGTAATTCAATGAGTTTTTATGCACATTTATGGGGCTCTCAAATGGTCACCCTAAATTCGTCATCAGAGTCATTATGAGCAGTGTAGTCCTCAATAGCAGCACCAATTTGGTCCTTACAGTAGGTGTCATACAGGACGGACTCGCTGAGTCTCCACGTCCATTGTTTAGGGATGTTAAGAGGAATGCGTATGCTGAGGGAAATGGGGGCGTGGTCCGATCATGTTATTTGTCCAATGTCTGTCTGTCTAATTAAATGTAGATGTCTATGGTTGACCATCAAGTAGTCTAATCTGGAGTACACTAAGTGATGCAATGGGAGCATGTGATGAATAACAGGCACAGATCTTGAACAGAGCAGGAGGGTTGAGTTGGGAGTTATTATTATGGACTGAAAATTAGTTTATGTTAGATGAAGCAGTTTTATATATATATATATATATATATATATATATATATATATATATATATGTGTATATATATATATGCAATATAGAAAACTTTAGCATTTTAAATAAAATAGTCACTTGTATTCAAGTTTTCCTTTTGTCAGACATAACAAATGGTCCACCAAGGATTTGGGGCTGGATTTACTAAGCTGCGGGTTTGAAAAAGTGTGGATGTTGCCTATAGCAACCAATAAGATTCTAGCTTTCATTTATTTAGTACCTTCTAAAAAATGACAGCTAGAATCTGATTGATTTCTATAGGCAACATCCCCCTTTTTCAAACCCGCAGCTTAGTAAATCTAGCCCTTGGTCTCACCTGGGGTAATTACCATATCCACTTTAAGTCTGTTTTACTGTATTAGCTCTAAAACTTTAAATGTAGGTTTACACCAGATTTTCTGATTCATGTATTTGACCAACATTATTGTTTTTCAAACAGGCTAGTTTTCATTTTGTGAAGTGAGCTGCTCAGATTTTAGAATATTCAGAAAGATATGTTTCTCTATGAAGATTTAAAATTCTCATTCTTTTCAACTGTTTTTATTTTTCATTCAAAACTAAATCAGGTACTACAACTGGGACACCTAGCACATTGACCACAGTATATTCTTCAGCATCAAATAGAACTACAGAAACCATACCCAGCACAATAATAACATCCAGCACTAGCAATGTGATGACATCAGGACAGCAATCTACAATATCACATTCTCTTACAACAGGTGGAAGCAACACTAATAAGACAACTCAACAAGCACCTGCCACATCAGGTAATCTTACTGAATCTAGACCTACACTGTACAGAATTGAATACTCAGGAGACCTAGTTCAAGAACAACATTTCAATATGTAGAAAATACAATGGGTCTGAGTCATTAAGAAGAGAAAAACAAAAATAGAAGTAAATTTGCACCTTGGCAAAACCATGTTCCCTTGGCAGGGGAGGTATATTTCAAACATGGGGACAGATTTATAGTTGAGGTAGAGCATGTCCTAGATCAACCTCAAATTCCGGTGTAAAAATAAAGCTTTCACGTATCTGTGTGCTAGATGAAAAAACAGACAGTATTTTCCTTACCTGCAAAATAATAAACTAATTTGCAGCCTTTGCATTGTAACATGGATTGTCCAGGAGCAAATTTACTCCTTTTTTTTGCTTTGGTCTCATTAATGACTCAGGCCCAATGACTGTAAATTGAATCACAGAAGTTCTAGTATATGTATGCATTTAAAATATGTTCAGTGGGGTGCAACTGTAGACATGAACACAGATACATACAATACAGGAAGTCAAAAGTGCCAGTTCAGACACATATAAGACAGAAACATTTCCAATACATATATAAGCACACAATACACAGATGAATACATATGAATTACATAACCAGTGAATATAAATAGTTATACTTTATATAGATACAATGCTCTAAGACTGTATATTTAACATTGATAACATACTGAGGTCACAGTCAGAAAAACCTCTTTACAGCTGCACATGCGCAGATGGAAAAGTTATGTCTCGGTCTGACAGTAGACTGACATGTATCTCATCTTTGCGCCTCTCTATGCTTAGTAAGGGTAGGCACTCCAACAACATACTAGTAGGTCAATTGGCTGCTATCAAATTGACCCTAGTCTCTCTCTCTATGTCTGTCTGTGTGTGTGTTAGGAAATTTAGACTGTAAGCTCCAATATGACACGGACTGATGTGAATGAGTTCTCTGTAGAGCGCTGCAGAATTAGTGGCGCTATATAAATAAACGGTGATGATGTTGATGATGAAGTGTTTCGGTGGCACATGAAGCATAGCAGCTGGGCCTAGACTAGAGGTTGCTGCGCAACACGTCTCTGTAAATGTTTGGCAGTGACACTTTCACTCCACAATATGCAGTTGAGAGAGCTCATCGTCTGCCTCCACAACCTCCTCAACCTGGTACCCCTCACTGCACCTTTGTAGCCAAGTTCCTGAATTTCAAGGACTGCAATGCAGTTCTTTGTTTGGCAAGACAGAAAAGTCTGCTGAAATGTGAAAAATCGCACAGTGGCTATATTTCCTGATTTTGCCATGAAGGCACAAAAGAGCCATGCTCAATATGCCAAATTTAAAAGAAGACTCTGCTATTTCTAGCACCCCACCAGCTATGGGTGGCGGCGGATAATAGAACACATTTCTTTGAATTAAAAAAAGTAGCGGTAGATTGGCTGGACAACAGGCTTCAGGGCTGGGTTCGGGTAAAACATTGACTCTTGTGAAGGAGTTTGTATCTTACATAGGCTAATCCTATATTAGGTCAAACATTCTCAATTATGGTTTAAGTGGAATCAGTTTTACTAGTGTGATATGCATCTGAAAGTTTGCTAGCCGTTGTTCATTTTTAACTCAATATACAAGGTTCACAACAATAATTTCAGGAATTGTTTAGTCTGCCTCTCTTCATTTCTACTAGCATTCCCCATGCATTATACAGTCTATGCAATCCACATTGTCTAGACAGTGTCAGGGTAAACTTATATAAGTTGTTTCAGAGTATGGAGGGCATGATGGTGATTATGATGGGTTTTTTTGGTTTTTTTTTTAGGGAATTAAGTATACCTAGGCTGTTTAAGGGTATACAGGTGGGTACAAGATTGAAAAAACTTTAAGATATATTTGCTATTAGGTTTAAGTCTGTCTGATTGTTCAATTGTAACAAGTGATATTGATAAATCCAGCTATTATATATGTTTAATTAGGATGCATGGACAGTGGCTAGCGATGGGTTTGCATGGACTGGGGTATAGTGACCCTCAAATATTCAATGCCTATTTTTCTAAAAATATAATGGGGATGGGAGTATTATGTTCACATGTTTTATTATGTAATTTTATCTTTACTATTATGTTTATGCAGGGTTGGGTGCCATGTGTCAATTGCATGCTCTGTTTTTACAGTGTGAATAATGGCTCTGAATAGGTGTGACCATTTTCCTATATTATTATCTTTTGACCTTAGACTGCATCCCGGTATTAAATTCTGGAAACTTAACCCCTTCTGGTTTACCATGATGGGAAAAGGCAGTGATTTGGTAGCTTAGCTAACAAGGTTATTTATAATCTAAAATAGATAAAGTACAGCCCCCCCATCTTTTTGGGTTTCTTTCAAGGCATTCCTCAGTGGCTCATTGATCAATAGGCTAGTGGCACGTAAGAAGTTTTCCAGGGAAAAGGAAACTCAACTAGAACAAGCATGTTGTGATCTTGAATGTGCTTATCTTTACTCACATTCAGCCTCAGCTAGACTACAATGATTCCATGCTCAGAGGGAATAGGCTGACTCAATTGATAAATCCAAACATAGACTTCTTTTTTCAAGCACACTATTCATGCTCAGGAGGACAAAAATGGTAGTCTTATGGCTTACTTGGGCAAGACAGCCTTTCTCTCTATGAACCACAGGTGTTAAGATTTCTGCTAAAGCGCTTATTCACCCAGAATAGACTGGCTTCAAACTGGAGAAATCTCCCTCGATTAATCACTTACAGATGCCATTAACTCCAGAGAATGAGGCAGTAGCTGTGTCCTTGGATGCGTCCAAGGCCTTTGACATGGTGGAATGAAGCTTTCTGTGTGGAGGCTATGAGGATATTTGGTATATTTGCCCAAATTTATAGAATGTATTTAGTTGTTATATTCTGCCCCTGCAGCTAGGATATGTGTAAACAGATATGTCACTGGTCTGAATACCTTGGGCAGAGTAATGAGACAGAGCTGTCTTTCCTCCCCAGCTCTATTTGTCAAGACCAAGCCATTAATATGCAAGGGCCTGTAAGTCTCCTTACTTTGTTTTGTTTTACAATTTTTTAATTGAGTGCCGCTCACTGATCACTTTTTTTAATCCACATCATGGACAAAGCATAAATCGGTTTGCTTCTAAAAAGCAATGTCTGTTGTTATTAACTGAAATATCCTCAACATTGTTTCAAGCCTGTCTGTGTTTCATCCATGCCAGAAGTACTGAAGAACCTGACTGTACTCAACATCACCACCACTTCTATAACGCTCAGCTGGCAAAAATCAGAAGCAAGCGCAAGTTCTTTTCTGATACAGATCTTGGGAGATCCAACTTATAATAGAAATGTGACAACAACTAATTATACAATTGAAGGCCTGATACCTGGGAATATTTACACAATTCTGGTTTCTGCTCTTGTTAGTAATGTGAAAGTGAAAAATAGTTCTATATGCATATGCACAAGTAAGTACCCAGAGTGATAATAACAAAGCAATTGTATTTGTATACGTAAATATTTAGTGTAGTATATAAGCCGTCTTCATAACCACAGAAAGCCTTTACTAGTCCATTTTACTGCAATTCAAGAATAGTGGTAATTTATCATTTTGGAAAATAAATATAATTGACTGAATACGTTGCTCATACCCTTGAATTAATTCATTTAATTAATTAATTAATTAATAGCATTTGAATTAAATTACCAAAAAAGCCACAAATATTAGAAAATAAAGTCTGTACCTTTATGAAACATGAAACTTTGCCTATTATGTACCTATTTGCGTTATACTTGAAATGACTTTCAGAGGCCACACTAATTGTCTAAAAATATGGATAGAGTCCTGGAAAGTTAGATGTTTTGATAGTTGTGTCTTTAAAAGAAATATATTACCTTCAATATGCTACCAAAAGAAAGACCTGTTTGTCTCTGAAAACTGGAGTATAGTTATTGGCTCCTAAAATTTTAAAATAAACCAGCAGGATAACCAGGTGATCTGAAGTTTACTCATAAAATCCACAATGTACCTGCTTTTAGGTCTCAAATAAGGTAAATGGAAAGTTATGGAAAAATAAGCAGTATCAATTAAAAACTTGGGGCTGATGCAGAGTATTTGGCAAAATGGGCATAAATGACTTCTAAAAATAAGAGAACAGAAAAATAGCAAATTTGTTGGTTGTGATTATGACTGGTCTAATAGAACTATGAAACTTGAAAACACCAATTTATAAAATAGAAGTAGCATTTGCATAATTTACCAATAACCATAAATCTATCATTTCTAATTCCTTGATATGTGAAATTTCATGTTATTTCTAAACTGTGACATATTTTTTTTATCCTCACGTTGATAATATGCGGATAAGTCTGTGCTAAAAGAGAGAGAGTTCCAAACAGCTTCACTGTTTACTATTTATCTCCAGCTTTAACTTTTAAATGGACTACGTACAATTTGTTACTGTATACAGATCCTCTCTAGGCTTATATTTCCTCACTTCTACTTTGAGATAACTTATATGATGGATATTCTTCCTTTTTTTTCTAGAGCCAGAAAGTGTTATAAACCTAAGAGCCAGCAATATTAGTGTTGATTCGGTCAATCTGAGCTGGGAAGCGCCTGTAGGAAATAGAAGCTCCTATATTATTAATATTATAGGGGATCCGCTCTTTATTAAAAAAACTGTCTATGAATCAATCACCATTGGGAATCTGACTGTAGGAAACATATACCTGTTCAGAGTCTCTGTGCTAGCAGGAGATGATACTGTACAGGGGAACAGCAAGGAGATCTCAGTAACTACATGTAAGTAAAATACACTGTAATTTTAGCTGTCAAAGTTATATGTGTAGAAAATAGCATGCAGATTTCTCATTTCTACACATGGATTGTTGATTAGACATAAATGTGAAATGGGGGTACCGATGCAATACTAAATAATTATGGTACTCTTCAAACTATGTTTATTCTTATCTATATAATACTAACATATTTGGAAGCATTCTTCTTATGTAAGGACAACAAAAATAATATGCATACCAAATAGACCAAGACAAATTTGTTGGCTTGCTTCCTTACCATCCATAAGGAATAAGATACTTGTGAGGTCTAGTAAACATCACAATATTATAATCTAACCATTTACTAAGGGACATTTTCTTGCTGTTTGCAAACCAACACATCTTGCGGTTTTCAGAACCAAGTCTGAAATCTCAAACCACATCCGATTTGGGACAAACCGTATAGTAACACCATACATTCCAAACCATGCAATGCTGTAACATTGTGCACTACACAATTCTGTTAATACTGCTCTGACAAAAATGTATTTTTTCCCCCACAGACCAAGCAAGTTTGTATATATCTTTACAAGTCTCTACATTATTGAGTAAACCAGAAAGGGAACAGCAAATAATATTCCAGGTAATATTTTGATTTAAGGTAGGGGTAAAATATTTGCATAAGTTAAAGAAGATACATCAATACACAAGTAGATATGATAACAAAGCACCTACAGAATCAGCAGTGGGAGACATTTAGTAAATCTAGTGCAAAGACAAAAGGTGGTGATGTCCTGAGTGACCAATAAGATTCCAGCCGTCATGTTTCCATACTTGCCAACATTTTACCTTAGGTAAAATTATGTAGGGGACAGGGAGCCAGTGTAAGGTTTCCCAGAGAGGGGAGTCAGAAGTGGAATGATGAGAGAAGAAATCAATCTTCCACAATGTTAAGGATTAACTGAAGAGGAGAGAGGTGGGTGAGGGAGAGGCCTGTCACGTGGAGGTTGCAATAATTGAGACATGAAGTAATCATTAGAAAATTGTAAGAGTTTTTGGTGGCATCATGGAAGAGGTGGGGCTTAATTATTATGATTCATATTATCAGGCTGTGCCACCCATTGTGCGACCAGGAGGTAAGTGTGTGCATCAGGATTCTGTGAGATGGACCACATAATGTATGTTTGGCATTTGGGGGGAGACCCAGGGCTGCCAAGAGGAATTCAGAGCCTGGATACAACAAATTCATGGGCCCCCCCCCTCAAAGTCGAGTAAGCCCCCAAAAAATTTTGCACCGCCTTTTAGTGTGTAGTTATACATTCAGGGGCGTGGCAATGCGCCGTTGGGGCGTGGCTAGCCTAACGGCGGTGCAAAATTTTTCGGAGGTGTGGTCATGCATTTGGGGGCGTGGCAAATCCGCCATTGGGGCGTGGCTAGCATCAAAATCACTAGACTCTCAATTCGCCGGAGCGTCACATATGTTCAAGCACTCCTCACTTTCAGGACATCTACCACCACAGTGTAGTATACAAAGAATGCAGTGTGTACACAAACAGTTCAGTCTTGGCCTACACCTTACATTGGGCACAACATTCACCAAAAATTGCCATTGTCCCTACTAAAATCACAACATTTCACACACTGTGCTGCTCTCTCCTACCTGTTCTTCTCACTTTCTCCACCTGTGGCTGCTGGTTTCTTTAGTTGTGGCTTGTCCGGATCCAGGAATGTTGAAGGACCTATTTTGAAAAAAAAATGGCTACATTTAGAAAATTACAGCCAGCCCCGGCGTTAAATCAATAGCACTCACGATTAATAATTAGGCCTTCCTCCAGCCCCAACATTAAAATAATACTATTCACATTTAATAAATAAACCTATTTCCCTTCCTGCAAACAGCCCCAGCAATACCTATTTCTTGCAACCATCACTGCCATTAAATAATTCATAGTCACATTTAATAAATAGACCTCATTCTCCCTAAACTCACCCCAACATTCAATAGCCCCCAAACCACCCCATCTTAAATTAATAGTCCCCACCATCACCCTACAAACAAAATAGCACCCATTAATTAGCCACCACCTACCTCACACTCACTACATTGCAACAAGCCCCCTGTGCCATCACACACACAATACTATGCCCCTTCTTCACAACTACACTGTGCCCCTTATGCTCACACTGCGCCCTCCATGCTGCCTTCCCTCCTTTTTCCCTTTGTGCCTCTCTCCCACTTTTTTTTATTCCTCTGTGCCTCTCTCCTTTTTTTTCCTCCTCTGTTCCTCTTTCCCACTTTTTTTTCCTCCACTGTTCCTCTTTCCCACCTTTTTTTCTCCTCTGTTCCTCTCTCCTTTTTTTTCTCCTCTGTTCCTCTTTCCCACTTTTTTTTCTCCTCTGTTCCTCTCTCCTTTTTTTCTCCTCTGTTCCTCTTTCCCACTTTTTTCCTCCTCTGTTCCTCTTTCCCACTTTTTTTTCCTCCACTGTTCCTCTTTCCCACCTTTTTTTCTCCTCTGTTCCTCTCTCCTTTTTTTTCTCCTCTGTTCCTCTTTCCCACCATTTTTTCTCCTCTGTTCCTCTCTCCTTTTTTTTCTCCTCTGTTCCTCTTTCCCACCTTTTCTCTCCTCTGTTCCTCTCTCCTTTTTTTTCTCCTCTGTTCCTCTTTCCCACTTTTTTTCTCCTCTGTTCCTCTCTTCCACTTTTTTTTCCTCCTCTGTTCCTCTTTCCCACTTTTTTTTCCTCCACTGTTCCTCTTTCCCACCTTTTTTTCTCCTCTGTTCCTCTCTCCTTTTTTTTCTCCTCTGTTCCTCTTTCCCACTTTTTTTTCTCCTCTGTTCCTCTCTCCTTTTTTTCTCCTCTGTTCCTCTTTCCCACTTTTTTTCTCCTCTGTTCCTCTCTCCCACTTTTTTTTCCTCCTCTGTTCCTCTTTCCCACTTTTTTTTCCTCCACTGTTCCTCTTTCCCACCTTTTTTTTTCCTCTGTTCCTCTCTCCTTTTTTTTCTCCTCTGTTCCTCTTTCCCACTTTTTTTTCTCCTCTGTTCCTCTCTCCTTTTTTTTCTCCTCTGTTCCTCTTTCCCACTTTTTTCTCCTCTGTTCCTCTCTTCCACTTTTTTTTCCTCCTCTGTTCCTCTTTCCCACTTTTTTTTCCTCCACTGTTCCTCTTTCCCACCTTTTTTTCTCCTCTGTTCCTCTCTCCTTTTTTTTCTCCTCTGTTCCTCTTTCCCACTTTTTTTTCTCCTCTGTTCCTCTCTTCCACTTTTTTCCTCCACTGTTCCTCTTTCCCACTTTTTTTTCCTCCGCTGTTCCTCTTTCCCACCTTTTTTTCTCCTCTGTTCCTCTCTCCTTTTTTTCCTCCACTGTTCCTCTTTCCCACTTTTTTTTATTTCTCTGTGGCTCTCTGCTTATTTTCCTCCTCTGTTTCTCTCTCCCCTTTCTTTATAGTACTGTCCCTCTGTGTTTTCCTCCCCTTGCCTCTTCGTTTCTTTACTTACCTTTTGTCAACTTCTTTCCTTTCTTTTCTTCTCTTCTGTCTCCTCTTCTGTCTTCTATCTTCATGCTGGCTGCGGCGCTCCTCACTGACTGACGGGCGTGACTTGATGACGTCACGCCCGGCAGTCAGTGTGAATGGAGAAGAGGAGAGGAGGGACACGGTGCCGCGCGATCACGTGAGTATCTTTTTTTTTGTTTTTTTTTTCTTCCAGCTCCCCCCACCAACGAATACCCCCCATCCCCGAGGAAAAAAAAAAATAATCGCAAAAAAGAAAATTAAAAAAATAAGTAAAATAAAAATTAAATTAGCGGAGAGGGCCCGGCCCGGGCCCCCTGGCATGGCCGGGCCCGGGTAAAATGTACCCGCTCCCCCCCCTTCTCGGCGGCCCTGGGGAGACCCATGACACATAAAAAGCCCCTAGCCCCAGATTAGCAAAGTGTTTTATACAGGTCATAGAATACCATGGTGACTTTTAATATTCTCGTACATACTTCAAAGTAAGGGATGCATTATTCATTATAATATATGGGTAGTAGTTCTTGACAAAGAAACTAGACATTAAAGTATTATTATAACTGTGAGGAAAGTGCGGTTCCGGGAACTGAGAGAGGCGGTTGTTCCACCTGATGCCCATTCCCTCTGGGGTCATTGCAATTGAGCTCTATTCTATTCTTCTCATAAACTCTGTGTGAACTCTTATAACCAGGGTGAAATGTGTTAGAAACAATGTTATTGTTTATAGGACTCATTAAGTCTGATTCATTAAAGAAAGCAAAGCAAAGAAATGAGTAACTTTGCACCTTGGCAAAACCATATTGCATTGGAGGGGGACCAAAATTTAAAATGTGGGGACAGATTTATAGTTGGGGTATGGCATGTCCTAGATCAACTTTAAATTTCAGTGAAAAAATAAAGCTATCAAGTATTTGTGTGCTACATAAAAAGGCCAGTATTTAACTTATGTGCAAAATAATTAACTAATTTGCACCCCTTGCATTGTAACATGGTTTTGTCCTGGAGAAAACTCAATAATTTGTTTACCTTACTTTCCTTAATGAATCAGGCCAATTATGTTTAAGTTACGCCAGGTGGGTGATCCATAGCAACATGGCAATAGACACTCCCGTGGCCGGAAGTATCAGTGAGGATTTTCTACCTACAGACAATTAAAAGCACTTCATTGGCTAATGTTCAGTACAGCTGGTAGTAATCATGTGATAACCCCATTACTGGCCTGTTGTTTCTATGGCAGTGGTACCATTGTCCTATCTTGACACTCAGCAGGCTTCTAAGAGCCATAACAGTGTGTGTGTGTGTGTGTGTGTGTGTGTATGTGTGTGTATGTGTGTGTATGTGTGTGTATGTGTGTGTGTGTATGTGTGTGTGTGTGTGTGTATGTGTGTGTATGTGTGTGTATGTGTGTGTATGTGTGTGTGTGTGTGTGTGTGTGTATGTGTGTGTATGTGTGTGTATGTGTGTGTGTGTGTATGTGTGTGTGTGGAGCGGGTTACCTAGCTCATATCGCCTGGCGGAGTTGGAAAGGTTTGGCCAGGGACATGTTTTAACCTATCAGAGGAGACCTTAGGGTAGGGGGGCTGTCAGTTCCCATGGTCACTCATGCTGGGCGTTAAAAAGGAGCCTTGAGAGTCCAGAGGTGTGTTCGTTTTGGGAAAGTCTGCCCTAAGAGGTAATGATCTGGTCAGAGTAAACTTACCATCAGGACTCTATTGGATTTGCATGCTGTTGGGCTTTAGCCAGTCATATACTTTGGGGGCTGCAGTTTGCCAGACTCTGTTATCCCTTTGGTGATTGTATTTACCATAGGTGTGTTCTGTTGGTGTTCCTAAATTTTAAGTGTATCTTCAACACGTAAATAAATTTCTTTGCATTTATACCTAGTGTCGGTCCGAGTGATAAAAAAAATAACTCCACATCCTCACCATCTTATTAGTATATCTGTCGTGTACACGCACCACAGACAGTCAGTTTGTAGGTGATAGTAGCTTATCAATTCAGTGTCTCATTAATATATCAGGCTTCATGAATATTGGTCAGGCAGTGCATTGTTGGTGAAGAGGTGCCTCATTTACCAGTCCTGATGGGTTCCTGTCATAGTCTAAATATTCAAGGTACAATTTGTTTCCATAGAAAGTAATACCTTTAAACTGAGAGTCACATTAGCAGTTTAAGCCACCTTGCTTTGTGACATCATTCACCTGATGTCACATAATTCAAACTGACGGTGTGAAAAGATATTAAAGATGACCGTTTAAGAATCCTAACATGAAGTATGATGGGATGGAGGAGAGCGGCACCTAGTTTTTTTGTAAGGATAGTAAGGGAAGCTGTTCAGCTTTGTTTTGTGAGAGGATTGTTTTTATCTGACAGGTGTTTGGGAAGGGGTTTAGTAAGGCTGGGTTTAGAGGCAGTGATTTTACTTATTAGGGTTCCCCTTCATGTATTGTTGGTGGTGATTGAAAAACTTAAAATGGAGGAGTGAGAAATAAAGCAGAGAAGCAGTAAGTACTCTATTTGAACAAGTGAGAAACAAGTGTTAAAAACATGGAAGTTTCTGGGTAGATCGGGAGCACCTCTTAAGGTAGGAACAGATAAACATTGTTTAAAAAATAGATTTAACGATGTTATACCACTCGATCACCTTCTGGAGTTTTCTCTTGTGACTCATGGATGTCACTGTTTGATAGTAACATAAAAATATGGTTATTAGCAGCTTCCAGTATATTATATATATTGAGTATGTGGTATCTTTATCTGACAGTTTGTACAAAGTCTCTTCTTTTACCTTGTATTGATTGAATTTTTCCCCCCAGGTGAACAAATTTCTGCAAACAACATTTCCAAATCAAAATGTAACTGTCATATTGAAAGCGGAGAGAACGTAATGATTCCAATACAAGAAAAAAGCTTTTGACATCATACATGTAATGTGCCACAGTGGAAAAAAATTACAAAGACCATAGTAGAGGAAATTGTAATGATTGTAAAATATTTTTTATACTAAAATCAATAATCATTTATAATTTAGAAAATAGATTAGTAGTAGCACTCCACAATACTATGGAGTATGGTAAGCAGTAGTCCGATGGAGATAGCTGGAAACCAGAAGTTCTCCCTGCGTGTCACCAGTGTTCCATTCAGTATTATACAATGCCTTAATAGCCACTGATTTACACATAGGGCCTTAGTTAGACTTTTGCATATGAGAGCTTTATTTTTACACTGAAAATTAGAGATGAGCTAGAACACACCCTCTTCCAACTCTAAATTCGTCCTGCCAGGGGTAGTACTTTATTGAGGAATACATATTTACCTTAATAATGCCAAATATTTGATTATCAAAATGTGGAATTATTCAGTGTTAAATTTACATAAATAACACAGAAAATTATAAATGAATATCATGATTTTCCAATTAGTGTAATAAATATAATTAAAATGTTGCTTATATAACAGTTGTTTTTTTATTATATATATTTTTTAAATTAAAGAAAACTATCATTACTGAAACATTTTGTATTAAGTGCATAAAACAAATTATAATTCATAAGAACATTATTATTGCCCTATACATGTGCTATAACTCCTGTATTTATTATTATATTCAGTGGTCAAAGTAGGCTGGTAAATGGTGGAATGCCATACCACCACTTCTCCTACTGCCTTCATTGTGAAACTATCAAATTCCGTTCATTAACATTTTCAATATTGTCACTTCTAAATTTCTATACCACTACTTCTAAATTTCCACTTTGACTGATTATATTTTTGATTAGCAGGTTTATATAAAAGTCTATCAAAGCTATGTTTTTTAAATTGTATAAATTGCAGCTATATTTAATGATAACTCTGCAGATCTCTTTATCAAGCTCATTTTGTTAATCATCTAAGAGATATTATTGTAATACATTTATACATTAAGAATTGTGTATGACCTTAGCTGCAAATACACCACTAAGAGACGTGTCTGTTGCGGTTGTTTTCCCCCGTGCTGCATTAATAAATAATGAAATATTGTAATAAATGAACCTGTTTTTTTTAAACAGTTTGCCCCCTCCAAACAGTTTAACCAGCCCAGGTGCTACCAGCCAAAGTTGGTACTATTAAAATCAGGGGGACAAAAGAACCCCTCGGGACTTGTTGCACTATAACAGGGAAATCAGCAACACATCACCACCAAACATTGGACTTGTGTGAGGGATGGATTTAAAATATTACTGTTTTGCATTCATCTCACTATATTACTAAAAATAAAATACAATTGGTTACCTTTAACCAATTAATACAAATCCTACATTTCTATATTTTGTGGATATTTCCTTATGCTTGTCCAACTATGTACATTCTAATTATGTAAATGCTATAACAGTAGGATACATCTTGGATTTAGTGTATTGAGTCCAAAGGGTAAATGTATCAAAGCTGTGAGTTTCCGGCAGGTTTGAAAAGTGGAGATGTGCCTAAAGCAACCAATCAGATTCTAGTTATTATTCAAGAAAATAATAGCTAGAGCAATATAGGCAACATATCCACTTTTCTAACCAGATGGAAATGTGCAGCTTGACACATTTACCCTCAAGAGAATTAAGCAGTGAGTGTATTATGTGTTTCCTGGAGTGTCAAAGGGGGGAATCTAATGACAGTCCTAGTCTCTCTACTTTATTATTCCAAGTCCTTTTTCAGAGGGTCAACAAGCTCTCCTAAGGAGATATCACCACTAAAAATTATGCTGGGTATCAGACACTTGTCTTCAATTTGACAATACTGGAAGAAAATGATGGAAAGAAACAGCACATGGATCTATGTTTTATGCCCTATCTGGAATATACAACGCGCTTTATCTCAGTCTAAGGATGTCATGCTTTACATTTCAAAAACATGGTTTTAAAATTATCCAATCTAAAACAATTCTGTCTTAGTTATTTGAAAGCATTTTTTTCCATAGAAAACAGTATTTGTTGTACTATTGTTTTATATTGTAGTTATTTTGCAAAGATATCAGGTGAACCCTAGATCATCACAATTTTTCTATCTGAAGAATTTGTGACTTTTCTCTATTTCCATGTATCCTTGATTAGAAATTATCTTCTTTTTAATATCGTCTATATTTACCATTCATTGGTAATACTTCATTAATTAAAAGCATATTATAATACTCAAAAAATGTAATTTTCCTGTTAAGTGGGCAGCAATGTTAATTGAGGCAAAAGTCAAATGATATATAGGTTTAAAATATGTGAACATGGTCTTTATTTAAAAATTTAATTTATGCTTATTACTTTATGTTTTATTGTCAGCAAAAATACCCACAAAGCTTGTGACCGCTGATCAAACAGACCATTAATCAATTTAGTCACATGTTGGGTGATCAGATTGCATTGCTCCAATTCTTTAGGAACCATGGTGATCAACTGGATCACAGTGCTAAGCAAAAGAAATCAGTCAGTGATAGGAGTTAAATCGTTTTTTCTGTCATACATACTCAACTGATTAATTAGAAAATTCACCCTGTATTACCAGTTTTAAACTGGCTATAATGCTACAACATGGTAGCATGTGTTTTCCCACAAATTACCCCAATGCCTGATTATCCTCAGATTGAAATAAATCAAATCATCATCAGACATGATAGTAAATGTGGGTGGAATATAACAACTATCAGTCCATTTAAGCAAATCATTTCATTGGTAGGTTCTCATTACCTTCCAGTCTTTAGCCTAGGACAACAAACAGCAATGACACAGAGTCACCAGATGAAACAGATACACAGAATACTTACTGACAGAATGGACAAACGATGGATGTGGGCAATACAATCCTTATAACAGTAATCAGTACTTACTGTCATCCACCTTTCTAAAAATACTAATTAGATTTATTTTATCTTTCTGGACTTTTGGTTTTCTAACTTTTTTAATTTTGTGTAACGATCTAGACAAAGCTAAAATATACCCACAAATAATTTAGTCAGTCCATAGTTCCCTTCAAATAGTGTGTTTTTCACAATGATACATTTCTAGACCAAATAAAGTTGCATGGGATCTAAATCTCTTTCATGTGCCTTGTTGTATATTATTTGTTTATAGACAGGCCACTTAAACAGCTCTTAATGAATTTAAATTAATAATTAAGAGAAACATTTAATGGCATTTTATTATGAGACATTACCTGTTCTCTTGTTAAAAAAACTTATTTGCATAATAATATTTTCAGAAAAAAACATCAAAACATTGCAGCCATATATGCATAATGTATGTGCATAATGGTGGACCTTTGATCGGCATGTTCTTTGCGAGACTGAGGGCTTCATTTAGAGTCGGATGCAATGTGCGTCTTTGACTTACATGAAAGAGTAGGACTGGGAGTGTGCCGCAGCTTTGTAGTGTATTACGAGTGGCATGCAACAACCCCAGTTGCGTCCCACTCGTAATACCTTACCAGGCTGTGACCAGTTCCTGCAGCTAGCTAACTACTTGTGCCACCTAATTCTTGCCGCACTTTTTTCAGTCTTGTTTTGACCTGTGTTTCGCCTGCGTCTTGATCCGACTAGGGTAGTTTTTGCGAGTAGACGCCCATAGTATCTGAATTATTCATGGTCATGCCTGCATAACTCCATGTTCCACCCTTTCCCTCGTACTGAGATGCAAGCTGTCGCAGTGTACACTGCGTCTGAAAAGCACACGGAACTGCAGGGAACTGTTGCTTACTGCACATGCCCCATCAGGATGCGCCTGAAATGGACTTTACGTCTGACTCTAAATCAGGCCCTGAGTGTTCCGATTGTGTGCTGTCATATACTTGCAATTTTATTTGAGTCAGGATTATAGTTGGTCTGCTGCAATTAAATTTTTTTTTTTACACTGTATATGACATCCAACTATGTAATTGTATTATTAGTTTTATTATTTTTTTTATATAAAAACTACTCTTTTGCATATGAAAAATTGTTCTGTGTTATTTTAGTTATTGGTATATGTTTCAAATTGTAATAAAATAGTAAAAGGAATAAAAAAAGTGCTTTATAGCCATATGCCTTCTTTTGTTTTTAAACATGCTTTTTCTTACTTCTAAAACTTCTTTTAGTGTCTTTGGTTTCTAAACATTTCTCACAATGTAGAAATAATTAATATTATGGATCTATGCAGACAGAGAGTTTTTGCTCAGAGAAAATTGAAGAGGACAGGCTTGGATGATCATTTACCCATTTTATTAGATACCAATGACTCAGAATCCCTGAATACTTTAGAGGATCTCTGGAGGAAGAACAATAATGTGGATGGGAATGAATCGATTATTCCAATATATGATTAGAAACCACTAACACAGAGTTTAGAAAGGAATATTAGTCCTAAAAACCCAGTTAAAGTTAAAATCAAGTGTTTATCGTATTCATCAGAAAAGTACAGATATCCAGTGTTTCTATAAATCTACGTTGGTTGACTTTCAGGAATTATGTTAAAAAGGTTCATTACAAAATCCAACTAGATACGGATATAAAAACAAAAATAACAACCTTTCTAAAAAGAATGGTTTGATCTTATAAAGCTTCAGTCAGATTCAAATATTGTTATAAAATCTGCAGATAAAGGGGGAGATGTAGTTATAACGGATGTAGCAGATTATCTGAACGATGCCTAACAGCTAAATGATACTACCTTTAATTTGAAATTGGATAATAACCCTACTTTAATGTACCAATATGATCTAAAGAACTTGTTAGATGGAGCCCTGACTGAGGGGGTCATCTCCAAGGAATGCTGGCATTATCTATGGGTTGCACATCCCGTTATACCCACTTTTTATTTTTTACCAAAAATTCACAAATCCCTCACTTCACCTCCTGGGTGTCCTATTGTTTCTGGTATTGGGTCCCTTAGCACTAACCTTTCACATTATGTTGATTATTATCTGCAGGAATTTGCTGTCTCCCTTAAATCATATATTAAAGATACCACACATTAGTTAAGAACTATAAAGGAAATAACATGGAAATCCACATGTTTTTTTGTAACACTAGATGTTTCAGCTCTTTATACAAACATTCCACACAATAGAGGTGTGGATGTTGTTCGGGAGATATTTTTAAGTAGTACTATGGAAAGGGGACAGACACATTTTTTTGTAGACTCCATTAATTAAATTCTTTTCAATTTAAATTATTACAGATCACGGGGACAGCCATGGGCACGAGGTTCACCCTAAGTTATGCAAATATTTACATGGGCCATTTCAAGCAAAAATATATATAGGATTCCCATATGAGGTGAGCCACTTGTACTATTGCCGTTATATTGATGACCTTATTATAATTTGGGATGGCACGGAAGATTCTATTTCTAATTTTGTCACTTATCTTAATCATAATGAATATAATTTATCTTTTACACTTGGAGTCCTCAGTATGTCCACTTCCTTGATTTGACCCTCTCGGTACAGGGCTTAACAGTCAATACCGAAAATTATCTAAAACAAGTTTATACCAATAACTATATTGACTTTCATAGTAATCATGGTTGGAAAACATTCCTAGAACTCAATTAACCAGGATAAAAAGAAATTGTTCGAGGTGAACTGGTTTTAAAAAACAGGCAGAGGGTATATTAAAGTCTTTTGAAAAGAAAGGATATCCACAAAATTTTTTGGGTCAAGCATATGAATATGTAAAAAAACTTGATCGGAACTCACTTCTAGAGATAAAAAAACTTGAAAAAATGAGTGAGAAATCTGATATGGTTAGTAATCCAAAATTTACCTCTAAATATAATGGGAAATCAATTACGATAAGACGTATCATTAAAAAGAACCACCATATATTGAAAAAAGATCCAATATTGAAGACATTCATCCCTGAACACCCTTTTGTAATTTTTAGAAAGAATAAGAATTTACAGAATTTGTTGGCTCATAGCCTGTTTAAAATAAAAAAAATTACAAAGCACAACCATGGGACAAGGGATTCCTAGATGGTATAACAGGGAACTTTAAATGTGGTAAACTTCGCTGTACTACTTGTTACTACATGAATAATAGAGTCAAAGAAGTAAAATCACATGTCTCAAAAGAGATTTTCTCCATATCAGATTTCCATAATTGCAGTAATACTTTAGCCATATACGTGCTGCAGTGCCCCTGTGGCCTGCAGCATGTTGGCATGACAACCATAAATATTCGAAAGAGATTTATGGAACACAGACGTAATATTATTAATAAAGTAGAAAATTATAATGTTTGCAGACACTTTACTAATATACATAATGCTAATCCATTAGGTTTAAGTGTGGTAATCATTGAATCTATAAAACCCACAGTGGGTGGGGACAGGTTTAAAACCCTTTGAGAGAAACCTTCTGGATTTTTAAACTACAGACCCTAATACCAGATGGATTATACAAGAGTCTAGAGTTAAATTACAGATAATCACTCTCTCCATCTTTCTATTAACATATGGTGTTTATTTTAAACATGTTTTTGGGTTTTCAATATATTTTTTATTTTTACTTCTTATTTTTTTGTTATTTATACCTATTATTATCATTATTTCCACACACTAGCAATCATTGATTCCCTTTCTAGTACAGCTCTTCTGTCTTTTGAACATAATGGATGGAGAGAACCATTCTATTCTTTCTTCTTCTCTCCATTCTCTTTTTACTTGTTCTCACAACTGAACATGAGAATGAGTTGTGGCTCAACAGACTTAGACACCACCTTTGAAATACAGCATTAGGTGTTTGAAATCCTGGTTTGTTCTATTCTCATTTTTATTTTTTACATTGAGATACACTTTTTATTAGCGGTCATCTTTATATTATTACTTTTAGAATTAGTATTTTGACGGAATACTCTTCTCTTCAGCCACTAATTGGAAACTTAATGAATATAGAATAAAATATAAAATATAAAGAAAAAAATATATACTAGCATAAATGTTTATATTTAGTTTAATTTTATATACATATTGTGTTATATAGTTTTTAGATATTATATGAAGGGATTATTGTTTATTTGATTTTTATCTGTGGATACCATGGATATAAAACATGTTAAATAATTAGAACTCTTATGAAATTCAGGAGTTCTTAATTAATTGGATACTATGCACCAATCAACTCTGAAGCAGTGACTTAAATAGACACAGAGAAGTGTCAGCTTATTATCTTTGAAAAAGTTTGCTTGTGAGCGGACAAAACACATCAGATAGATGTATTAGCATTGCTCATGTCCGGATAAGCACCTTACTACTAATTGTAATCACTGGACACTATTGGACCTTTCTACCAGCAGATATTGTATATCATCTTAACTCTTTAAATCATTGTTTATTTCATCTGGGATTAATGCACATTGGATTGTTTACAATCTATAGGGGAGGAGACTTTCCCCACAACAACCAGATCCTTCGATAAATACTGTCCAAGACTATGGGCACCTGAGGCGCATGACGTCCACCTTATACTTTAATACTGTTTGGGACCCCTTTCTCCAGTGTCATACAAAGGTGCAAACAGTGGAGGTAGGAGATTTTCCCCACAACAGTCAGATTCCTCGGCATACGCTGTTTGCTACTACAGGTACCAGAGGCGCATGACGCTTATCTAATATTTTAATACTTATTTGGGACTTTCGTTTACAGCATCATATAGAGGTGCAAACAGTGGGATGAGACCTTTCATTATTACCGCTATCATAATTATTTATATTCTTCTTCATGTGTGTCCAGGATTAGAGACATTTATACAAGATGTACTGGCCATACACCTTGCTACTATTTTCCATTAGGATTATATCCTGTTATAGATGATATACTGGTTTATCGGACATTTCATTATTGTATAGATGTTGTATGCACAATTGCATTTAGTATATGTGATACAGTTTAATATTGTGCATATTTTATATTGTTATTTTTCATATTGTAATAAACTAATCTGGATACAATGAAGCCCGGTATCAGTCATGGTCATTATTAATATTTTCTTATATATAATCTGTTAAGTTTGGAGCACGAATATTGTTCTTTTTTTCAGAAATTATTAATATAACCCGATGCACTACAATTTTAACATATTGCGCAGCCTAAGTATTTCCATCTTGCATCGCATATTATAATGTCCTCCAATCCTTAGGGACATATTCAATTGTCGGCGGAAATGCCGAAAATCTCGCGCTCTGTGCACTATTACCGTTACTACGGTAATAGTGCACGGAAAAACCATTATTACAGTAGTTTTCTTGCTGGATTTCAGCTTGCAGCTCCCTGAGCTGCGAGCTGAAATCCAGCTAACTACTATTGAAATAACGGTAGTAGTTTTAACGCTGCGGAAACCCGCCACAATTGAATATGCCCCTTAATGTTGTTGGTTTTTATTACCAGTACTGTCCGCTGTGGGGGCTCTTGCTGCACATAGTGAAAATCATTGATAAGATTACATTTCTTGCTGCTCTGTGATGTCACTAATTTATTCTCTGCAATAAGAGATGTGCCAGGGATTTTTAAATTTCGCTTGAAGTACTGTACATCATCATCATCATCATCATCATTTATTTATATATCGCCAACATATTCTGTAGTGCTTTACAATTACATGCACTGATTACACTGAGCAGTTATCAGTTAATGAATAGGGAGAAGGGCAAAAGACCATTTAGTGTAAAAAATACGTTTCTTGTTGTCTTTAGGTCAGTTAAATTACTATTTATTTATTTTATATATTGATTTATTTAGTTCCCCTGTCATACAGCAATGTGATCTAGCACTAAGGTGTTCAGCACAGACATTATAATGTGTTTCAGAGTAATAAGTAAAAATTTAATAAAAGGTAAGCGTAGACTACAGATACAGCATGTTAAACTACCTAATAGAAAAATGTAAAACTAGCTACACAATATGATATGATTACATGATAAGCAATGGTGCACTATAGTAATGTCAGTGTGATGCATCAGATGTCAGGTTATTACTTCTGTACATAATTTTAAGTATACACATTAAGGCCGGGACTTAACAAAGAGCGATATTGCCAAATCAACACTTTTCACACGGTTTTATGCATGGTTTGCAAACTGTGAAATTGATCAAAGGCACATCACTTGAAAAAATTATCGCACTACCCAGAGAATGGTTGTGTGTGCTGCTTGGGACCAGGGCCACCAAGAGGAATTTGGGGTCCCGATACAGCAACTTTGTGGGCCCTCCTCAACACATAGTAGGAGAAGGTGACGTGGTCTCATAGCGATTGGGTCGTGGCCAACATGGGCTGTGGCTGTGCCTCTTTACACGTGACATTATGGGAGGAATTCAATTAGCCACAAAGTATATTCAGAATGTCTGTGAATCACTTTGCGGTGGAGATTTTGTCAGAAATTTCTACCGAAATTGCAGGCAATGTGTGCGGCGCGATTTCTGCGCACCACATCGCCAGCAATTGAATTCCCCCCATTATATATTAAAATGGTGTTGCACTCACCTATCTGTTATTGCAGCTTTCACAACCTGGTACTGGATTCTGGTCTGGATCCTGGAATGTTGGGACCTGTTTGGAAAATGTATAGGTACATGAAATATGGATATTAATTAGTGAACACAGTACACAGCACAGATCTCAGATTAAACTCAAAACTAATCTATTCATAAGGTAACAATATGGGAGAGATTCAATTCCGGCGATGTGGCACACGGACATTGCGCTGCATACACTACTGGCAATTACAGTTAGAATTCCTTCGGGGTGTCCCGTGTACTTTCCTATATATATAAAATTACATTTTATTATAATGTTTGTATTATATAAAAATTAATAGTCGCTCAAAAACCCTTAAACACACACAAACATATATGTTTAAGGGTTATTGAGCGTCTCTTAATTTTTAGCATGCAATATATAAGATAATAAAAAAATTAATAATACATTATTGTAATAAAACATAAAATTTAAAACACCACCCACCTAACCACATCCCGCCACCCTCACAGAAACATTACACCACCGCCACAGCCACAATACACCTCCCCAGACACATCCTACCCCCCCAGACACATCATAAGCCCTTCTAGACACATCATAAGTCCCCATCAGAGACATCATAACACCCCCCACAACACCAGCCCTGCTAACTTACCTAAGTTGAGCAGGAACTCATCGTCCTTATTTTCCTTGCTGCTGGGATAGTGTCCCCAGACACACTGTCTGGGGACTGGGAGCTGCTGACAGCTGTCAGCTCACTCCCTCTCTGCCCCTTAAAATTTCCCACACCTGCAATTTGCTGGTGCCGCGAGCGCCACCTGCTCATGGCCCAGACCCCCCAGGCAGGCTGGGCCCCAGTAATTTGTACCACCTCCCCCCCGACTCTCGGCATCCCTCCTTTGGACCTAGAGCAACCCCTCTTGTCTAGATAGGACAATAGTATAAACAAAAAAATCCCAGCGCATAACCTAGTGAGGTCGTTATTCCAGTAAACTCACTCTCACATAATACCTCTAATAAGCACACAATCTGTTGTGTGTACAAAATAAATTTATTTATACTGAAATTAATAAAAGTGCCCATACAGGCAATAAAATAAATTAGATATGTGTTTCTGATCTTATCACTGAGAGTCTGAACAGCTGAAAAAAAATTAGTATAAAAGTCTTTTGCAGTCACTGGAAAGATAGTAAACAGATCTGATTTCTACTCCTCACACACGTCTGAAAACAAGTATACAGATAAGAAATCAGTTTCTGTGCAGGCATGCAATACAGTACTCCAATCCTTAAACAAAGGTATATAGCTCATTACCTGCGTGATGCAGGTCTAAAGGTCAAGCTTCTTTCGTGGAGAATGGCGTGGCTGAAGACTATGTCACCTGACCACATTTGGTAGCCTATGGCATTTATATATCAGTATTACATGTATATAGTAGGAGACAATAATATATAGATGGAAATAGAAGGTAATCGATATGGGTAATGAACTAGATGAAATCGGAGATGTGGTCGATGTATATGTGTATAAAGATAAATTACCTCTTATAATATCTAATGATATTATAAGAGGTATTATAATATCTAGTAATATTATAAGAGGTAATTCATGTTCATGTTTTCTTTGAGATTGAATTTGACAAATAGTATTTGGATTTCGTCAACTTTCTTCCTGCATGACCTTTCTTTACTACTAGAGGTCGTAACAGTGAAAGTACTACTACTGCCAATTCTGGTACTGGGATGCTCCTGATCTGTACAGTTATTCCGGGTTGCTTACTTGAACAGGTTGGAACTACTGGTAGCTGCCTGCAAGCACACCAGGGGAATGCCCAATGAGATAGGGAAGGGAGGGAATGTTATCATTCAATTCTTATGACAGTGCTCCACAATATACTTCTAATTTAGAAAATGAATTCTTATTTGTTAACAAACAGCTTTCATATTTTATTGGGGGGTTGTTCTGCTCTGAGTCAACGACAAGAACAGAGAAGAAAACAGAGAGTGCTGTTTCCAGATAATACATTTATTAAATTAATGGTAACCTTAATAAAAAAACTCACTCTATAAACTATTGGAGTTATTCCCAATTCATTAAGAACATCAAAACCAAAAATAAGGTATCCAAAAACAGCAAATATTGCACATATAGAACAATCCCTTAAAACAAATATCATATAGAGAAAAAGATTCACAACCCTCTCAATAAGGGGAAAGGCTAAGTTAGCAGATAAATTAGCATACGGGAATAGACTAGAGATCGATTCAGTAGCCCATGGTGACTTTCTCTAGTCCCATCAAAACCTGGGGATTATGTAGGCAGAACTCCAATAGCAAACAAAGTCCTGGTAAGCAAGGTTCCAATAGCAAAGTGCCAGCGTCATGACACGTTTTTCTGTCCTGTGAGGTGGTTTCATCAGAGGCAATAAGTATCCAATCCTTATGAACACTGTTCATGTGCCAAGCCTGTAATCACATGGTCCCGGCCGGCCAATCACTGGTTGATCTCAATTGCTCCTATTAGTTTTGTTCATGTTGGGGGATACCAGACCCTGACATGCAAACACCCTTTTTTAAATATAGATGCCACTGTATGACCCTTTATAAATTGACAAGTATTGAAAAATAGAAAAGATTAGAATATAGAAAATAGTTTTTTGATGGGTTCTGCTGCTAGCCCTCACAGCAAATACTCTGTTTTAAATATAGATATCTCTGAATGACCCTTTACACATTTACAAGTATTGAAGAATAGAAAAGATTAGAATATAGAATAGAGCTTTTTGATGGGATCTGTTGTTGACCCTCACATGCAAACACCCTTTTTTTAAATATAGATGTCACTAAATGAACCTTTACAAATTGACAAGTGATGAAAAGTAGAAAAGATTAGAATAAATAGCATTTGTTTGGGATGTGGAGCTATCCTAGTGTGAAGTGCTGTGTAAATACCAACCTCATCACAAGATGCTTTTGATGTTTTGTGTGTTAGGCTGCTGGTATGATCACCAACCCACAGAACTAGATGACGGAGGTTTCACCTTTAGCAGCCGCCTTTCCCTTAGAGCTAGATGCGCTCACCAGTACTCAGATGCCCCAAGGACTTAGCTCCAGATGTAGTGTGGGTTGGTAATGCAGGATCACAGCGGCAGGCCAGGAGACTGGTAAAAAGCAGTGGGTAGTCAAAACGATAGCCAAGGTCAAGGGTCACAGGCAAGCAGGATAGTCAGTTAACACGTCAGAGGTCGGGGTCACGGGCAAGGTTGCAGGGTCTGAGGTACAGGCCAAAAGGGTCAGGGATACGAGAAAACAGGCAAGGTCAAAATCCAAGCAGGGGGTCATACATTGGAGATCCAATAGAGTATCCACAGGACAGGAAGAAAGAGGCAGCAGCAGATCAGCAAGACTGGACAGCAAAGCTATAACCAGCAGTGAGGCTTCAGACCTCACTGCTTTAAATACAACTAGCAGCCAATCAGAGCCTAGCTCTGAAACCATCCACAGCCCTTGCTTAATTAATAAATTTAAACTAATTAGCCTACAGGCTATTCATGGACTTGCGCACGCGCCCAGCTGTCCTCCGTTGCCGGGGAGCGGCGCTACAGCAGCTGGAGTCCAACCGTTGCCTTGGCTGACTCCGGAAATGACGTCCTGGTCGTCAAGGTGACGGCCGGGATGCTAGAGGGAGCTGGGAGCGAGCCGCGGCGGCTGTGAGTACTGCCGCGGCTCGTGACATTGTGTTTGGTCATTCTGCTTAAAAAATTCATGTGTCCAAATTATTTTATTATTAGCAATTGTATTTTAATAATAATCTTCATTAGAGTCTGTTAGCAACATATACACTGACTGGAATTTTTTTTTCGTAGTACCAAACAAGAATTCCACCTAACAATAAAACTAAGCACTGAGCACTTCTCTCTTATAATGTTGTTGATTTACCTTCTGTGAACTTCCTATTTATGTGAATGGGTAGTTCACAAAGTCATGGACTTCCTATTTATGTGAATGGGTAGTTCACAAAGTCATGGACACCAGTTTTTTGAACTGCACCTAAAACTAAATGTTTATGTGTTGAGTGGAGTTAGCATTTAAAGTGTACATATTGCCTACATACAGTTGAGACAGAAAATTGTTGGACTACACCAATTTATAATTTCTTTTAAATAAAAAAGAAATGAGTCAGCTGACAAGTTGTGGAAAAAGAAAACTTCTGAGCATGGGTGTATTATATTCAATATAGTAATGCAGATTAAGAGACACTTATCCCTGTACAAGGCGGCCATTGGGGAAAGGAATATTTATGTCTTATTGACTGAATTTATTACTGATTTGGAGTGCAGATCGATAGTATTACCCATTGAGGCTGTAAGTAGCTTTTCACATAAGCAAGAGATATTTTGGTATGGGTGTTAATCTAATGTACAGCTGATACAAGATTGCTTAATTTCAGACAAACTTTTAGGTTCTTGTTGGATATCTTGGTGGATTTGGAACACGAAGAAACAGAAGATTTTTGGAGGACTGTGATCTTGTAATTATTTTCACATTACTATGGGTAGTGTCCTGGATTGGTAGCATTGACGATCCCTTTGCATTTCACCTGGTCACAAGTTGGTAGGGAGACTGAATCTGATTATTGTTCTTAACTACTCAATGTATTTTTATACATTTTTATTTATGGTGTTTCAGTAATAAATTGTTTATATTTTTTAGAATGTGGTTCCTACGTAATTTTATTTTGCCATAGCTGAACCCTGTTTTAAATATCTTACTGAGACTCTGGAACCCTCAGCACAGTTTTCTTGCTTTTGCATTTTAAATACTTCCTTGCACCAATATTCAGCTTATTAATTTACCAGGAATTAGTGACTGCTATAAGCCATGAGACACAAAGTACCAAATGTTTTGGTGAGATCTCAGTGAATTTTAAAGCTTGTATTTTGGAAATAACTTTCCTTTTACAGTTGATTCTGGTAGCAGTTAACATACAGTCTAATTTTTTTATTTTTAAAATATAGCTGCATACAAAATGTGAACGCTCCAATTTTTTGGGCTAAACCAATATTTAATTCACTTGGACCTATGGACCTTATAAGGCATTGGGCACAAACTGTCACATGCCTCAGTGAGGTCACAAGGTTTTGGTACCAAATTTATTGGTTGAGGTCACAAATCGATTTTGTCATTTTACCATTAGAATAAAAACCTTGTGTATAAGAATGTATCTTTATTAAAACATTCATATACATAAGACTATCAAGATATATTTTTTTAATCACCATTTTATATTTAAAAGTTCTGATGCATTGAATACAACATTCATTCTTAAGTAGAAATTTGATAAATTAATAAACTTTTAGAAGATAAAACAACATTTCCAAAATCAATACCTATTCAAAGCTGACACAAAAATATATTCTTCATTGTTAATGATAGGCAAGAATAGGACTATTGTTTTATACTGTTGATCAATCCCTGTATTGTTGGATATATTAAAGTTCCCAAGAGATGCATTTTATAACATTATATTATTGCAATGCATTACATATATATTATCTCATTAATTATCATGTTACTTTATGAAAACTATTGATAAATGTGCATGTTATATTACTTCATGCCCCCATGTTACATGCTCCCATGTTACACCCATCATTACAGTCCAGCTATATGACATGCAGGTCTGAGCACTGGTCAGTGTGCAAACATTTCCATCAGGGTAGAAGAGGGGACCGGTAGGCATATATTAACTTTGTTTCATTTTCATTTTTATTGATTCTCGCTTGTGCAACTTTTAATTTCTGGTCGTTTAATCTTGATCTAGAAAAAAGCCATACAAAAGAAATGTCAGAGGAAAACTTTTTTTTATAGCTATATAGAAAAAGATGATCAGATTTAAAAAAAAAAACAACAAATATATATTTAGATACATGAATAAAACATAATAAATTATATACATATTTAAATTAAATTAGGCAAATTAGGTAGTACTTCTAAAGGATGATTGTATTTAATATGTGGTATAGTTGTGACTAAAGTCATCAAAAAGTATTGAGCTATTTGGGCTAAACAAGAATTTTGGAAGCTATATTATTGTAATATCATCATCAGCTATTTATATAGCGCCACCAGTTCTGCAGCGCTGTACAGAGAACTCATTCACATCAGCCCCTGCCCCATTGGAGCTTACAGTGTAAATTCTTTAATATACACACACAAAGAGAGATAGAAGACTAGGGTCAATTTGATAGCAGCTAACTAACCTACTAGTATGCTTTTGGAGTGAAACAGGAGCACCCGAAGAAAACCCACACAAACACGAGGAGAACATACAAACTCCACACAGATAAGGCCATGGTTGGGAATTGAACTCATGACCCCAGTGCTGTGAGCCAGAGGTGCTAACCACTAAATCACTGTGCTGCCCGATAAGTTGTGACCTATACCTTTTAATTTTCTAGTGAATAATATGTTTATACAGTATCCCTTCACAGCAATATATATTACATAAATGGTTAACTCACATATTGAGTGCTTCTGTGAATAATTATAGTAACATATAATGATGGTAAACTGTTGATTTACATCAAGAACATGACTAAAATGTTAATAAAAATGAATATAATACAGTTAAACTGTGAATGCAAACATCAAGCGAAATTAAACTCAACTACATATGGAGCCAGTTTATTTGAGTTAAACACTGGGATACAGCACATAATGCACAATATTAACTCCATTCATTCAATATAATCTGTATGCGAATGTGATTTGCCAGAGTAGTTTTGAGCCACTGTGTGAAAAGCACCATATTATGCAGAATGCGGTAACTGTGGTAAGCTCAATATGGGGGCACCACACTTTAGAGGTGCTCTGCCCACCAGCCTGCTCTTTCACCGACCTAACAATGGAGAAGTGATGGAACACTTGAGCACCTGTGCAGCACACGGCACCCCTCTTTCCGGAGTCTGAATAGTTCACCAATTCTAAAGATTCAATTACATTTAAGGGCATATTCAATTGTTAGCAAGACGGGTGAAAATCCCGCGCTTAAAAAAATAAATAAATCCTGCGCTCATTTTTTCCTGTTCGAGCGCTCGTTTTAAAAAAACCTCCCTCATTTCAATTGTTAACATTGCATCCACCCCCTCGCGCTCTACTATTGGTCCTAGCAAGTTTGAAATGAGGAGTGGTTAAGGCAGCCATTTTAGTATAAAAAATTAATGCAAATTAATGCAATCAAGAAGTGCCCCAGCACTGCAAATGAGATTGGGCCCCTACACTGCAATCAAGAAGGGCCCCAGAACTGCACAAGAGAATGGACCCCCACACTGCAATCAAGAAGGGCCCCAGCACTGCAAAGGAGATTGGGCCCCTACACTGCAATCAACAATGCCTCCCCCTTGGACAGCAGATTTAAAGATCTTACAAGCAGGAATTTTTTTTTCCATTTACAAACATTTCTTGAACACTGGCCAAGCATGGACATTGTGGAAGGTACAAATATTTGTGGGACAGTGGGCAAGCCGGACATTTGGAAGGTACAAATATTTGTTTGGACTTTGCGTAAATGAGTGTGTGTAAGTAAAGCATCAGAAAACTGAAGATTTTGTCCATGGTGAGTATTTTTTTTTTTTTAATAAAAATCTATGGTGTACATGAGGGTGTTTACTGTATTTCTTGGGGTTTTATTATTTTTAATAAAGATTTGTGGTTGGAATGAGGGTGTTGTGCTTTTATTTAACATTTTGCTTTGTGGAACTACAGATCACAGCCAGCCGTGGGTGTAAGAGCATGTTGACACTTATGGTTCTACAAGTGCCAACATGCCCTGGGTGCCATGGATACGCTGGTGCTTGTAGTTAGACAAGTAGCAGCATACCCACACTATTTAGGCCAACATTGCTGGCTGGGACATGTAATTCCACAAATCAAAATTGTGTTTTTTTTCATACAAAATCCCCATTTATTACCCTACTACCCACAGCCCAGGGGTAGTAGGAAGAGCCCTAGTGCTATCGGCACTGGGCTGGGTGTTCCTAGGGGGGTGGCCCGCTTACATTTTTCAGCGGACCACACTCCCTAGGGAATCCAGGCCAGCGCTGAACAGTCTGTGGGTGTTTAGTCATTATGGCCGGGGGACCTAAACTGCGTTTCTCCCCCCTGCTATAGTGCCTATCACCCCGGCTGGTTTGCCTAGCGCTGGTTCAATTAAAATAGGGGGAACCCTACGCAAAATTTTTCAAAGATTGTAACACACACAGCAATAGCCTGCCAGCACTAGGGTTAAGACTAAATAGAGTGGGGAGCAAACGCTTTTGGTTTTAAAAAATAAATAAATAACATACTACTTTTCACAATTTTGAGAGCTGACTGAGGTCAGGCACTTAACAACCCCAACCCCCCCCCTCCCCCCACCAAAAAAAAAGATAAAAAAAAAAGAAAAAAGTTTAAATACATATAGGACTGCACCACTAATGGATTTTTTTAAAGGGGGAACTTTGAAAAATGTATTAATTATTACACTGTTATTTTTTTTAAAAAATAATACTTTTCAGTTTTCATGTTATTTTAATGAACTTTTACACCTATTTTTTCAGTTTAATTTCTATTTTTCTTAACTTAAAAATTTATTTTTTTCTTTGAGCAGACCAAGGAGGTGCGAGATGAAACAGCAGATTTGCCTGTTTCACCCACAGCGTTAAAAAACAATTGAATAGCTTTTTCCGCTGAGGGTTCGCATCCAGCCTATACTTTAACATTGACAAACGTTTGGAGCGCAAGAAGACCGTTTCGGTAACAAAAAAAAAAAAAGTTTTGAATTGCGCGAGAAGTTTCCGCGCTCGAAAATAAGGAAAAAAACAAAAAAATGACTTAACGCGCTCGAACTTCTAAACTCGCTAACAATTGAATATGTCCCTTACTGTAGTTCAGCGGATGACAGACTGATAGATCTATTGCTGCCTGGGAGGAGCTAAAGAGACACACAGCCTGTTCTAAGAAGAATGCACTGAGGGTATGTGTAAATATGCTCCATATGCACATTATTAATCTTTGAATTACTGCTCGCTGTTGTTAGGGAAGTGATGCAGCAGATATGGTCTGCATGAGTTCAGCAGAGCTGGCTATAGAACATTTGTATGTTTTATTATAATGCAACTTCAAAATGGTAAGATAACAGCTTTCTAGGTCACATCATATCAAAATTTCACTGCAGAACTAGGTTTTTTAATGTTTTGGCCCAGGACCCAGAATTAGTCTGTAGGTAGACACAAAAAGAACACAAAAATAGTACAAATATCCAGATCATTGATCAAGGTTTGTAAGTATCTGCTGCCCACACAAATAACAGCTTACCCACCAATCATTCTCTTTTTCACAATGAGATAATACTCCATTTCTGCTTTCCCCACTTGTTTTCTAACTGCAATCACCTGGGCTGAATTAGTTATCTAAAGTAAAGGCATTTTTTTTAACATCAGTTAGCAAATTACGAGTTCTATTTATCAAAGACGAAGAGCCCTATTACCATCAAAAATGGGTGCTTTTGCAGCCCATAGGGTTTGTTATTGCATCTTCCTATTATGTATAAGGGAGCCTACTTAACAGTAATGCCAACTCTGATAATATCATTTAAGGAGCCTATTTATTAAATGTATAAAAGACCATTTGGGTGTTTTCACAGGAGATAGGTTTTCCCTCAATGTATCAAAGTCTAACTGGGTCTCTATGGTGAAGGCTTCTCCATTCAACTACCGTTGTCCTCCTATAATTATTGCCACTTCAAAATTATTAAACTAAAGCATATATTCATTTGTTTACTAAAATATTTTTCTTTCTCTTTTTCTTCTAATTTTTTGTTTTTTATTTATTTATTTTTAAAACAAAAGTGGTACTGGAAGCCTAAGTCCAAGATTCCAGTTCCATTGTCCAAGTATGAACTAGAGATGTAAGTGGCGATAACTTTTTTTTTTTTAAAAAAAAGGTGCTCAGAATGAACAAGATGTAGTAAAATGTCTTGCCCAAGATGGTAGCCTCCAGTGCACAGACATAAGTCAAACTTTGTCCCAGGATTTGGAATGCCACATTCTGACAGGAGGGAGATGCACAATGATGTGATACCTCCAAGTGGCGTAAACAGGGCTAAGACCCCGATGCATGAGAGTACCCCCCTCAAAGAGTGGCCACTGGACACTTAAGATGAGGCTTAGTAATTCAAGGCCCAGAGGTGACCTAAAAATGCACTGGTGGTGTGACTGGAGCCCTCACTTTGCACAACACCAGGGTAAAGGGGACTGCCGAGACTTCCGGTGGAGGCGGTCCCAAAGACCCCTATATATATATATATATATATATATATATATATATATATATATATATACACAGTATATATATATATATATATATATATATATATATATATATATATATATATATATATCTTATATTAGTGAAGTGTAAGAAATATGTAAAAACAGATATTTCAAACAGGCCAACAGTTGGCCTTCCCGCACAAGTATGTATGTATAACTGATATTGATGCAGATTTAGGTGTCAAAAACATCTGCCTTCACAAAACAATGCAATTGAAAGTCCACATTCTGAGAAATGAAAAGAGAAGAATTTGCCATTGACAAAGAATACATGTATAGATGGAGATATGATGGCTGCAATTTATGCTATGTGATTGAGTCAGAGAACCGTATAGACTGGTTAATTATTTTTTGCATTGAATTGGAGAAAGCAAATGCAACAATGGCAAAGTTACAAAATCCTTCATTAAAACAGCTCGTTGCAGACTTTGGCCAAAGTTGGGGAAACTTTGGACAGTTGTGAAGGGATCATTAGAATATTCTTACTCCCACACTCTCAAGTTAGGAGAGAAATACATGTAAACATTTGTTGCAGTGATTATATTGCAGTAAGTGTCATTTTAGTACATACAAAACTGCAGGCCTGATGTGCAAATGGTGTTTTATTATGTACATGCATAATTTGTTGTGATTGCACCCAATTTAATGTAGCATGCATAAAGTTTGCATTGGAAAATATTTGTGTATGCCGGGGTGAAAAATATTGCATGTTCTTTTGAAAGAAGTTGGATCTGGGCTTTGATTACTAACTCTGGGGTAGGCACAATCTTGCTTGTTTTTAGGAACAAGATATTTAATTGAGATTCAAAGGATGGGGGTGCATTTGATCTTTTCTGGTGCATGTTACATGGAAGAGTACATTTCTTGGTGGTCAGGGTGGGAGCTATTTATTTAATAGGTTAAGGGACTATTGATTGATTGGTAGGAGTATTCATTTAATAGTGGAGTAATTGTGTGTTGTGTTTATTTAATGGTGGGGTCATGGTGGTGATGAGATGAGAGAAAGTTTCTTTTTAGTACTTTTAATTGAACATAGTGCCAGGTTGGAGGAGAAGAAAACCTTTTTATGATAGCGGGGTTCCTAGCGTGTACACTAGTAGCTTTAATTTCCATGATATCGATCCCTTTTCCGAACAGGGCCCCAACAATTAAGGATCTGGCCAATCAGCAACTGAGTCACATTTGCAAAAACAGATAGTAGAGAACATCACTGTCTGAGTACTGTCTCGATTCTTGTGGCTCAGTCTCGATTTTGTGGAACTCTCCTACAGGACTTTGCTCAGAACACACTGAACAGGCTATGGTTTTGTCCCACTATGACAGGGGGACCCCAATACTGTGGGGGTGTCCCTGTTATAGTGTGATCAGCCAAGCCTGTCATTGCCTGTCATTGTCTAGAAGTGGTTGTAGCTTTTGCATGGGTCCCCACACTGTTCATCATCCTGCATTAGTGGGAATTAGCCCAGGCTATGAGTACTGCGGTTTAGCTTACTTTTGGGGAAGGGGACTATAAAGTTTTATTTCTATTACTTTTTTTAAAAAAAACAACTTTATATATGCCTGTCATCTTCATCAGGTTGATGATGTCTGACTGCAGATTGATATGCACACTACGCACACTCTGTTGCAACATAACCAAGTAAGATAGACCTGCATTAAAGTGTAGATTTGAAGGCAGCAAAGGCAGCAAAAGTCCAAGTGCAACTGAGATGAGCCCAGACACCCTCAGTGCAGTATCAGCAGGCAGAGTTATGGAGAAAGATTTTTTTTTCCTAGCCAGCAGACAATTGTTTAATTTAAACAGTTCTATGGTCTAGCTGCAGTACTCACAGAATCAGCAGGTACAGTGATGTAGGAAGATTTCCTTCCTAGCCAGCAGACAATTATTTCATATAAGCAGTTCTATGTTCAAGCTGCAGTACTCACAGAAGAATTACAAGTAAGCAGGATGCAAAAAATATGAGTTGGAGTTGTATGCCAAGGTATAGAGTCAGAGTTGAAGTAGAAACCAGTAACTGAAGAATCTCAGAGAACAGACTGTTCAGGAGTCCATAGTCTAGAGTAGCTTCTATCACTGACAAAGATTGCACAGAACAGGAGGTGGTTTTAACCTCCAAAGATCCAATTCGGTCAGGAGAGAAACACACCCTATGTGCTTTGCTTAGTCCCCACTGGGTCAGATCATTATGCACATGAGTGGACATTAGCCGAACACACACATTTTACTTTCAGCATGTGTCGGTGAACAAAACATTACTTTGTTGTATAGGGGAGTCTTCACTGTGCTCCAAAAACGGTCCTGGCATAGTAAATTGCATTCTGTATTGCTGTTGTGGCAATACATGATTGGTACTGCTGTGGAATAATAAATAAACCCCTTGATCTGGGTATGATAGGGAATTCAGGCATCTATAAACACCCTTCAGTGATTTTCCTATGTTCTGCTAAAAGTAGGTTTTCATACCTCTGAAGTATTGTATTCAAGTTCAGTCATGTTTGCTTTACATACTTGACACTTGAAATGTACTATTTATTGTGTAGAAAAAATTGAACAATTTACTTAAAACAATATACTTGTCTCTGAATTACCTTATCTGGCAAACCTGATGCACCTCCTGAAAAGAGGCCTGCAAGCCTGTTTACGGTTATAGTAGCCAAAGTGATCCAATGTTAAAACCATAAAGTCAATAAGTGTTTGTCCCCATGTGATTTGTCTTGTAGTTGTGTATGAATATGTAATATGTTTGTGAAGTAACTAACCCATCTATCAAAATATATAAACTGATGAGGTGAGCAACTACATTAGACAATATTTGTTAAGTCCAAACATCAAAGTGATTAGTGGTAAGATATGGGCATAACTCCTAACTGTCCCGATTTGAAGCGAATAAATTGTATAACTATTGCTGCAGCACTGATGGGTGCTGGTGGCGGGACAATGCTTCCAAATTGTTGAACACAACCGCAGTTGTTAATTTATAAAAGAGGAGAGTGCTAATTTTTAGATTGCAAGGTGGCGCCAAATACCCTGGCCCCATTCCTGACTACTCACATAAAGATGTGTTACTGTTAAATTCAAATAAACGCATGAAAAATCATATACTGTGCCTCTATTAATGTACATTTGAAGTGAGCTACACTTTTAGTAAAAGGTCAGTAATATACCTCTGTAAAACTGTCGATTTTCTCCAGATGAGGTTTCCAAGAGACCAATTTAGGCACTTTTGTGTCTACTTCCTCCAGTTTTTCAAATGCTACAAAAGTAGATATAGAGGAAACCGAGTTACTAATAATAGTAATACACTTATTCTGAAAGTAAATATATTTGAAAATACATTTAATACCATATATAAAATTAGTTATACTTACATGAAAATAGGGAAGATTTCCCACTAAACCTTGTTTGGAAAAGTCTGAATAGAGAAATATAATGCATATGGTTATTAGAGGATTAAGAGGGACAAGGAAAACATATAGAGAAAGCTATGTGCTAGAGTAATGCAGCAAATTGGAAGAGGAAAGTAAATGAGCAGAAAATCAATGTTACAGCAAACATATAAAAGATTTTTATAAAAGCATATACTGTTATACAGATAAAAATAAATCTAACTATAAGAAAGCCTGTCTTGCGTAGATGTTTATGCACATATCATTGCAGAGAATTACCACAAAACTGTGCCCCTCCATCTCTGTCAGGTGTTTCTAGCCACTTAAATGAATACATTATGCTAATTATTTGTTGGTGCAGAGCCTGGATGACTGCTTGTGGATCGACCCTCTTAGGGATATTTAAGCTATATGCTAGGTGTAAATGACAAGTCCCCGGACTTCTCTTAGAGGTGAATGGTCAAAGTTGGCCAGCAGCAATTTGCACTGCAGAGGTCCTAAATGGTAGACTAGCCATCTGAAAAGTGGTCTGCACTGGATACTAGTCATCAGAATACGAGTCAATATTGCATACGAGCCACAAGAAATTAAGACCTATATTGCTAATTGGTTTTTAGAAGAGGGATCTGCACTGTAAACTAGTCACAATTCAATCTGGGACACCAGAAAGGGGTCTACATTGTATATTTTATGGGGCTACTTGGGCCCTATATTGTTTTACACTAGCCTTATGTTTGCATTGTCATCATGTGGGCTGAAGAACCTGTAAAATTTTGAATCTATGTACATGCCCAGTGCATTTAAAAGAAGAAGATGAAATGCCTTACATGCTGGGAATATACCCCTTGATAAATATATATAGTACTTGTCCAACATTTTAAAAGGGGAATCTAACTACAACCGTGGAGAGATAACATTCATTCAACTTATGATGAAAATTACTAGGACATGTTTACTACTACTAAACATGAGGTTGCAATCTAGCTTCCTAAGCAAGAATGTACCAATATTTCCTGCACCATCTGGAGACTGCATTTAACTTGGTCTAAACTCATTAACAAAATCCAACACCTTTGTTAGACAATCCTATCATTGTGATAGAAAAAAGTCTCCAATTTTGATGTATCAGGCTACAATATTTTCATATGATTTGCAATTGCTACTTTACCATCTTGGTAATATCTGCTATTGGCAACTTTAATAAAGCCCACATATCAGCAACATCAGTATGACTGACAGTGCAGATGATGCTTATAAGAGATTAAATGAGCAAAGTAGAGATGTTCAGTGGTATCTGCATGTGAGAAGAATACACAGATTAAAAGATAAATGTATACTTACAGCTAATAAATATGTGGTGTGTCAGTGATAAACAAACATAAATATACAAGTATAGGGTCTGGCACAAAGAATAAATAAGGATGACCAATAAGAATAAATGTGCTTTAATCACAAATAATGAAATAATACACATGTAAGACATGAGAAGAGAAGATACATGTAAACATCTCTGTACCAGGACTACTGAAGGTTCTGTAAGAAACAAATTTTGTTGACACAGTTTTCTTTTCTTTTTTACCTTTCTATTTTATTTGAATAAATTTGCCATGTTAAGACCAGGGAGTAAATGTATTAAGCTCCGGGTTCTTCAACACCCGCGAGTTCGGCGTCTTCGGCGTTTAAATTTAAAGCGGCGCTGCCTTGTAAAAGGAAACTTCCCTTTACAAGACAGCGCCGCTTTGAATTTAAACGCCGAAGACGCCGAACTCGCGGGTGTTGAAGAACCCGGAGCTTAATACATTTACCCCCAGGTTGATAAAAGAACAGTTATTAAGATATTATTAATGAAAGTGTACTTTTAACAATACTGAAAATGCCATAGGAATAAAGGACTGGAGTGCTTCTATATTCAACTCTATTCCTCTTTTTCTTGTAAACAGTATTTAATAAGTTGAAAGACCACCCCCTCACATCATTACAAATGAATTTAAGGGAAGTGAGGATGGTCTGATCCTTGTGCGGACAAAACCTTTTGTGTGGGATGTGCAAAAAAGACGCCTGCAAATGAACTGTAAAGATGGCACCCACCGATCACTGGCTAGACAGGAGTGGCATTAAAAAGTCACAAAAAATACTTTATGACATGTCTTCATCAACCCTCAACTCAACAACACTCAACTCTACAATACTATTTAGCTTTCTGTTGATACAGAAAACTTGCTTATTCTTATTCCTTTGTCAAAGCTGTGCTGATGTCTAATACATTTTTTTCTTTCATACTGATATTCATCTTCTGCGATAGCGCTATCTTCTCTATGGTCCTATTGAGGAGCAGAGTGTGTTTAACTGTAATTTAGGCAATTTTCTGTAGCTATGTTGCTCTTCTTTTTTAGTAAAGCATGATATAAGGTACCGTAAGTCTTCATTATAGACTTAATATACTAATACAAATATTACTCACAGGTCTGTATCGTCATCAACATATTTCCTCTTGCGATAGCAGTGTATTCCCAGCCAGATGCCCAGGAGGAGCAGGAGGATGAATGCCAAAGTTCCAAACAAAATTCCAAAGAAAGCATTCAGGTTCATGGAGAGGTTCTCACATTGAGGTCCAGATGTGGTATATATGGAGAAAGGCTGACATCTGTGATAGAATAAATACAGAAAGTGTAAATGTTCTTAAATTGGTATCTGATAAATTGCCATTGTTTCTCATATACAGTTTAACAATTAGTGAATTAAAAAAAATTGCTTCACAATAGGACATATATAATAGAACATGTCTACATTTATTGAACTGCAACATAAGTATTGTTAAGATTTATAATTTTCTATGGCTAATTATACAGTATTTATTCCACTGTGAGTTGTTGAATATACTGTTATTTACATCAGAGCAGTGAAGTGCAGTGGAATGCCAAAGCTGTTTTTATGTATGCTCTGCCTCAAATGAGTATGTAAATAATGGTAAATTAATATTCCATTGTTTAATCAAAATTGAATTTAAAAGAATATACACATTGATAAATCAGTGCACTGGGACAGTGCTTTTCCAGTTGCTGTGATCGCTTCCAGGTTTTAATGCGTATACGAGGCAGCCAACTGGTGTAAAGTAAGTGTATCACACTGATAATTATATGCTTTTTGAGCAGGTGCAGATCTACAATAAGAATTAGCCCAACATGTTTCGTTCGTGCTATGGACAACCTTTCTTAGGGATGGCAAGTGATCAGTATGTAGTACACATAGATCTAATAAATGTAAACTGGGTGTGTCCTTCAAAAGATGCACCAATAGGAAACTGTCTATCTGATTGACAAGTTAGTATTTCAAATCATTGAAATGGGCATTATAGATGTAAATTTTCTTCCTCAACCCCTTGTGGTCAAGCAAAGCAATTATCTGATAGGTACTGCTGATCCACTAAGGATTATTAATGATATGAAATGGGATGATGAGTACACTCTCCTCACCTGCGACACAACGTTGCACATAGTTATTAACCACAAAGCAGGCTGTAAGCATGTTAAAAAAAACATTCACTGCACAGTCAGATATTCTCCTACACCAAATTAATTTTATTATTGATGCTATTTGCTTCATTTTGGAGTACAATTATTTCTTTTTTAGGGGTCAATTCTATAAAAAGAGGACCGCAATGGGTAAAAAATTCACACCCAGTTATGCTAATCTTTTTATGGCACACTGGGAGGATTTGTTATTTTGGGAGAACAATCCATTCAATGACCAACTATGTATCTGGAAAAGATACATAGATAATATTCTATGTATTTGGAAGGGTACAGATGAGGATCCAAGAGCACTTATTTCCTATATCAACAATAACAACCTTAATTTGATTTTTACTGCTCATTTCAGCTAAACCAGGTTTGAATTCCTAGACCTAGAAATTTATATCGAAAATAGCAAACTCAAGACAAAATTTTTGTGGAAAAGGTTGACTGTAATACGTTTATTCCACCGTACAGCAGTCATCACCATACTTGGCTCAGAAACATTCTGAAAGGGCAGTTCATGAGGGTTAGAAGAAACTGCTCAGAGATTGATGTTTCTAAACAACAGGCACTCTCACTCAAGGATAGGTTTCTGGATAGGAACTATGAAAAAGGAGTAGTAGAGGCAACCTATCAGGGCACACTTAAATTGGAAAGAGATCCCTTAGTACTCAGAGAAAAATTGTACCAACAGAAGCAGAGAATTTGTCCATTATTACCCAATTCAATGACCATTCAAAGCATTTTTGTTATGCCTTCAGCATTTTTATATTTACATATGCATGTATTCTGTGTAAACTCCACCTAGTGACCAGTCTGACATTAGCTTAAAATTGAACTCTCAGGGCCTCTGTAGTTTAGTTTTCAGTGCATCATGGGAATTACAGGAGGTCGCCATTTTAGATATTACATGTTAAGAAGTAAAAGGTGCAGTATATCTCTCCTCTTTGGATAGCATTGATGGTAAGTTTGCTCCCTAGTTATGCACTTTTGCAATGCTTTTCATGTGTGCATTACATTGCATCTGTTCATGTTGTAAATGTATTTCATCATTTCTGTATTACAGTTTTACCATTTGAATTATCACGTTCTTAACTACTTCAATAAACAACATTAAAGTAGGAGTAGTTGTGCTGTCTGTCTTATTACATTCAGGCCAAAAGGATGTTATAGTGATGACATAACAATTTTGAAAGAATTGTTAGGAAACAGGGGCCTATACTCATGAAGGACGAGAAACTAGTGCACATTTTACCTTATTTACCTAAATTTACATATAAGAAAGCACCTAACCTTAAATTTATTACTATTATTATTATTATCATTTATTTGTTGGGCGCCACACGGTTTCCGCAGCGCCGTACATAGTACAAACAGCAGACCATACAGGGTTAAACAGTACAGAACGATAAACACAAAGTACCAATGCTTCAGTAACTACAGGACAGCCATATGGAGTAAGGACAGAGCAGAAGAATAGGTATGGAGACACGAGGGAAGAGGGGCCCTGCTCATAAGAGCTTACATCCTAAGGGAAGGTGGACAAATCAGACACGAGAGGGAGCTGGTGATGCCAGGGGAGAGAAGAAGGGGCCAGGGGAGAGAGGGAATATCGAGCAGAGTAGATGAGGGGTTAACTGGATGGTTGATAAGCTTTGAGGAACAGGTGAGTTTTAAGTGCTCATTTGAAGGAGCACAGATTGGGAGCGAGACGGATGGAACGAGGGAGGTCATTCCAGTGCAGGGGGCAGCTCGGGCGAAGTCTTGGATTCTGGAGTGGGAAGTGGTAATTAGAGTGGAGGAGAGGCGACGGTCATTAGCAGAGCGCAGGGACCGGGCAGGAGTGTGAAAGGTGAGGAGGTTGGAGATACACTGAGCAGTAGACAGGGAGAGAGCAAAATCAAATTGGTTTCCAGCTTCTTACAGTGTGAAACCAACAAAAAGGAAGGGACGTGGTTAGGAGGGGAATATCAAAAGACAGCTTAATACACATAGCGACTTGGACCATTACTCTAAACGTCACAACCCCAGTACGCTAAGGTTCATGGGCATCAAGTAGGTCTCAAAATCTGCAGATGGGGAGACTATTTGAAAGCAATATCTAGGGAAGAAACCAGATGGATCTATGAACCTCATACTCTCTCCCCAGAGGCCTAAATCATGATTTTGATTTGGGCATCTTCCTAGATGTGGAGTGAATACTCCTCATTAGAAGAGTATAGAATTTTGACCGTATGGAAATAATTACTTTAACAACCCTAGCATATTGTGCTGTGTTATATAATGATGGCTGTCTCCAACAAGTATACAACATAAAAGCGCTATGTATAAATGGCAGCTATTTGAAGATCACTATGGACTCATTCAAATGTTATGATTTTTGTCTGCTAACATGCAATACTCTAGATATTTGTGATTCACCAAGGGAATGTTATGAATAATGGCCCTATATGTCCTAAAAATGTCTATCAAAACGATACTACCTATTTGTGGAAATCATTGGTCAACATTGCAACTAGTTCCTAACAGATGTCGCTATATATATACATTTTATCCTAATGAGAAGTTAAAATATTTGAGAACTAAATTTCCTCTGATAATTGGGTTTTCAATTATCTTTTTAAAGAAGAATGAGGGAGGAAATTTACATCTAAATTGCCCATTTCAATGATTTCAAACACCAACTTGTCAAACAGAAAAACTATGTTTCCTAATTGTACATTGTTTCAAGGACATACCCAGTTTATCTTAATTGATCCATGTGGACTACATACAGATCACTTGTCATCCCTGAGGAAGCCCATCCTTAGCTCAGGCAAAGCGCATTGATCTAATCCTTATTATTCATCTGCACCTGCTCTGAAAGCATCAGTGTGATACACTCGTTTACACCAACTGGCTGCTTCACATGTGCATCAGAACCTGGAAGCAGTTACAGCAACGGGATAAGTGTGCAGCTCAGTGTCAGCAACAAAGAATGGGAGTTCCATGCTCTACATTATCAAAAAAACAGTGGGATATCCAGCTAACGAGAGGAGCAAAAGAAAGGACAGGATCTCCAGGAATTAATTCCTAAGGGATTATCTCTAAAACCATCTTGCTTGAGCCTGGTTTTCATACTATAGGTGAGTGAACCTGCATATAATTAAGACTGTTTTTATAAGACTGTCAGTGGCAACATTTTGGATTCCTACATAAACATGGCTTTCATCTTCCCTTTGCAATATTACTGGGATTCAGAGTTTGGACTGTGTTTTGTGCTAATTATAGTCTTTTGAAGCAATTGATTGGACAGTATGGATAATATGATTGATGATAGGCATTAAAAAGAGGCATAAGAGTGCCATATTGTTATATTTATCATCCAGAGATTCTCAATGTTTATGTTTATGAATTATTTGATTTAACAAATTGCAATCATTTTGACTTATCAAAGCACTGATTAATCAAAATTGAATATCACAACACATAATTAAAACATTGGTACATTAATTTATCATTATTTACTGTAACAAAGTGAGGCATTTAGCTGGTAATCTGCAGAGAAAAGATGCAAATAGATTTACACATTTGTGCAGCAGTGCACCTAGATTAAAGACAAACAGGTGGAAGACATATGTGTGACAAATTTATAATTTAAAGTCTGTTTTAACTTATACGGTTTGAAATGTCTTTTCCCACAGAAGGCTGACATGGTGTGTCTGGTGTCAGAGCAAACAGAACAGCTAATGAGAGCTTTTAAAGGGAAGGTGGGAGTGTTACCTGCTCATCAAGCTAGGGCTGTGAGAGAATCCTGTTTGTTTCACAGTTCAGTGTGACCCTTGCTAGAGAAGCTGGTCAGTGGCTAGATAGCTGGTGTCTGTTTGTTTAGTGTTTAGGGTCACAAGAAACTTTGTAGAATATTTACATTGTGAAGTACTTTTACCATCCTGACATTAAAATAAAATAAAAAGGCAAGGAGTTGTTAATGTGTGTTTCACCTGAAGTGTGCTCTTGCCACATTACATACTCATTTGAGATAGAGGGTACATATTACATATAGCACCGGGGAGATATCTATACTCCTTTGAACAATACTCTTTGAGAGTTTTCTCTCCCCAATAGGCAGCTGTATACATGTATGTTTGTGGAGAGCACTGGTTTAACTGGGTATTTTTCAGTAAAACTGTTTTTGTTTGCAGTGATTCGAGTCATGGACCCCCTAGAGAAAATATGACACTACAGGTATACATCACAGCCAATACTGGTGTGCTGTGATGTGGCATAATTAGTTTGCACTTGTTCTTGTACTGGCATCCCTGCTTGCTGTGAGAATTGCAATATTGCTAAATATGGACTTTGCAAATATAGAAACAATCATTTCTGAAAAAAAAGGCAATAGATGCAAATTGTGATGCAAGCGCTCTACTACTAGAATGTTACTTTTTTCAGTGGAATCCCAGATCAATTTATCAATAAGACTGGTAATTGTGATTTCACTGAAAACAGTTATATAATAGTAGTAGATTCCACTTAATCAGGCAGCGCCACATTTAAACACAATGTAACAGTTTCTGCCCAATTGTCACAATGGCACACAGAGAACTGAAACATACCATATTGTTTAGGTTATCCAACCTACTGAGAGGCAAGATACATATTATCAAGGGCTGGGAGTCAGGGGGGGCAACCAACTATATGAAAGATTTTCACATTTAATTTAGATTAATAATCGGCATATTATAAAGATGCCCGTTATAATATATAAGGAAAATATTTATAATGAAATTTCCAGAAAATATAACCGAATACTAAAGGATGTAAATTTGAGGGCAACACACAGCATAAAGGAATTCATGCATTTTAAATGCACTTTTTCTTTTAACTAATTGTAACTAATTGTACAATTTTTTGCTCATGATGGACGCAAGTTCCATCTAAAATGCAAACGAAAATTGTATAAAAAAAAAAAAAAAGACCCATTTTACAGGGATATGCTAATCCAGATGCAGTTAAGCTGAGTCTTCTAAGTTAAGTCTTCACTATCAGTTTGAAACTTACATTAGTGATCGAACACCCACAAGATTCCATCTCCTGACAGGCAAATATCTCTGAGTCTCAGTCTACATAAGTCACATTTGCTCCAACATGCCCTTAGACGCCCCTTCCTTTCTTCCCACTTTTCCGCCTCTTCAATCATAAGAGGCTGCAGTCGCAGTAAGTATAAGATGTGCCTCACTCTAAATATGGACACAAATGTAGCTAGCAATTTGTGGGCATGCGCAGAAGTAAAACCGCTTATTATAAGTTGAAAACGTAGTTTGCGTCAAACGTTACATAAGTCCCTTGTTTTATTGTCTTATTTTTGTTTTAAATATTTCACACTTTTATGGATTAGGGATACTTAATAATGGTTAAAGAATATTCTTAGAAAGAAATTAAATCTCAGCCGCATTATATAACATTAGATTGCCCCGTTTCATTCCACTCCTTTTTCTGTTTGCTTGAAGTTGTTTTCCCCTTCTGTCTAATTAGCTATTAACTCTGCAGGAGGTAATTCAAATAATATTTACATGTGATACTGGTGCCATTGATTGTAGCTTAGAATGCTATAAGAATGTTATAAAGAATGCTTTCACATAGAATATATGTCACTTGCAGGGAAAGTACATGCATAAATTAACTAAAAAGTGGGGAATAAGTATAAGTAGGGAAAATAAGAGGGGAAAGCAGAAAAGAGTCAAGTTGGTAGATATTTAGAAACTATATAAATATGTATTGCATAATTAACATTATAGAATTCCCACTTACTTGCAGCCAAATTCTCCATCAAGGAATTGACAGGTGCCGTTATTCTTGCAGTATGAATTTAGAATGCAATTTGAAACACATTCAAAGGTTGCATTATTTAGTGTGTAATTATCCAAATTACAGTCAGCAAAATCAATCAATTCAGATATAGTCACTGAGGAAAGAAGTTGACAATTATTTGAACATGCTCCTGTCAACATTAGTACACATAGTGAGCCTGATTCATCAAGGAACGCAAAGTGAACATACTGTGTTTTTTTTTTTTTTTAAATGCACATGCATAGGGCATACGTATGTTCATATTCAACAAGGAATGGATCTGAAGATATGTCTGGTGATGAATATGGGTCTAGGTCCACTCTCTAGCAGACAATATACTGCAGGATACGTCCAATACATATGTGGAAAATCAAGTCGTAAAAGAACGTACAGAAATGAAAAAAAAATGAATCATTTAATGTCACCTGTTAATAATATAGCCATTAATGACAAAGCATTAAAAAATTAAAAAAATGTTTTGAATTTTTTTTTCTCCATATAATACATTAGGATGTTATAAATGTCTACTGTACATAAAATACATTTTTACAGTTGCTCCTGATTGCAAACACATGTTCTGGCCGTCATCACTAGCAATCAGCATTTACACCAGGCCTGTAGCTTGAACTTGACATGCCCTTACTGTAGATTTTCTACATGTATATCCCTATTTCCCTCCCTGTTTCACCCCTGAAATCGTGCACAGAGAGATTTCCGCAAGATACCCAACGTATCCGCATTTACGCTCCTTGATGAATCAGGCCCAGTGTGTTTGGTTTAGCACAGCTAGAACATCTTGGTTTTAACTTTTTAATTACTACATGATTCTTCAAACTGTCACAGAGCTTTGTAGAATAAGTAAATATTTTTCAAACTACAAACATGCATTATTCAGAAACTCTTATTGCAGAACACCCCTACATATTGTAGTATTAATTTGCAAGTTATAAGGTAATTAACCTATGTAGAGAATTGATCTTCATTACCCCTTGGTGGACAGAAAACAGCAAATACATTAGTATCAGCCCTCAAACTGTATATTAATCAACTTATTTCTGAAAATACATAACAATTTTAGATTCTTAAAAGTCTAGATTTTGCCCTGAATATGTACAAGCAGCCAAAAAATGTAGCAATTAACATCAAAAGATAATTTAACAACTGTCAACAAACAGAAGGAAAAACAATCTCACCATGATTAACAGACAAGGTAAAAAGTGGTGCAGGAAAAGCAGATTGGCATTAAAGAAGATTAAGCAACCTAACCTGGTAGGCTGTTTGAATGTAACTACTGTCAATTAACTGCTGGGTATATTGGGGCTAGTACAAAGTGGGTTTTATGCCCAAAAAATGGGCGCATGCATATGCACCTATGCAGACTTGCACAAATCTGGCACTTATGCCCATCTGCATCTGGAGAGGCGGGACGGAAGAGGAAAGGAATTTTCTCACACTGGACAAGTACAGGTAAGAAGTGTTTACACAAATGTCATGCAGATCTACAGAAACATGTATATATGCCGGTTAGGAGGCATATCTTTTACACCTGCAATAGGACGGGTGCAAATAAATGCTGCTGTTGATGACTGGTCATAAACAATGCAGATGTGCTGCTGATGCAGAGGTAGATGGATCTCAAGATTTGTATAGTTTTGCATATTTTGCAACCATTTGTTAGGACTCTGTCCTTTTTCGGAATGTGACCTGCAGTACATCTGTGCTACCGGAGGTGCTGCTGTTATGACAGTTTCTCCTTGCCTGCAGGTTAAGCTCTTGTCAACTGATCTAGATCATGATCATCTGCATCTGGCCTATTTAAGACTGTATTTTCCTACAGAGCAGTGCCAGTTCGTTTGTCTCTGCTGCTGGTTTCTGTGATACTCCTGTTTGGCTTCTTCCTGGCATTTGACTCCTGCTTTGTTCCATCGTCCTGCACCTTTTCTCGTCACCCAGACCCCTGCTTCATTTGACCTTGCTCCTGCTTACTCCCTGGTATATTGTGGATCACCCGGTTTATAAATCCACCTTTTGCCTGATTCTTCCATGGATCGTCCAGTGTCTCGTGCCTCCTGACTAACCTGACAATTCCTTGTGTCTGCACTTAATCTGCTAAACCTGATAACCAGCATTACAAACAACCTTTGTTCCTGTCTGCAATATACCTGGGAAGTATTATCTGCAAATATTAAATCTTCCTTGCGTTACCTGTTGTACATATGGCCTTGTGATAGTTGTATTACCATTGACTGCATTTGGTTATAACCTGTGTGACCGGTGTTCAAAATAAAGATAGTCTGTTTGCATTTACAACTATTCTTTGTGGTTTTCATGCTTGAGCTAACACCATTGCTAGGTATATAGTAGGGATGAGCGCACTCGGATTTATGAAATCCGAGCCCACCCGAACGTTGCGGATCCGAGTCGGATCCGAGACAGATCCGGGTATTGGCGCCAAATTCAAAAGTGAAACTGAGGCTCTGACTCATAATCCCGTTGTCGGATCTCGCGATACTCGGATCCTATAAATTCCCCGCTAGTCGCCGCCATCTTCACTCGGGCATTGATCAGGGTAGAGGGAGGGTGTGTTAGGTGGTCCTCTGTGCTGTTTAGTTCTGTGCTGTTTAGTTCTGTGCTGTTTAGTGCTGTGCTGTGCTGTGCTGTTTAGTGCTGTGCTGTGCTGTGCTGTGCTGTGCTGTGCTGTGTTCTGCAGTATCAGTTCAGTGGTGCTGTGTGCTGTGCTCTGTCCTTCTGAGGTCAGTGGTGCTGCTGGGTCCTGTGCTGTGTCCTGTTCAGTCCAGTGGTGCTGTGTCCTGTGCTCTGTGCTTCTAAGGGCATAGTTATTTCCCCAATATTCCCCTGTGTTTAAAAAAATAAAAAAAAGTTATTTTAAAAAATACCAAAAACTACTTTAATATTTTTTAATTACCACAAAATTTTCACAACCAATCCTGCAGTATAAGCCCATTGGTACTGCAATATTACCAAGTTCACACATTCAGCAGTAAAAGTCCAGTGGTACTGCAATATTACAAAGTTTACACATTCTGCAGTATCAGTCCAGTGGTGCTGTGTCCTGTGCTCTGTCCTGCTGAGTTCCGTAGTGCTGCTGGGTCCTGTGCCGTGTCCTGTTCAGTCCAGTGGTGCTGTGTCCTGTGCTCTGTGCTTCTAAGGGCATAGTTATTTCCCCACTATTCCCAAGTTTTGTAAAAATAAAAAAAAAGTAAAAAAAAAGTAAAAAATTAAAAAAAAAAAAATATATAATAATTATAACCAAATTTGCAAAACCAATCCAGCAGTATAAGTCCATTGGTACTGCAATATTACCAAGTTCACACATTCTGCAGTATCTTGTGCTACATATAATGGAGACCAAAAATTTGGAGGATAAAGTAGGGAAAGATCAAGACCCACTTCCTCCTAATGCTGAAGCTGCTGCCACTAGTCATGACATAGACGATGAAATGCCATCAACGTCGTCTTCCAAGCCCGATGCCCAATCTCGTAGTACCGGGCATGTAAAATCCAAAAAGCCCAAGTTAAGAAAAAGTAGCAAAAAGAGAAACTTAAAATCATCTGAGGAGAAACGTAAAGTTGCCAATATGCCATTTACGACACGGAGTGGCAAGGAACGACTTAGGCCCTGGCCCGTGTTCATGACTAGTGGTTCAGCTTCACCCACGGATCTTAGCCCTCCTCCTCCTCCCCCCCCCTACAAAAAATTGAAGAGAGTTATGCTGTCAGCAACAAAACAGCAAACAACTCTGCCTTCTAAAGAGAAATTATCACAAATCCCCAAGGCGAGTCCAAGCGTGTTGGTGGTTGTCAAGCCTGACCTTCCCATCACTGTACTTCCCATCACTGTACGGGAAGAGGTGGCTCGGGAGGAGGCTATTGATGATGTAGCTGGCGCTGTGGAGGAACTTGATGATGAGGATGGTGATGTGGTTATTGTAAATGAGGCACCAGGGGGGGAAACAGCTGATGTCCATGGGATGAAAAAGCCCATCGTCATGCCTGGTCAGAAGACCAAAAAATGCACCTCTTCGGTCTGGAGTTATTTTTATCCAAATCCAGACAACCAATGTATGGCAATATGTAGCTTATGTAAAGCTCAAATAAGCAGGGGTAAGGATCTTGCCCACCTAGGAACATCCTCCCTTATACGTCACCTGAATAACCTTCATAGTTCAGTGGTTAGTTCAGGAACTGGGGCTAGGACCCTCATCGGTACAGGGACACCTAAATCCCGTGGTCCAGTTGGATACACACCAGCAACACCCTCCTCGTCAACTTCCTCCACAATCTCCATCAGATTCAGTCCTGCAGCCCAAGTCAGCAGCCAGACTGAGTCCTCCTCAATACGGGATTCATCCGAGGAATCCTGCAGCGGTACGCCTACTACTGCCACTGCTGCTGTTGCTGCTGTTAGTCGGTCATCTTCCCAGAGGGGAAGTCGTAAGACCGCTAAGTCTTTCACCAAACAATTGACCGTCCAACAGTCGTTTGCCATGACCACCAAATACGATAGTAGTCACCCTATTGCAAAGCGTATAACTGCGGCTGTAACTGCAATGTTGGTGTTAGACGTGTGCCCGGTGTCCGCCATCAGTGGAGTGGGATTTAGAGGGTTGATGGAGGTATTGTGTCCCCGGTACCAAATCCCCTCGAGATTCCACTTCACTAGGCAGGCGATACCAAAAATGTACAGAGAAGTACGATCAAGTGTCCTCAGTGCTCTTAAAAATGCGGTTGTACCCACTGTCCACTTAACCACGGACATGTGGACAAGTGGTTCTGGGCAAACGAAGGACTATATGACTGTGACAGCCCACTGGGTTGATGCATCCCCTTCCGCAGCAACAGCAACAGCTGCATCAGTAGCAGCATCTACAAAATGGCTGCTCATGCAAAGGCAGGCAACATTGTGCATTACAGGCTTTAATAAGAGGCACAACGCTGACAACATATTAGAGAAAATGAGGGAAATTATCTCCCAGTGGCTTACCCCACTTAGACTCTCATGGGGATTTGTGGTGTCAGACAATGCCAGTAACATTGTGCGGGCATTAAATATGGGCAATTTCCAGCACGTCCCATGTTTTGCCCACACCATTAATTTGGTGGTGCAGCATTACCTCAAGAGTGACAGGGGTGTGCAGGAGATGCTTGCGGTGGCCCGCAAAATTGCTGGACACTTTCGGCATTCAGCCAGTGCCTACCGCAGACTAGAGGCACATCAAAAAAGCTTGAACCTGCCCTGCCATCACCTCAAACAAGAGGTTGTGACGCGCTGGAACTCCACCCTCTATATGCTGCAGAGGATGGAGGAGCAGCAAAAGGCCATTCAGGCCTACACAGCCACCTACGACATAGGCAAAGGAGTGGGGATGCGCCTGAGTCAAGCGCAGTGGAGACTGATTTCCGTGTTGTGCAAGGTTCTGCAGCCATTTGAACTTGCCACACGAGAATTCAGTTCCGACACTGCCAGCTTGAGTCAGGTCATTCCCCTGATCAGGCTGTTGCAGAAGCAGCTGGAGAAAGTGAGGGAGGAGCTGGTAAGCCATTGCGATTACACCAAGCATGTAGCTCTTGTGGATGTAGCCCTTCGTACGCTTTGCCAGGATCCGAGGGTGGTCACTCTTTTAAAGTCAGAGGAATACATTCTGGCCACCGTGCTCGATCCTCGGTTTAAAGCGTATGTTGTGTCTCTATTTCCGGCGGACACAAGTCTACAGCGGTGCAAAGACCTGCTGGTCAGGAGATTGTCCTCTGAAGAGGACCGTGACATGCCAACAGCTCCACCCTCATTTTCTTCCACATCTATGGCTGCGAGGAAAAAGCTCAGTTTTCCCAAAAGAGGCGCTGGCGGGGATGCTGATAACATCTGGTCCGGACTGAAGGACCTGCCAACCATTGCAGACATGTCTACTCTCGCTGCATTGGATGCTGTGACAATAGAAAAAATTGTGGATGATTACTTTGCTGACACCATCCAAGTAGACATGTCAGACAGTCCATATTGTTACTGGCAGGAAAAAAAGGCAGTTTGGAAGCCCCTGTACAAACTGGCTCTATTTTACCTGAGTTGTCCCCCCTCCAGTGTGTACTCGGAAAGAGTTTTTAGTGCAGCGGGGAACCTGGTCAGTGAGCGGCGAAGGAGGTTGCTTCCTCACAACGTTGAAAAAATGATGTTTATAAAAATGAATAATCAATTCCTCAATGAAGTACAGCACTGCCCTCCAGATACTACAGAGGGACCTGTGGTTGTGGAGTCCAGCGGGGACGAATTGATAATGTGTGATGAGGAGGAAGTACACACTGTAGGGGGAGAGGAATCAGAGGTTGAGGATGAGGACGACATCTTGCCTCAGTAGAGCCTGTTTAGTCTGTCTGTACAGGGAGAGATGAATAGCTTTTTTGGTGTGGGGGCCCAAACAAACCAATCATTTCAGTCAAAGTTGTTTGGTAGGCCCTGTCGCTGAAATGATTTGTGTGTTAAAGTGTGCATGTCCTATTTCAACAGCAGACCTCTCAACTGCAGCTCATCCCTCCTCTGCGGGGATAATGTCTCCTGTGCTCTGACACGTCACTCTGTGTACTCTCAGCCTCAGGATCTGACACTACAGCTACCATGCCTCTTGTAGCAGCCCTCACTCCAGGGCCTCTTCCATGTGCAGTGTCCCCCTCTCTCTTGGGTTCACTATAGTGGCATGGAGTTCTCCCCCTCATCCAGGGCACACATTCCTTGCCCTGGCTCAGTCACCACGCTCAGACTTCCAGGCAATGCTGGGGGAGCCTGGGAGCTTCCACCCCAGGTCCCCAGCTACAACTCTCCTCTCCTGTGTCTTCTCTCTCTTTCTGACACTTTAAAGATCGTGCCTTTAAATGAAAAAGTCAGTCTTCATTGCACGACTATGTGCAACAGGGACATTTTTTTGGGTTTACAAAGTCAAACAATAACACTACGACCCTGTCTGTCTGGGGTCTGTCAATGACGAATTGTCTGGAGCATGTTTGGAGGAGGTATTGTGGCCCCGGTATCAAATTGGGTACCGGGGCCACCCCACTATGCAGTCCAGATACTTGTTTGGTGGGACACGTGGAGGGTTTTTAAATTATATTGTGGCCTCGGTACCAAATTGTGTACCGGGGCCACCCCACTATGCAGTCCAGATACTTGTTTGGTGGAATTCCGACACGTGGAGGGTTTTTAAATTATATTGTGGCCTCGGTACCAAATTGTGTACCGGGGCCACCCCACTATGCAGTCCAGATACTTGTTTGGTGGAATTCCGACACGTGGAGGGTTTTTAAATTATATTGTGTCCTCGGTACCAAATTGTGTACCGGGGCCACCCCACTACGCAGTCCAGATACTTGTTTGGTGGAATTCAGACCAGTTGAGGGTTTTATTATTATATTGTGTGGACCACTCTATCTATACCACACTACAACTCTATACCACTCTATTTCCTACTTTAATTCTATTTAATTCTATTTCCTACTTTAATTCTATTACTAATTAATTACCATAAAGAGGAACAAAAAAAACCAATTTTACCAAAAGTATAATATGACTTAGACTTACAAACACTACACTTGAAAGATCGTGCCTTTAAATGAAAAAGTCAGTCTTCATTGCACGACTATGTGCAACAGGGACATTTTTTTGGGTTTACAAAGTCAAACAATAACACTACGACCCTGTCTGTCTGGGGTCTGTCAATGACGAATTGTCTGGAGCATGTTTGGAGGAGGTATTGTGGCCCCGGTATCAAATTGGGTACCGGGGCCACCCCACTATGCAGTCCAGATACTTGTTTGGTGGAATTCCGACACGTGGAGGGTTTTTAAATTATATTGTGGCCTCGGTACCAAATTGTGTACCGGGGCCACCCCACTATGCAGTCCAGATACTTGTTTGGTGGAATTCCGACACGTGGAGGGTTTTTAAATTATATTGTGGCCTCGGTACCAAATTGTGTACCGGGGCCACCACACTACGCAGTCAAGATACTTGTTTGGTGGAATTCAGACCAGTTGAGGGTTTTATTATTAGATTGTGTGGACCACTCTATCTATACCACCACACTACAACTCTATACCACTCTATTTCCTACTTTAATTCTATTTAATTCTATTTCCTACTTTAATTCTATTACTAATTAATTACCATAAAGAGGAACAAAAAAAACCAATTTTACCCAAAGTATAATATGACTTAGACTTACAAACACTACACTTGAAAGATCGTGCCTTTAAATGAAAAAGTCAGTCTTCATTGCACGACTATGTGCAACAGGGACAGTTTTTTTGTTTACAAAGTCAACTAATAACACTTGGACCCTGTCTGTCTTTAACATACTTGATGGGATCTCAATGACGAATTGTCTGTAGCATGTTTGGAGGAGGTATTGTGGCCCCGGTATCAAATTGTGTACCGGGGCCACCACACTACGCAGTCCAGATACTTGTTTGGTGGAATTCTGACACGTGGAGGGTGTATTTATTTTATTGTGGCCCCGGTATCAAATTGGGTACCGGGGCCACCCCACTACGCAGTCCAGATACTTGTTTGGTGGAATTCTGACACGTGGAGGGTGTATTTATTTTATTGTGGCCCCGGTATCAAATTGGGTACCGGGGCCACCCCACTACGCAGTCCAGATACTTGTTTGGTGGAATTCTGACACGTGGAGGGTGTATTTATTTTATTGTGGCCCCGGTATCAAATTGGGTACCGGGGCCACCCCACTACGCAGTCCAGATACTTGTTTGGTGGAATTCTGACACGTGGAGGGTTTTTTAATTATATTGTGGCCTCGGTACCAAATTGTGTACCGGGGCCACCACACTACGCAGTCAAGATAGATAGATGCGTATCATAGATAAAGTACATTCAGTGGTGTGGGGCAAATTGAAAAATATTCCAAATGCACTGACATTATCAAAAACAAGAGGTTGTGACACGCTAAAACTCCAACATGTATATGATGGAGAGGATGGAGGAGCATCCGTATGTGTAGTGTAATGCAGATCTGTTGAAGGTTTTTTATATATTTTATTGTGGTGCCCAGTGCCCACTCCTCTACGCAGTCCAGGTACAATTATTGGTGCGAATCATAAAAGTTCAGGGTTTTTAATATATTGTGGTGACCCACTCCTCTACGCAGTCCAGGTACAATTATTGGTGCGAATCATAAAAGTTCATGGTTTTTAAGATATTGTGGTGACCCACTCCTCTACGCAGTCCAGGTACATTTATTGGTGCGAATCATAAAAGTTCAGGGTTTTTAATATATTGTGGTGACCCACTCCTCTACGCAGTCCAGGTACAATTATTGGTGCGAATCATAAAAGTTCAGGGATTTTAAGATATTGTGGTGACCCACTCCTCTACGCAGTCCAGGTACAATTATTGGTGCGAATCATAAAAGTTCAGGGTTTTTAATATATATTGTGGTGACCCACTCCTCTACGCAGTCCAGAAAGATACCTTGTTGCAACGTTTTGGACTAATAACTATATTGTGAGGTGTTCAGAATACACTGTAAATTAGTGGAAATGCTTGTTATTGAATGTTATTGAGGTTAATAATAGCCTAGGAGTGAAAATAAGCCCAAAAACTTGATTTTTAAACTTTTTATGTTTTTTTCAAAAAAAATCCGAATCCAATACCTTAAATCCGAACCGAGACCTTTCGTCAAGTGTTTTGCGAGACAAATCCGAATCTCAAAAATAACGAAAATCCGGATCCAAAACACAAAACACGAGACCTCAAAAGTCGCCGGTGCACATCCCTAGTATATAGCAGAATGGCCACAATATGCTGGCCTCTGCAAAGTATAATGTCTTGGGTAATAGTAAGTATAAAGTGTTGGTATAATGCTGGTTTCTTCATATTGACACCATTGCACCATTGGGTATAATATAGCTGACATCTTAAAAACAATGTACCAGATACTGAGAGCTATAGTGTGGTGGGCACAGCTGGGTATATGTGCTGGGCACATTTTAATGTTTTGCATAATGCTGTGTATAATGTGATGGTCATAATATGCTGAATATAATATGGTGGCCATAATATGTTAGTCACTGCTAGGTATAATGTCTTGCATTACTAGGTGTAATACGCTGTGTATTACTGGATATAAAATGCTGTACATGATGGAATATAATGTGCTGTATTGAGTCCTGTTGTATATAGTAATGTGTGGATAATAATACACTGGATACCTCTAGACATAATAAGCTGGAGACTGTTGAAGATAATGTTTTTGATACTGCTATGTGTAATGTATGTGATGCTGTTGGGTTTAATGTGCTGTATATTATGCAATATAATGTGCTGCGCACTGTTGGATAAGTGTCATACATATAGCTGGGTATGTATATTTTTAGGGAAGTATAGTATAGTACAATAAAGGCAGGGCCGGATTAAGTGAATGGAGGCCCCTGGGCTAAGGGGGCCTCCATTCCCTCATGAGGCCCCCCCGTGATCCGAGTCGTGGAGAGTAAGTGCAGTGGTTGTGCTTGGACACATTATTTGTATTGTATGAGTGGTTCCAACTAATTAAATGCTGCGCTACCTCAAACTTAATACATGCAAAATGGAGCTCATGGTCTTTCCTCCTACTAATGCCATTACCCATCCCCTAGCTTTTCTGCAAGTTGACAACATCACATTCCCCATGCACACCACCTTCGTGTTATTATCGAATCCACCCTCAGCTACACTCCACACATCCATTCCCTCTCGCTGTCTTGTTTCCTCCTCCTAACATTGCAAGAATATTCCCCTTTCTTTTTTTTTTTTAAACCAAGTGTTTATTGACGGTCATAAAGAATTCACAAAGCAAAACGAATACATATAAATTCAAACAGAGTACAATCAGAGCTTAGAATAATAATGCAAGCACTCCGTGTGATGAAGAGAAGATAGAACAGATTCTATGAAATAAAGACCGGTATACTCTTATATTTAGAAGAGAAGGAAAGAAAATAAGGAGAAAGAAGTAGAAGAGTGAGAAAAAGACAGATGAAGGAGGAGAGGGGGAGGTGTGTGAAAGATCAGACTTGAATTAGCAGCAGTGAGTTGGGGGGGGAGGGGTAGCAAATGGATAGGGGGTATGATTAAGTAAAGGGGGAGCGGTATTGGAAGAAAGACATCCAGGGGTCCCAGACCTTATTAAAAGATTTGGCCGTATTTCGTATAATGCTAGTCATGTACTCCATTCTATATGTTTGCCAAATCCTATTAGTTATAGCGGAATATGAGGGGGGGCAACCTGTTTCCAGTCCAGGGCAATTTGACAAGTAGCCGCAGATATAATGTGACGAGCAAGTTTATTTTGGTGCCTAGTGGCCATGGGGAACCCGAGGGGTAGAAGGAAAAATTTAGGCTCAAAGGGTATAGGAGTTTGTATCAACATTTCTATTAAAGCTTTAATTTCACGCCAGAAGGGAGTCAATTTTGGGCAATCCCACCATATATGTAAGAAAGAACCTGCACCATGGCATAGACGCCAACATCTATCTGAGGAATCAGGCAGTATCTTTTGAAGACGTGTAGGTACATGGTACCACCAATATTCCCCTTTCTTACTCAGAAAGCAACCAATACCATGGTCCATTCTTTCATTATCTACTCCTCCTAGCTGGTCTTCCCCTGCCCTCTGCAATCTGTCCTGAATGCAATCCATCCTGAATGTAATCCATTCTGTATGCAGGGACAACACTAATCTGCCTTTCTCAATGCGCCTTATCCACTATACCGCTCTGCCAATCCCTTTATTGGCTCCCAATTCCCTCCAGAATTCAATTCAAACCCACCCTTACCTACAAAGCCCTCACCATCTATGCAACTCTTACCTCGTCACCAGATAAAGCCCAGTTTGACCACTCCATTCTGCTTCTCACTTATGTCTGTCCTCCTCTCACATAATTCTCTATCAATCTTACCTCTGAGACTTACCCATACTTCCTCGTCCAACCAGACTCTCCCCAACCTCCAATCTTTCCAGTGCTCTTTCAAATCCCACCTATTCACTATTACCTACCACACCCTCCTAGATCAACTCTTTGACCACTCCCTCTACTTGCTCCAGCTCCCACATTCACTCATTCTTTCCTACTGTCTCTGCTTTCCTTCCTCCCTCTTGACTGTAGCATGGCCCTCTCTACCTTATGATTCATGTCTTTACTTTTGTCTTCCTGGAATGTACATCTTTTGTTTTTATGTTTAACTTTTATTTATGTGAATGGTATGCTTGTATGTTTAACTTGTACTCTAGGAATTTGTACTTCTATAACATATGCTGCTTGAAATTGTACTTGTAGCGATTTGTGTACTGACTGTCCGGAACTGCAGATTTTGTAGTGCCTTACAAATAAGTGTTGATGATGGTGATGATGATAATCAATGAGGTGTATCATTAGGTTGGACTTAAAGGTGAAGAGGGAAGGTGCTTGACATATCCAAAGCAAGATATAATTGCATAAGTAAGGAGCAGAGAGGGCGGAGGGTTTAAGGTGAAAGGCAGCATTAGAGAGGGTGACAAGGAGAGAAAGGTGACCTTGTCTGTTAATCATGGTGAGATTGTTTATTCTTCTGTTTGTTTATAGTTGTTAATTTATCTTTTGATGTTAATTGCTACATTATTTGGCTGCTTGTACATATTCAGAGTAACATTTAGACTTTTTAAAATCTAAAATTGTTATGTATTTTCAGTAATAAGTTGATTAATATACAGTTTGAGGGCTGATACTAATGTATTTGCTGTCTTCTGTCTACCAAGGGGTAGTAAAGAACAATTCTCTGCATAGGTTACTTATCTTATAACTTGCAAATTAATACTACAATATCTAGAGGTGTTCTGCAATAAGATATCTTTAAGAGTTTCTGAATAATACATATTTGTTGATTGAAAAACATTTACTTATTCTACAAAGCTCTGTGATAGTTTGAAGGATCATGTAGTAATTAAAATTTTTAAACCTAGTTGTTCTAGCTGTGCTAAATAAAAACACACTGGGCCTGATTCATCAAGGAGTGTAAATACCGATACGTTGCGTATCTTGCGTAAAATCTTAAACATCAAACTTAGATATCATGTTTTGGTGGCAGGATGCTTGACATTTCAATTGGCCCAGCTACCAAAGAAGGTACCAAGACAAGTTTTTGAGGAAATATGAGGCGATCAGTTTTAGACATGTTAAATTGGAGCTGTCTATGAGACAAAGAGGAGGATATGACATTATTCAGAGATTTTAAATAGGAATTCAGGTGTGCTATAAGGAATGAAGAAATATATTTGCCAATGTGCTGCACTATACTGGGTATAATATGGTTGATGACTACTGGGTATAACATGCTGGACACTACTGGATATAATGTCAACGGTGGGTATAATTTACCGGACACTGCTTATATATAGTGTATTGTCCGATATTTGTTTAATGGGCTATTTCTGTGCAAATTTCTAATGTCTGACACTTAAGATCAGATTAAATAATTAATTGTATCTATTTAATTAAGCTGGATACAGGCCTTACTTTACAATATTACATTTCATTATATACTGAAATAAAGCAGAACACTTACATTTTTCACCATCTACTACATTAGATATTGTAAGGTTGTCAAAGAGTCTGTTACTAAGTTTTTTATTCTTAAAATATGGCACCAGTTCGTTATTCAGAAATGTAATTATTGTCACATTTGCTACATAGGTAAATCGAGCAATGAATTTTGCAGAAGTAGAATTAGAAATATTCCTGAAAAAGAAAAGAAAACATAGACATGGTAAATTAAAGCACACAAAATATCAAAATAATTTAAATGAGCATACAATTTACATTTGGATTATTTTACTTGAAAAGCCACAATATTTGTCTAAAATTTACATGTTTAAAATCATGCAAGAGTCAGATTACAATCAGCAGCTACAGAAGGGTGTATCTGTGAGAGGTAATCACAGACGGTACTATTTTGTGTTAATCAGCAAACAGGGCTTAGATGGTTGAGTTTTCAGCCAGGACGGAGGAGTAACAGACTACAAAACAGTGTTTTGTTGTGGGCAGGATGATTGACATGTGACAAGCAGTCTGATGTATAGAGTGGAATCAATGTGGAGCTTAGGTGTAGAGATTGCTTAATTCTTTATTTGACTGTTACTGCTGTAACAGGATAATATCTTGTATGAATGAAACAAAAGGTTTCACTGCAAGTACGCCTTTATGGTAACTACTATTGGAGCACCATATAATGTGGTCGTTGAATTAGGGTTCTATTGGCAGCCTGTTTAAGCTTCCCAACCAGAAAATAAGAGGTGATAACTGCCTAAAACGTCTCAGTGGTTTTTTTTTTGTAGAAGAGAAAAATTAAGAATTAAGGGCCTGATTCATTAAGGATCTCAAATGAAGAGGATACTCATTTCAGTCTCCTGGACAAAACCATGTTACAATGGAAGGGGTGCAAATAAGTGTTCTGTTTTACACATAAGTTAAATACTGCCTGTTTTTTCATGTAACACACAAATATTTGATAGCTTATTTGTACACTGAAATTTAAAGTTGATATTTGTGTGTTACATGAAAAAACAGGCAGTATTTAACTTATATGTAAAACAGAACACTTATTTGCACCCCTTCCATTGTAACATGGTTTTGTCCAGGAGACTGAAATGAGAATCCTCTTCATTTAAGAACCTTAATGAATCAGGCCCTAAGTGTTTGAACTGTGTCAATAATGTGTCATACAGCTAAACTAAAGTGTTTTATTTGTAGCTGGCAAAGGTTTAAGTACAAGGTGTTAAGTCCAGACCCAAAGTAAAGTATTTCAAGTAACGGATCAGTATAGCTATTTGTTGTGCATATTAGAGATGAAAATAAAGTTTGCTGCTGTATAAGTGTAACCCCCTGTCACTGTGTGTAGTGTGGGGTGCAAAGGGTACACAGTGCACCTCCTTCTCAAGCCCTGGCTAGCTGATGGGCATGGGTGTAAATGATCAGGGGGTCCCTGCACATGCAGGTGTTTCTTTGTAGTTAGTGGGACACAGGTAATGTCACTTTGGTGCAGTGTAATAGAAGTCACAATAATTTGGGCGCCAGACCATCTCTATAACAAACTCAACTCTTTATTTACACTCTTCCTCCAGCACGATAATCATAATGGATGCAGCAATAAAGAAATATATGTACAGCTCCTTACTCTCTCCAGCACAGTTCTTAATGAGCAATACGAATATGGTTGCAAATATATCTCATTACTCCTCCTGCACAGTTCTTAATGTTATCCAGATGTTATGTAACATAAATCATTGGTCTCTCTTACACTCCATACTCACTGCAGATACCCTTTCTGCAGGGGCACATGCATGGATGCTAATAGGCAGGCAGCCTCTCCTCCATGCAGCTCTGACACACTCTGTGTACCTCTCAACTGCAGCTCACCCCTCCTCTGCGGGGATGATGTCTCCTGTGCTCTGACACGTCACTCTGTGTACTCTCAGCCTCAGGATCTGACACTACAGCTACCAGGCCTCTTGTAGCAGCCCTCACTCCAGGGCCTCTTCCATGCGAAGTGTCCCCCTCTCTCTTGGGTTCTCTATAGTGGCATGGAGTTCTCCCCCTCATCCAGGGCACACATTCCTTGCCCTGGCTCAGTCACCATGCTCAGACTTCCAGGGAATGCTGGGGGAGCCTGGGAGCTTCCACCCCAGGTCCCCAGCTACAACTCTCCTCTTCTCTCTCCCTTCTCAGTTCCTCTCCCCCCTTAATGACAGCCCCTCCTTCCTCTCACTTAGTCTCACAGGCTGGGCTGGGTTATCACCATGGTAACCAGTTTATGTAACTTTTCAGAAACTTCTATCTTACCCTCTAGGTGACCCCTCCTCTATTCACTGAGGTAAAGGTTTAACTAAAACACCACTAGGGGGGTGTTACATTCTCCCCCGATTAGCTGGGCACCCTAAACTACACCTAATGGGGCTGCCTAGCTAATCTCACTCACACCTAACTCACATATGACCACACACATGTAAACTTTTCTACATCACTATTGCATGAAAAATCACAGTGTAAAGTGAATACATACATAGCAATACAATGGCAGTATCAATATAAAACACATTTCACATTGCATACCCCACAACACCCCCAATGGATGTAAACATGTGAGTCACAGGTGTCCTGTTTTCTTTCAATGTACATTTAAATATGGCTTTATGCCAAAGCAATGTAGCACCTGCCCATGTCTCCCCCCTCCTGGGTCAAAAAGAGACAGGTGGCTCTCGTGGGCCCCTCCCAACAAATACATCTCAGCAATATATGCAGGGGTGGCATTTGACCAGCGGGGTTGTCTTCCCCCCCTTTCTCTCCAACGTGGACGATCTGCCTTTCTTTGCTCCCCCTAATCCTCCGGAAGGGCAATATACAGACGTCACTTGCACAGCCTGCCTCTCTTTGCTTCCCCAAATCCTCAGGAAAGGCAATATACAGACTGCATTGTAATTGCACCTCACATGTTGAACCTTTTCTTCTTTTGCTTCCCACTCAGCTGGGATAAGTGGCACTACAAGTCTCAGCAACAAGCACACTGCTGCTCCATATACTGTCCTGGACAGAACTACTCAGCAAACAACTTGCTTTACCTCCTCATTACCCTTGGTCTCTGTTGGGCACCTAGAGACGGTCAGACATGGTGTCCCAAGGGTGTTTCTCCGGCTGGGCACACTGCTCTCAGTTCCTGTGTCCTGCAAGCACTTTCTCCATCTGTTGTGCTCGAGCCCCACGTTGGGCACCATTATGTAACCCCCTGTCACTGTGTGTAGTGTGGGGTGCAAAGGGTACACAGTGCACCTCCTTCTCAAGCCCTGGCTAGCTGATGGGCATGGGTGTAAATGATCAGGGGGTCCCTGCACATGCAGGTGTTTCTTTGTAGTTAGTGGGACACAGGTAATGTCACTTTGGTGCAGTGTAATAGAAGTCACAATAATTTGGGCGCCAGACCATCTCTATAACAAACTCAACTCTTTATTTACACTCTTCCTCCAGCACGATAATCATAATGGATGCAGCAATAAAGAAATATATGTACAGCTCCTTACTCTCTCCAGCACAGTTCTTAATGAGCAATACGAATATGGTTGCAAATATATCTCATTACTCCTCCTGCACAGTTCTTAATGTTATCCAGATGTTATGTAACATAAATCATTGGTCTCTCTTACACTCCATACTCACTGCAGATACCCTTTCTGCAGGGGCACATGCATGGATGCTAATAGGCAGGCAGCCTCTCCTCCATGCAGCTCTGACACACTCTGTGTACCTCTCAACTGCAGCTCACCCCTCCTCTGCGGGGATGATGTCTCCTGTGCTCTGACACGTCACTCTGTGTACTCTCAGCCTCAGGATCTGACACTACAGCTACCAGGCCTCTTGTAGCAGCCCTCACTCCAGGGCCTCTTCCATGCGAAGTGTCCCCCTCTCTCTTGGGTTCTCTATAGTGGCATGGAGTTCTCCCCCTCATCCAGGGCACACATTCCTTGCCCTGGCTCAGTCACCATGCTCAGACTTCCAGGGAATGCTGGGGGAGCCTGGGAGCTTCCACCCCAGGTCCCCAGCTACAACTCTCCTCTTCTCTCTCCCTTCTCAGTTCCTCTCCCCCCTTAATGACAGCCCCTCCTTCCTCTCACTTAGTCTCACAGGCTGGGCTGGGTTATCACCATGGTAACCAGTTTATGTAACTTTTCAGAAACTTCTATCTTACCCTCTAGGTGACCCCTCCTCTATTCACTGAGGTAAAGGTTTAACTAAAACACCACTAGGGGGGTGTTACATAAGCAAAAACTTATAGCAAGAAAGATTTACTGTTTATATTATGTGTTGTCAGTGACAAACATGAGCAGGATATAGAAAATTGTAAATTGTAGAATGCTGAAATATTTCGCAGAGATTATCAGCACTGCAATCTAAATGTGGAGAGTTACCAAGCCAGGACTGGGATTTGAAATAAATGCAAATGGGTTGCATGAAAGTAATTGTGATAATTCTAATAGACCCACCTATATTGTACAAATGTGATTAAAACCATAAGGTTTAGGAAGATAATATATTTGATTGGAAATGGAAACTTGGTGTTTTAGAGTCAGGTTGAAATTACAACAGGAGCTAGAACTACAATGGAATTTGTTTTTTTAATGGAACATTATATTAATGAGACATAAGTGCAAGAGCAAACTGTTGAATAGTTTATTAAAAGGAAAATCAAGTAATGCCGCAGTTAAGAGCTGTTGAAAAAAGACTCCCAATTAGAGATTCAGGGGTCTATATATTAAAATTGTGCAGTGACAATCATAATGCATCCCTGCAAATCACTGTGATGCATAAAGAAGCACCGCTGTAATTCACCATGCCGGGGCTACCTCCAGCGCCAACTGTGTCAGCACTTCCATGGATAGAGGTGTCTGCTGGATCCCATAGAAATAGACACATAACGTCATCCTGAGATGGGGTTACCTTGCGATGAAAAGCAGAGCTTTTCAAAGCTTAATGTATTGCAGAACTTCACAGCCTTAAGAAGCGTAAATGGGTTATACTCTTTTCTCCATTTTAATGGCTCATTGCACTTTAATACATAGACCCCTGAAAAAACAGACCATAAAAGTATGTCTGGAAAAAAAGAATGCTCTCCCTACATAAAATCATGCTCTTATTCTAGAAGACAAAATTAATTATATTACAGTGCAGAGAGCATGGGAAAAACACTGCATCATGGGGCCCCATAGAAAAATTTGGTGGTGGTAGTACACCCTCCAGTAGTACCAATTCTGCTCTTCTGAGCATGTGCGGAACCCCCTTCATCTCCAGGTCCTGTAGTGGCTGCACCCCCCTGCACTGGTGGTAGTTCCCCTACTGACTCTAATATCCTTGAGGCAAAAGAGAAATCAATTAGCTTATTGCAAACTGACACATAATTGGTAAAAGAGAGAAACCATGAGAGACTATGACCATTTAGGAAGAAGTAAAATGCGTTCAATCATTTAGCTCTTCAGAAAAAAAGACTATACTAGAATTGAAGCAGAAGATGATTAATCAGTTACTCATTGCTGAAAAAAAACGAAACTTCAGAGACCTATTTAGAGGTCTTGTCTTTTAAATATGTTGACTTGGAAAGTACAAAAGCCAAGTTCACGAAGAGTCGCCAGAAGAAGTGACAAGCAAAGTGACTGCGGACCAATCATTGCTCTGTTGGAGAACGCTCCAGTCACAACACTGCAACCCGAGGTGCAAATTTGGAAATTAGTTGTTGAGACTGGGCCAATGATACCACCCTTGCAAATATTTATTGAATTGTGAAAGTGGGGCTAGAGTAAGCCAATGCTCCTTTATTATTGAGAATAGTTAAGAATAATATATTCTGCAGAGTAACACATATTGTAATAGTAATGATCCACACTGTGCTTTTTAGTATATAACTAAAGCTAGGATGATGATTCTGTCAATTAATTCTGCTATGTGGCATGGTTTGAATTCCAGCCGGAACAAAAATGAGCAGGAATTCCGTGCAGAACAAAATTTCAAATGTGAAATGTGGCAAATATTCCCTAGAACAGTTTTGAATTTTCTTCTCATCTCTATTTTTGAGCAATATCAAGATTCCACTGACAAATCCTAGGGTGTATGAAACTTTATACCCCTTTACAATATGTTTAATTGTTTAGAACAACTTTGCAATAAGCCTTTGCCCTGTACTTATAACCATAAAATATACATTGCAAAATAAAGGGAGAAAAACATTTGGGATAATGAAGGCGGATTTGCACTCACTGTGGGGTTTCCATTTCATTTGTATTAATAAACAAACTTGTCACATCAACTGGGGCACTCTTTAGAATACTTGCAATCTGCAGAAGAGAAAGACAAGATATAGACAGATTAAAAAATACATGAATTTTTTCACATGACTATCCGTGGACAGCTTGTGCTACAGAAGGATTGGGTGTCTGGGTACCACTTGATGAAACTTGCATTTATCACACTAAATCTAAAAGGGGTTGTAGCGCTATAATAATTGCAATGCTGAACTTCACCAAACAGATTTCTAAGCAACATAATGTGGAACAAAGCAGTAAAGGCAGATGTATCCGTGTTATTTGTAAACTTTAGTGGCTATAATTGTCTTCCCGGTGTCCAGTTTATCTATCTTTCATCTAAAATGCAGTATAAACTTTAAAATGGCACTACACTTCATAAATAGAAAAAAATGCTTCTTGGGAAACAGTATGATATACTTTGCTAGAAATGTAAGATAATATAGAACTTTAATAACAAAGTACATTGCAAATAAATTGTTCAGCACCAACAGTTCAGGTTATATGGACTTATCCTGGCAGAATGATGTATTATAATAAAATTTACATACCTTATCATAAGCGTTTTGATAAGTAAAGTTCCATCCATATAAAGTACTTATTACTGTTACACTTACAGATCTCTTTTCCGTATCTACAGACAAGACATTAAATATTAGAAAACATTATATCAACTACATTTACAGTCTGTTAACATTTTAATTTTTCTTAATTATGTTATACTGAAATCATAGGCTTAAAGAAAAATAGCAAATAACTCCTTAGATGTCAGTGTAAATAATTTGATTTCAGAATTAATGGCTGAATTGAACAAATCCGATTACAGGTGAATAAAAACATTTATTAGTTTGACATAGCAGTATATTATATGTAGCATATAAAACAAAGGTCTACAGTCAGCCGTAGTATTTAAACTTACTTGGTCTTAATATCGCCTGGAATCTGTTACTGGCTGTTGTGCATCTATCACCAGAAAATGCCGGGTGGCAGTCACATTTAGGAGTGCAAGATGGCTCAATCCTGGTGCATGTCCCACCATTGTAACAGTAATTTGCTGCACACGCAGCACAGGAGCATGATGTGCCATTACCTTAGACACAAATGAGTATAATCAGTCCACTTGTAAGCCTGAATACTTATAACCACAACAAGAAAAACTGATACTTATAGAGCAATCCTGAGGCCTAGCACCTTATGAACTGTGTTAAGGGAGCTTTATGGCTGTGTGGAATCGCCAGTTGTCCTATTTTCCTATTGTACCCCTCTCCTTATGTGACTGTCTTTCATTAAAGCATTGGGCTTGTGGTTTCATGGGGGTCTATGCACCAATAAGATGCGGTACAGCTAAATATGGATCGCTGCACATCGCAGTGATGTATACCGTTACTATACACCATGTCGGGGCTACTCTAGCAGCCCTGGCGACATGACCCCTATGATGAAATCTCTTTGTCTGGTTTACTGGCAGCTTAGCGCTGTCGGTGACAGGAGGAAGTGCGCACAGCACTTTCACTGTACCGGCTTCTGTGAAGCCAGAGAGGCTTCAGCAGCATCCCATAGGAAATGACAGGTAACACCATCCTGAGATGGCGTTACCCATCCGTGCTATGCGAGGCTTATCAAAGCTCCATGCATTGCAGAACATCGCAGTCCGCATAGTAATCTATGGGAACTGCAATGCTGCACAGTGTCAGCCTAAACGGAGGAGATTTCTATGAAATCTCCTCCGTTAGGCAGTTAATACAAAGCAAACTTGCTTAAAAGATGCGAAAACAGCCGTTTCATGTTTAATGTTTCTGCTGCGCTGTGACGCAGTACACTTGATTGTAATGACCTTATGTCTGTTTTTTGTATATATATTTCAATCAAAAACAGTGGTAAGAGTATATTGTCAAACCCTTTAAGATTGGCAGTAAAAAGAGTAAAAGGCGAACCCCAAATGCCCTATAGTCTGTTAGTATTAAACCTAGTAAGAATAACATATGTAAGTAGATTTGTTATATGCAAATTAGTTACCCCAAGGAAAGTTACTTAAGCTGTTTAAGTAAGACGCTGCCATTATTTAACAACCTCTACACACATCAGAACTTATTATTTAAGTAGCGCTCAGCATGTGTAACATTTCTATGTTTAAGCGCTCATAGAAAAGGCCTGCAATGTCTCTGTCACTTCTCAGAGCTTTAGAGCTTGCTGTTGTGACTACTGACATCATGTGGTCTTTTCATGCCTCACAATCCCTTTTGAGTGCCAAATACGAAAGTCTTCATAGGGGATCCACCTTATCGGCATCAGTTCTTCTCTGATCACTAGGTCACCAGTTCAGCTCTTACAGATTAATGCTTTCAGTTACCATATGTGAATAAAAAAACAGTATAGGAACTATCTCAAATATATAACAGTGATACACTATATTATGACTCTTTTTGACATTATCATTTATTCATAAGGCAACAAAGTTTCTGCCTCACTGTATATTGGTTACAATGGGTAAGATAAAATACATTGACACAAAACATACAATGAAAAAAATACATTAACTCAAACTAAAAAGCAAGGTATGCATAATACAAATTATTTATGAGGCGGATGAGACCAGATCAGATGTGAGGGTAGGAAAAGCCCTGCTTTGTAACCTTACAATCTAGAGGGAGGGAGAGTGTCTAGACTTGAGGAATTAGTGAGACTGGTAGTAGAGATTATGAATGACAGCTTGAAATACCAGTGAGTGTTTCAGGTAGGATTTGGGTAGGCCAAGATGTAGGGACCAGGACTTGTATTGGAACCAAGCAGGGATAGCAGAGGCATGTAGAAGTTTGCAGATGTCATGAAAAGGTATATGGTGGTAGTGCCCTTTAAGGTTGTGAGGTCAGACATCAATGGCCTATCAAGCACTGAGGTCAGTAAAGAGAGAAGTCCCTTCCGCATAAGTAACCACCAATCACAAGTAACTACAATGTGTGTACACACAAATTCTGTATCCTTGCATAATCTTCAATAAAAACATAGTAAACGACAAAAAAAATTAGATTTGACCTTTTCCATATTGGTACATAATTTTTTCTCTTTACTTAGCACATGAACTCTGACCAGGGTACAAAGGACAGTATGAGAACGGCACCACATACTTTTGTATTAAAAAAAATAAACAATTCTATTCAGTTACCTATGAATCCAGCCTTACAGGTACATGTGTAACTCCCTATTATGTTATTGCAGGTTGCATAAGGTGAACAGGTATTTTTGTTCAGGCATTCATCAATATCAGCACAGTAGGTCCCATTACCTATTAAAAGAAATTATATAACAATTAACTCAAAGCTACAACTTAATTACCAATACATTAGAAAAAGTACTGATGCCTCCTGTAAAAGATACTAGACACTCCTATATATTAGGGATGTGCACCGGCCACTTTTTGCGTTTTGGGTTCTGATTACCTTCAGGTTTTGGGTTCTAATGGGTTTTGCCAAAACACCCCCTCAAGGTTTTGGGTTTTGGGTTCTGAATTTTTTTTAAAAAGCATAAAAACTGCTAAAATCCAGTTTTTTTTATTTTTTTTCACTCTTACGCTATTATTAACCTCAATAACATTCATTTCCACTCATTTCCAGTCTATTCTGAACACCTCACACCTCACGATATTGTTTTTAGGCCAAAAGGTTGCACTGAGGTAGTTGGATGACTAAGCTAAGCGACACAAGTGGGTGGCACAAACACGTGGCCCATCTAGGAGTGGCACTGCAGTGGCAGACAGGATGGCAGTTTGAAAAACTAGGACCCAAAGAGCACATAATGCCAAAAAAAGAGGTGCAAGATGGAATTGTCCTTGGGCCTTCCCACCCACCCTTATGTTGGGGAAATAGGACATGCGCACTTTAACAAACCAATCATTTCAGCGACAGGGCCTACAAAACTGTGGCTGAAATGATTGGTTCATTTGAACCCCCACAAAACGAGCTGGCAAAGAAAAAAAAGAGGTGCAAGATGGAATTGTCCTTGGGCCCTCCCACCCACCCTTATGTTGCGGAAAAAGGACATGCACACTTTAACAAACCAATTATTTCAGCGACAGGGCCTACCAAACTACTGTGGCTGAAATGATTGGTTTGTTTGGGCCCACACACAAAAAAAGCAATTCATCTCTCCCTGTACAAAGTAAACTGGCTCTACTGAGGCAAGATGTCGTCCTCATCCTCATCCTCTGATTCCTCGCCCCCTTCAGTGTGTACTTCCTCATCCTCACACATTATCAATTCGTCCCCGCTGGACTCCACAATCACAGGTCCCTCTGTAGTCTCTGGAGGCCATTGCTGTACTTCATTGAAGAATTGATAATTAATTTTGATGAACATCATCTTCTCCACATTTTGCAGAAGCAACCTCCTTCGCCGCTCACTGACCAGGTTCCCCGCTGCACTAAAAACTCTTTCTGAGTACACACTGGAGGGGGGACAACTCAGGTAAAATAGAGCCAGTTTGTACAGGGGCTTCCAAACTGCCTTTGTTTTCCTGCCAGTACAAGTAAGGACTGTCTGACATGTCTACTTGGATGCTGTCACCAAAGTAATCCTCCACCATTTTTTTGGTGACAGCATCCAATGCAGCGACAGTAGACATGTCAGCAATCGTTGGCAGGTCCTTCAGTCCGGACCAGATGTTCAAATTCGCTCCTGCCTGCTCTGCATCCCCGCCAGCGGGTCGTTTAGGAAATCTCAGCTGTTTCCTCGCAGTCACAGGTGTGGGAGAAAATGAAGGAGGAGCTGTTGCCATGTCACATTCTTCTTCAGATGACAATCTCCTGATCAGCAGGTCTTTGCACCGCTGTAGACTTGTGTCCGCCGTAAACACAGACACAACATACGCTTTAAACCAAGGATCGAGCACGGTGGCCAGAATGTATTCCTCTGACTTTAAAAGACTGACCACCCTTGGATCCTGGCAAAGCGTATGAAGGGCTTCATCCACAAGAGCTACATGCTTTGTGGAATCGCAATGCTTTACCAGCTCCTCCCTCACTTTCTCCAGCTGCTTCTGCAACAGCCTGATCAGGGAAATCACCTGACTCAAGCTGGCAGTGTCGGAACTGACTTCTCGTGTGGCAAGTTCAAACGGCTGGAGAACCTTGCACAACACGGAAATCAGTCTCCACTGTGCTTGACTCAGGCGCATCCCCACTCCTTTGCCTATGTCGTCGGTGGCTGTGTAGGCTTGAATGGCCTTTTGCTGCTCCTCCATCCTCTGCAGCATATAGAGGGTGGAGTTCCAGCGCGTCACAACCTCTTGTTTGAGGTGATGGCAGGGCAGGTTCAGGCGTTTTTGATGGTGCTCCAGTCTTCGGTAGGCAGTGGCAGAATGGCGAAAGTGTCCCGCAATTTTGCGGGCCACCGCAAGCATATCCTGCACACCCCTGTCACTTTTAAGATAATGCTGCACCACCAAATTTATTGTGTGGGCAAAACATGGCACGTGCTGGAAATTGCCCATATGTAATGCCTGCACAATGTTACTGGCGTTGTCCGACACCACAAATCCCCAGGAGAGTCTAAGTGTGGTAAGCCACTGCAAGATAATTTCCCTCAGTTTCTCTAAGAGGATGTTGGCGTTGTGCCTCTTACTGAAACCGGTGATACACAACGTTCCCTGCCTTTGAACGAGCAGGCGTTTCGGAGATGCTGCTACTGATACTGCTGCTGCTGTTGCTGCAGAAGGCGATGCATCTACCCAGTGGGCTGTCACAGTCATATAGTCCTTAGTTTGCCCTGAACCACTTGTCCACATGTCCGTGGTTAAGTGGACAGTGGGTACAACCGAATTTTTCAGAGCACTAAGGACACTTTTTCGTACTTCTCTGTACATCCTGGGTATCGCCTGCCTAGTGAAGTGGAATTTAGACGGGATTTGGTACCGGGGACACAATACCTCCATCAACCGTCTAAATCTCACTCCACTGATGGCGGACACCGGACGCACGTCTAACACCAACATAGCTGTCAAGGCCACAGTTATCCGCTTTGCCATAGGATGACTGCTGTCGTACTTCGTGCTCATGGCAAACGACTGTTGTACGGTCAATTGCTTAGTGAAAGACGTAGCAGTCTTACGACTTCCCCTCTGGGAATATGACCGACTCCCAGCAGCAACAGCAGCAGTGGCATTAGTAGGCGTACCGCTGCAGGATCCTCCGGAAGAATTCCGGATTGAAGAGGACTCAGTCATGCTGGTGACATGGCCTGCAGGACTATCTCCGATCCAGATCGAGGAGGAAATTGATGAGGAGGGTGTTGCTGGTGTGGATACAATGGCACCAAGGGATTTAGGTGTCCCTGGACTGCTGACGGTCCTAGCCACAGTTCCTGAACTAAACACAGAATTATGACGGGTCTTCAGGTGACATATAAGGGAGGATGTCCCTAGGTGGCCAAGATCCTTACCCCTGCTTATTGCAGCTTTACATAAGCTACATATGGCAATACATTTGTGTCCGGATTGGGATAGAAATAATTCCAGACCGAAGAGGTGGATTTATTGGTCTTCTGCCCAGGCATGACGATGGGCTTTTTCATCCCATGGACAACAACTGTTTCCCCCCCTGGTGCCTCATTTAAGAAAACCACATCAGCATCCTCCTCGTCAACTTCCTCCACAGCGCCAGCTACATCAATATCCTCCTCCTGGTGTACAACATTGACACCTTCATTATCAAAATCTGGAACTGCACTGTGGGTGATCCTTCCAGCATATGCAGAGGGCATGCTGCAAATGGTGGAAGGAGCCACCTCTTCCCGTACAGTGATGGGAAGGTCAGGCATTGCAACCACCAACACACTTGGACTCTCCTTGGGGATTTGTGATGCCATGTCTTTAGAAGGCAGAGTTGTTTGCTGTGTTTTTGATGACAGCTTAACTCTCTTAAATTTTCTAGAGGGGGGGAGGAGGAGGGCTTAGATCGTTGGGTGAAGCTGAACCACTAGTCATGAACACGGGCCAGGGCCTAAGCCTTTCCTTGCCACTCTGTGTCGTAAATGGCATATTGGCAAGTTTACGTTTCTCCGCAGATGATTTTAATTTCTTTTTTTGGATCATTTTAGTGAACTTTGGCTTTTTGGATTTTACATGCCCTCTACTATGACATTGGGCATCGGCCTTGGCAGATGACGTTGATGGCGTTTCATCATCTATGTCATTACTAGTGGCAGCAGCTTCAGCATTAGGAGAAAGTGGTTCTTGACCTTTCCCTACTTTATCCTCTACATTTTTGTTCTCCATTATATGCAGCACAAGAGAGCGTACCCCTAAACCACACACACTCGGCAAAGCCTTTAAAAATTATATGCGGCACAGGAGAGTACCACTGGACTGATTTGGACAGCACCACTGGACTGAGCAGGACAGAGCACAGGACACCACCACTGGACTGAGCAGGACAGAGCACAGGACAGCACCACTGGACTGATTTGGACAGCACCACTGGACTGAGCAGGACAGAGCACAGGACACCACCACCGGACTGAGCAGGACAGCACCACTGGACTGAGCAGGACAGAGCGCAGGACACCACCACTGGACTGAGCAGGACAGAGCACAGGACAGCACCACTGGACTGATTTGGACAGCACCACTGGACTGAGCAGGACAGAGCACAGGACACCACCACTGGACTGAACAGGACACCACCACTGGACTGAGCAGGACAGAGCACAGGACAGCACCACTGGACTGAGCAGGACAGAGCACAGGACATCACCACTGGACTGAGCAGGATAGAGGACACCACAAAAACACCCTCCCTCTTCCCTCTCCAATGCCCGGGTGAAGATGGCGGCGGAAAGCGGGGAATAATATGAATCCGGATCTCGCGAGATCCAATGGAGGGATTATAACATTTTGCCTCGTTCTGAGTTTTGCGTCGGGTGGGAATCCTCGAACAGTGCTCGGACCCGGGCTCGGATCGGCACTGTTCGGGGGTGTTCGGATTTCAAAGATCCGAACCCGCTCACCCCTACTATATATATTTTTTTCTAGTTCACAGGGATGAATACTCACCAGTAAATCCCTCTTTGCAGGTGCAGTTATAGCTTCCCAGCAAATTTGTACACTCAGCATCTGGAGAACATTGCTTCATTTCTGAACAATCATCAATATCTGTGGAACATGATAATAGAAAAGCATGGTATTCATTTAGTACAAAACAGACTTCAGAAATAATATGCACTGAATAAGCTCTATTAAAGTATCTTGCTTTTGGCAAACATATCTTAAAATGATTAAGCAGATATATTTTACACAGTATATAATATAATTATTTACAAATAAGTATATTCACCTGAGCAATGCAATCCGTCCCCAGTGAAGCCAGGAGGACAGGACCCACAGCCAGTATTGCTGTCACATGATACATTAGGGAAGCAGTTTTGAACACATAGATCAGGAGGGATTTCACAGAATTCCCCAGTGTAGTTATTTGTGCAATTGCAGCCAGCAATCTGTCATCAAGAACAAAATAATCAGATCACTGTAGTTGTTCCTCAAGATATCACAATATAAAATGCCACTTTCTCTGCAGATATGAGTCATATTAACATATAAAAATAATAAAGGTAAGAGACATGGAAAAGCAACCGTAATTGCCTATGTGATTTCTGCTTCACATCATGGATTATCAAAGAAACATTTTCCTCTATCACTCTATGTATGGAGTAAGGTGTCAGGAAAAAGAAAGAACAATTCTACCCCTATTTTCCAAATTCAGAAAACTGACTGGTGCTAAACATTAACAGAAAAATACTTTTGCATATGATTCTATTACTCACAGAAAGAGAACTGCCAGTGACCTTAGTTGTTGTGCTATAATCACACTGAGAACTGTGAGTACAATTGCAGACAACAAAGTTGGGCTGGATGATGGATGAAAGGTTTTGTGAGTCAGTGGCTACAAGAATGAAGGTGAATTTTGATGTACCAGTCGGAGACCACGTCAGAGCCCCATTAGCTGTAACAAAACAAAAGTAAAGTAAATAAAAATAAAACACAACTTGAGCTACATGGGCAGAATGTTCATATACAGTACAGCTAATTTGAGATTATCTATTCGGTGATAAGTGATGATTTTAATGCATGATAAATAATGAAAGTTGCTGGGTAAATGACACATTACCATGTGTAATTAACAATCAAACGAGTTGAATACATGAAGGTTGTTTCATTTATAGGTGTATTACAGGCATCATTTATTTCTGTAAATATATTATATACATAAAAATGAAATTTCATTAGAATAACCATTGTTATTAATACTTTTCAGGATTTACAAAAGTGCCATCATGTCCCCTCTTGCTCCACTGAAATTTCTATATTCAGTTGGCCAGTATGCCATCCCCAAAAAGAACCCTGTTTAATAGCAATTAAAATGAAATAAGTCCATCCTGTACATTGCAAAAAAATCTGATTAAGCAATAAGTTTAATTAAACACACATTGTCCCTTGTTTTAAAAAATGCTTTTATTTTTTTGCAACTCTCCTTTTACCATCTTCTTTCTTTTGATCTTCTTTTACATATGCTTCCTTCTATGTATTTGCTCCATCCCTCACAGTGACCATCATATAACCATTATTTAACAGGTTATATGATATCGTATTCCACATTTTTGTCATTGTGCAAAGTAACTGTTGAAAAACCATACTAGAGTGTGCAATGAGGGACCAATTTCACATAGAATCATCATTCATGAGTACTAGTCTTTAATTGAAATATTGGTATTCTATTTACTTGTAGGGAATTGTGTAGTGTTCATGGATCTCAGAGATCCCTTGATGATACAATGTGTATTTAATGTTAGTCTAGGCTCTCAGTCATACTTTACCTAATCTAGACCAATGGTATCAGTGCACCATTGTTTTGAGACCCCCAAAAGTGGTTGTTTCCTAAAGAGGGACTCGCATACAATTGGATGTATACCTGTTATTTTTGTGTATGCAAATTTTATTGCATCTTAAACTTACGACTCCTTATGCTTGGAGTGGCGAAACACACAAGTGAGGAATAAGGAGGGCAAGCATAGGTCAAGTACAATAAGGGCAGTGTCAGAATGGGACATGAAGGGCCTACCGGGGGATACAATGGTAGGGGCCCACCAGAGGGGGTGTGGCCAGCCACTAGAGAGGAGTAACAAAACTACTTAAGGGGGTGTGGGAAGCCCACGAAGGACAGCTAGCACCATAGTGTAGTATATAAAGAATGCAGTACGTATATAAAGAGTACACAGTCTTGGCTTTCCCCTTAGATTGGGCAGTGACCAAAAATCGGAATTGTCCCACTAGTATCAGAACAGTTGGCAGACTGTCCTGCTCTCTCCTACCTGTTTTTGTCACTTTCACCACCTGTGGATGCTGGTTTCTTTAGTTGCGGCTTGTTTGGATCCTAGAATGTTGGGGGCCCTATTTGGAAAAAAAATGGGCACATTTAGAAATGTCAATCAACCCCGCCATTAAATCAATAGCACCCACAATTAATAATTAGGCCTTCCTCCTGCCCCAACATTAAAATAAAAGTATTCACATTTAATAAATAGATCTATATCTCTCCAACCAAACCCATTATTAAAGTAATATTATTCCCATTTAATAAATAAACCTATTCCCCTCCCTCAAAACAGCCCCAGCAATAAATTAATAGTATTTACATTTAATAAATATACCTGTTTCCCGCAACCATCGTTTGCCATTAAATAATTTATATTCACATTTAATAAATAGACCTCATTCTCCCCAAACTTACCCCCACATTCAATCAATAGCCCCCAAACCACCCCATCTTAAATTAATAGTCCCCAATATAAAATTAAATTGCCCCACCATCAGCCCACAAACAAAAGAGCACCAATTAATTAGCCACCACCTACCACACACACACACTACATTGCCACAAGCCCCATGTGCCATCACACACATTACATTGCCACAAGTCCCCTGTGCCATCACACACACATTACTGTGCCTCCTTATGATCACACTGCACCCTCCATGCTGCTTTTCCCCCCTTCTCCTGGCCCCCCTTCATCACAATGTGCAATGCTGCTCTCCCCCTCTTCATCACTCTGTGTCATGCTGCTTTCCCCACCTTCATCACTCTGTGCCTTTATGCTTCCCCCCTTCTTCATCACTCTGTGCCTTTCTGCTCCCCCATCTTCATCACTCTTTGCCTTTCTGTCCCCCCTTCTTCATCACTATGTGCCTTCTCCCTCTTCTTTATCACTCTGTGCCTTTCTGCCCCCCCCTCTTGATCACTATGTGCCATGCTGCTTTCCTCCCTTCTTCATCACTCTGTGCCTTTCTGCCCCCCTTCTTCATCACTATGTGCCTTTCTGCCACCCCTCTTAATCACTATGTGCCTTTCTCCCCCCTCTTCATCACTATGTGCCTTTCTGCCAACCCTTCATCACTATGTGCCTTGCTGTTCTCCTCACCTCTTCATCACTATGTGTCTTTCTGCCCCCCCTATTCAACACTATGTGCCATGCTGTTTTCCTCCCCTCTTCATCACTATGTGCCTTTCTGCTCCCCCCCTCCTTCATCAGTATGTGCCATTCTGCCCCCCCCCTTCTTTCATCACTCTGTCCCTTTCTGCTTTCCTTCCCTTGCCTCTGTTCCTTTACTTGCCTTCCTATTGGCTTCTTTCATCTCTTTTTTTCTCTTCTTGTCTTCTGTCTTCTTTCTTCTTTCTTGCATGCTGGCTCCTCTCTGCGCCGTTCCTCACTGAATGTCGGATGTGACGTGATGACGCCCGACATTCAATGTGAATGGGAGGAGGAAGGAGGGGCGTCGGCGCCGCAATAAGGTAAGTATTTTTTATTTTTTTTTTAAAAGTACCTGCTCCCTCCCAACAATGAAGGGGTCAGAGCCATAAGACGTCGGGGCCTGCCGGGGAATACACTGGCTCCCTGGCAGGCCAGTCTGACCCTGAGTAAGGGTGTGTTCATGTACATGCGAATGAGGTTGAACTTTACCCAGGTGCATATACACATGTCAGAGAACATATTTAATTCTTTAATGTGATTGCTATATCATAATGAGTTGTAGCCGTCTATTCGCGTTACTTAACTGATATTTCTATTTGAAACATAGCAGGAAAGAAGATTCTCATTTGATTTTTATATGAGATAACAACACATTTTTATTTGTTTATTAAATTTATTTATTTATGATATATATATATATATATATATATATATATATATATATATATGTTAAGATTCCAATTTCAATCCCCCCCTCTTTTATTTTTTTGTATCCTTCCCTCACACCCTTGATTTCAGTGAAATTTCAATAAAATTTTATAAAAAATATATATATATATATATTTGTATTTGTGTTTCAATTTAATAATATTTTATATGGTAAATGCGACTTTCACATTCATTAATAACATTGTCAAAACACTATTCCCCTTGTGAATGTGACTTGCAAACATTATTATATTTTGTACAAACAGGATAATGCTACTTTAGCATTAATATTGCATGTGCTTGTGTTGTAGAGCTGGAAACATCTCGAGGAGCATCAGACTGAGCATATGCATGTAAGTGCAATTTTTCATGCAAGTGTCTTTTCCTGCTTACATTGGGAGCCCAAATATGTCCAATTCTACATGAGCCCCAGAACGTATTTTATATCTGACATGCAGGTGAGACCCCAAAAATTCTGCGACCGTCAGTTTGGTCAGACTTAAGCTGGGTACACACTACAGAAATTTCAACCAACTTTTTATGCCGAGCGATTTTACATGCGATCGATGGCCCGATCGATCGGCCCATGGACTGCATACACACTAGCCTTGTTTAGAACGATAAAGGGAAGAGCGGACGGCCCTTTAGCGACTTTTTACAGCCATGTTGTCGTGAGCAATGCCTGTAATTTCGTACTCACTGTTGTGGATCGGTCGGAAGTTTATACACACTATACAGCGGAAACAAGATTGGAACGAAAATATTAAACGGTACGACCAACCAAATGAGGCGATAATCGTCCATTTGGGCAGACTTTCGACCATCGTGTCACTGCACACACTGACCCGACTTTTGAACGAGCGGTTGTATGTCGGCTGTTTGAGCCGATTATTGGAGGAAAACAGTGTAGTGTGTACCCAGCTTTAGACAGTTGTTTATTTTGCCCTTGAATTCACCACAAAATCACAGATAACTGTGTCCAATGCACAAAACAGAGATGAGCTGTGGTGTATTCAAAGGCATAATAAAAAAGGCATAATATAAAAATAAATTCTCTCTTAAAATGTAAAAGATTTAATTAAAACTTTAAAATGAAGACAAAAACATAAAGCAATGCATGTAGTATAATTGCAAGAGGTTCTTTAAAAAACAATTTAAGTTGTCTGAAGGAGGCGAAACCTGTAATTTTTGATTGCCAACTATACAGCAGCAGAAAAAAAGAATACTAATTTTTGCAGATCATCCTATTATTAAGGTCCATGGATTTCCTGTCGTGCAGTGTAGACACATGCTTATAAAACAACTAGAGATGATATAGTATAAAATTAAACAATCCGAAATAAGCACAAACACTTACCAGATACAATGATATCTAAATTTGTACCAGGATCTGCAGGAAAAAGGACTCCTGTCCCACTGGCAGTGTATTGTACTGTAACACTGCTCATAATGAAAGCTTGAATGGTTGCATTGCCATCAATAGAAGGCGGCACAGCATCTGAAACACACACAGATGGAAACATGCTACAATAACTTTAGCAAACACAAATGTACAGTACAGATGTCCTACTAATTATGTCACTTTATATTTATATATCTATTTGCCATCTCAGTTTTAAATTCTCAGCAAAGACAAATGTGATATGCAGAGTTCATGGAATTTAAAGCAGAGAAAAAACAGTGAATATTGTAAATGTGTCAAAAAATCTGAAGTTTCTGAAAGGTGCATTTAAAATTTCTATGGCAAGAGTAAATAAATATATGCTAAAACTTTAACTGAGCTATCCATATGAAGACATTGCTGTAATATGCACTATGTAGTTTAGTATATCCATAGTAAGATGGGATAATACCACAAAATAAAATCGCAAAAGTAACGAGGCTTGCGCACTATTACCATTACTATGTTACCTTTAACGCTAGCTGAAATCCGGCTTAGAATTACCGTAATAACGGTAATACTCTTAACGCCGCGTTACTTTTGCGAGTAACACGAACAATTGAATATGCCCCTTTGATTGTTTAAAAAAGGCAACTTTTGTTTATCTACATCTGTTTTAATAGAATATGAATTGACCATCAGCATAAAACTATATGCAATCATAATGAGAAAGGAAGACTAGAACATATGACATATAAAATTATTTTTTGAATGTACTTTGTATGCTAACATATGTGAAATAACATGTAGAAACGTGTACCTACTGAAACAAAGGTAACAATAATTGATGTAATATACAAGAGTAAGTGACCTATGTAGGACAGAATAGAAGATGTAATGATATTTGCAGATAAAAATACTTACTCATAGTACTGTTGCTTTCCTGTAAGATATTGAATAGTCTCAAAGTTGCTTTGCCCAGGTCAGTATTGTTGGTGCTCATAGCATCATAGATGCATTCTGTGTTATTATCACACTCAATCTTCAGATCTGCATACCTTTTTGGATCCAGTTTTGACAAATCATTTAAGAAGTTTGGTGTGAACATGTTCTCTCTCTTTTCTTGAATATTGGTAAATAGGCTTTTCCCCTGTACACCCCCTGTGTAATAGAGGGAAAATTAGAACAGTTGAGAACACTCAGGATTTAGGATTAAATACTACAAGCACCAGTTTCATTAGTAAATAGATATACTAAAAATTCACATATTATTTTTTTGCCAAAATATTTGTAAATATCTACTTTGTACTAAAGAGGCTTCCATTTTTGGACCATCCCTTGTGATGAGATGAGGGTGTCATGAGATTAAAAACAGGGTTCTAGACTGTGGGACACCCTTTCTTGTCCGAAACTGTGCTTAACATTCCCTGTATTGTATTAACTAGGTATACATACATTTGATTTTGTATTTTTGATTGTACCCATTCTTAAATGATTCCAGAAATATGACATTATCCTTAGTATTTGAATATTATAATGCAGTAATTGTATTGAGGGATTGTCAGATTTGTAAGAGAGAATCTACACACAGAGAAACAAATGTTAATTTGCCTCTGTCTTAAGGAGTAGGAAAATGTTATCTTAGCACATTCTAAAGGTGGGGCGACCAACTGGGATGGACGGGTAGATAGTGAGAACAAAAGAGACTTGCTTTGTGAAAAGGAAAGACACTGGTCGCAGGGTGGCTCAAAATCTGTTTCACGCGTGTTCTATAGTGTGATGATTATGTAGTATATCTAATGACTGATTGTTATTTTCTGTTGAATTCATGCATGACAACGTGTATATTTTATGTAACCTCTCAAAGTATGCTTTGCTAATAGACATGAGTATAAACCTATGCAAGTGTCAATAATCTGTTGAAATTAGCCAGACCAGGGTAGATACCATAAGTACCTCTGAGGAGTTTGAAGCCCCAAAGTTGTAAACCATCTAGCCAAGCAGAAGGAGCAGAGTTGAGAACTCAGTGCCCTGTGAACATTCCAATCTGAGGGCATCCCTAACTCACATCGAAAGCCCTGTGATATTTGGGAGCTCAATCTGTCTTTATTGACAGCTAAACTCCAAAGGTGGGGGGATGAAGCTATGTGGAAAAAGATTTAAAATCTTCTGGCTTACACAATAACATGTGCATTTTCATGAGGGGTCTAACAAGACTGAAATGTCACATGCTTCTCAATTGTGTTCCCTCACAAATCAGGCCTTAACTAGTAAGTAGTAACTCTGATTCTATTTCCTATTTTATTTTCTGAAACTCATTTGTATGATGTATTGTGTGTCTTGTTATTAATTTTTGTAATTAAGCTTTGGAAACATTTTTCAGATTAAATAAATTTAATCTAGTGTATTCTCCTTGATTCTTTGTGAACTTGCGAAGCCCAGGGAGGCTCATGCTACATATGTATGTGATTTTAGTGTGAAAAATTAAAGAGTGGTTCTAGTGAACATAAGGACACCATAATAAATCCGTTTTTGTGGCAGAAAAGGTGTATTCATTGCTAAGTGACTAAAGTGACACTGGTCATGGCCAGCTGTTCAGATTGCTGTATCTGGGACAGGCTGGGTGTTTCTGACAGTGGACTTGTTTGTTTTGTGAAAAGTGGGGAAACATTGGACCTTATCCTTACCACGTGGGTAGAGGAGTGAAGAGCATGGCACAGCAGCCAGGATGAGTACTGTACGCAATTGTCATGAGAATGCTGAGCAGAGCATGACGCAAAAATGCTGATGAGAAATAGTTAAAGTGAAAAGTGTGTAATATGCAGTGCTGTGAAACCTTGGTATTGATGCATAGTGTTACATATTTTATATATTGACATTGTAAGCCCTCATATTAGGTAGTGGTACCCCCCAAATAGTTATATTAAGTTCTCCACACCACTACCCTAAAAGAGAAACAGTTTCTGTTATTTCAAAAATCTTGGCAGACATTCTGTTTCTGGGAGAAAGGAAATCATTTATAGGTAGTCATAGCTGTGATCCCACTGAAATCTTATTGAAATGTTGCCATGGCTGTCTATGACAAGAGGAAAATCACTTGTTTCTTGAAGCGGATTGCCTACTAAGGCTTTACGACCTAATGAACCAATAGTTTAAGGTTTGTTTTGGACACCCACAAGGTTTGGATATATAAAGAATGCAAATAGTTTAAAATAAGATGTTTATATTTTGTAAATCAAGCATTTAATAGTTTCATTCAGAGTTATAATAACAGCCCACATGTTTCATGACAATTTTCTACATCTACAGCACAAAAAGTTACTGGTTATGCACAAACACACATATTTAATCACAAAACATTTATACAGATCTATACAGATTCATACAGACAGATTTATGACCTTAATATTCTGCCCTTACTCTACAAAATGCAATTTGCAGGTTTATTTTCTTCATCCATGCACTGCACAGGGCCTTCTCTGCCTCCATATACTTACCTGTCCCATCACTTCCCTGATAAACTTTCCGAGCCCATTCTATTCCTCATCCACATCCCAGAGCTTATTTTTCCACTATGCACTTCATTGCCTACATTGTTGTGATGCAGTGAAGCTCCGATTAACAATACACTTTAAGTAAGAACATAATTTTAGCCGCCAGAGAAGATTGATCATCTGCAGCTGAAAATCCATCTTGTAGTTCCTCCACCTCAAACCCACAGGCCCCTGTGAACTGCAGCCCCATGGCTGAGAACCATTGCTTAATAAAATGTAGTAGTAAAAAATGAACATGAGCCTTTACTTCTCACATGTGGGACTATTGTAGATTGCATTTTAACACCACCACAATACCCTCTCCCATAGCGCCTCTCTGGGATAACCCTGCTTTCTCACCAGGGCATTGCCACTCTCGTTTCAATCCTGGAATGTGAGAGACATAAAGTTGATTAGATATGTACTTGAGTCTGATCATTGTATTTCACTGGCGTCCCTAAAAGAAAAGTATGATTTCCCATCGATCGGCCCTTTCACGTAGCTTCAGGTAAAAAATGATGTTGAATACCTCTCAAAACCTAATGTTGCGAGAAGGCTGACCCCAATGGAATCTATTTGTGTCAAAGATCCCCTACAGAGAGATATTATTTCTAACTTATATAACCTCCTTGTCACTTCTAAACAGATCAACTGCCCAACCCAAGAACTTAAGTGGGAAGCCGACTTGGGCAAGCCACCAGATGATGACACCTGGTCAACAATCAGAGAGCGGGTCTCGAGGACCTATATCTCCTTTCTTGTGAAAGAAAACACTTATAAAATCTATTTCAGGTGGTACCTTGTCTCAACTAGTTTGAAAACAATATAAGAGACCACATCTGATCTATGTTGGCAAGGATGCAGCGAAAAAGGATTGATCCTTCAATCTGGTGGTCCTGCCCAAAAATTGCTCTATTTTGGGATGATGTGGCTGCTCTACTAATTGAAGTTACACAGATTCAAATTACTAAATGTCCCTGGTCCTTCCTTTTGGGCTCCCCACTAGAGACTCTTGATAAGTATGCAGAGAAGCTATCCATACAAATCCTTAACACAGCCAGGAGCCAGTGGCTTAAAAAATCAGACCCCCATCTAGATTTAGTATTTTGATACAGTTCAGGCCATCTAATTGGATGTGTACTATATTGCCATTTTGTTACCTTTTTTGTACGTTCTTCTGCGTAAAGGCTGGGCTGTCAAACAGCCCTCTCCAGATGTATTTACTTTTATCTATTTTGGCTTTCTGCATTGTATGTATACACTGTCTGTTGCTACTTGATGCTAGTTGCTGATTTAATTAATGTATGACATTGTAAGGGTAAATGATCCAGGAAATTTATTTTGTCAGGTTAAGCTGACAACTTTTTTACTCTATGGTAGTCAGTTTCCCGATGACTACAATCACGATAAGAATGACACCGACATAAAAATAACAATGACCATCAATGCGACAGTGAATAAATATCTTCATACCATTATTTAGATGAACTTTATCTCTGGCAGCAGTTATACACGTCAGCTGTCATTCTTGTCATTATTGTAGTCATCGCTAATATGTACCCCACCCGTTTTGTTGGAGAGTATTTTACCTAATTCTGGATCAACACAATTCAAATTTAGAACTATACTATATGATTCAAATATGTATGCCAGTTACATTTTTAAGCACTACTCTACATTAATAAATAAATTAATTATTTACCATTTAACATTTAAACTGCTTTGAAGATAATATGGCAAAATATAAATCAAAGAAAACAATCAGTTCAAAGAAAATTCCATAGAGTTCAACCACCATTTTCAGCTGCTAAGTAGTGAAGTAGTAACGAAATGTGTCTCATACTAGTAGTATAGCAGTGTGTATGTGTCCAAGCAGTGGTGGAAATGTTTTTGATGAAAAAACTGTATAACTACAGATGAAAACTTTTTTCCAGACAAAATATGTGCCTTGACATTCATCTGGTTTAGCACAATGTACCAGAGCATCCTGCATTAACCCCAGTCACTCACATAATCTGAATGAGTGTTTAAAGGCAGCATAGAAAGGGGGAATCAGCAAGCTTTTCAATGGACAGCCCATAGCAAATACAGGATAAGAGGATTTTTTACTCACCATAAACTTCATTTCTCTGAGTTCATTGGGGGATTCTGCAACAATAGTATACAGTAGGTGGAAATGGAGACAGAGCACTTTTATACTAAAAATGTTAACGGTAGTTACTCCCCCACTATGCTCCCGCATCAGGAGCAATCTTCAGTTTTCTAACAACGCCCAGAAAGGAGAGCCTAACTATGAATATACCTAGAATAAGTACAGCAGTAAACAGTACAGACAGAGTAAAGGGACACAGCATGGTGTCCCCCAAAGGACCCAGAGCAATGGATTTTACTGCGAAAAAAAAATCCGCTTTTCCCTTTCCTGCCATTGGGGAACACTGCGACAATTGGAAAATACCAAAGCTGCCCTTAAGGGAGGGATTGATATAAAACAGTTGTTTGTAAGACCTTGCGCCCAATACTCGTAACTTCCAGCGTCACACCAACTGTGCAACCACCTCTGCATTCTCCTATGTGTACTGTTTCTGCAGCTCAGTGATAAATATGGCCAATATTAACGGAACATGTTGTTCTGCTCAGGAAATGGGTCACGCTGTCACTCTCATGGTCATGGCACTGCACGTAACCCCCCCTGATGTTTCATAGGCCGTTGCTGCAGCACTGTCTGATTGGACCTTCAAGGCCCTTCCATTTAGAACTCTGTGACTCTGTAAGAGAGCACTGTAGATCACTTTAAACTCGAGGATATTGATGGGCAATAAGGACTGCTGGTGAGACCAGAGTCCCTTAAACCAGAGATGAACTGTGACAGCACCTTACCCAGGCAGATTGGCAATGGCCAAGGTCCACTCCCAGCTCTGGAAGGTCCTTCCTCTTGCTTGATTGGTCCTTTTCAACCACCAAGTGACTGACTAATATGTGACTGTAGACAAAGCGATGATCTGCATGTCCAACTGAACTGTGGACTTCAACCATTTTGTGAGAATTTCCAGCTGAAGCGGTCTGGAATAAAGCTTTGTGAAGGGCAGCATCTCGATCACAGTAACTTTCTACACTGGAGGAGAGACACTCCTTTTGACTAGTAATGGCTTGGTCTTGTGGTGAAGAATCTGAGGTGGTGAAACCTGAGAAGGTCTATGGCATAACCCCCGTCACCACTCCTCTAACCCAGGCATTCGTGACTGAGGCCAACCACTGATTCTAAAACTGGAGTCAGGCACCCACCAATTGTAGGTGGTGTATCACCCCATAATGTTATCTCTTTGCCCCCAGGCTTGGAAGAGCTACACTGGATGGACCCCATGAGGAGGTAAGTTGTCCTCTTTTGGAAAATCATCTTGTTTGCCAGAAGGAACAAAAAACCTTGCCTGTTTAGGTTTAGGCTGCTGACAGGAAGAAAGGAGCTCTTACCCCCCGTAGCCTTACTAATCCAACTCTGATCTAAACAGAGTATTATCGTCAGACTGTAAAAATTCTAACGCACGCTTTCATTTTGCATCAGCTGACCTGGAACGTATCCACAAAGAGCTCCTTGCCACTATCGTAAGTGCAGAAAGCCTGGTGGAGACAAAAGCCACATCCAAAGACTAGAAAGAAGTCTGTGGCATCCTGAATGTGCTCTGCCAACAGCAACAAGGCGGTAAACATGTTCAGTCTAAACAAACTTCCTGCTGCAGCCTAAGCGAACATAAGGAGAAAAAATCACACTTTATCTGTACTGTCCAAGACCGAGGCCACCAACAGCATCAGAATAATGGTGTTCCTGGACAAGTAGGCAATGGGAGAGTCTACCTTAGGAGAAATCTCCCATTTGTTAGACTCATTTGCTACTTTTTCTTCCTTTTTTGCCAAGACTCTGAATCCATCTCTATGAGGTGAGGTGATCATGGAGAACAGTCTGCTTTTTCTGTCTTTTAAAAAGAGAAAAATAGGAAGAGTCTAAACCACTTGTTCAACCCTAAAGTCTGCCACACCCACAGGACTAAGTCTACAACGCTCTGCATAATGGTCGCCTCCTCCACACTATGAGTGTTCTAAACTTCAGACTCATGTACCAGATCCCCAAGAAAGCTCAGTGTCTGTGACAGTGGTATGCAATTTGGCAGGAATATGGCATTTTCCGCTTCTCTTATGGGGTGAACTCAGCAGACATTTCAAAGAGGAGGAAGGCCCTAGCAAGACCCTGAGCAGACTCAGCTAAACCTATGGCCAACCCTACCTCTGCCTGTGATGCTGCATCAGTACTAGTCCCTGGCTGGCTAACAGAAAAGTCCAGTAATTTTGAGAAGGAAGAGATTCACATACCTCTTTATCCTTAGCCATAACACAAGTCAGCTCCTCTATGGAGATGTAACAGCAATCCAGGCAATATGATCATAAAAAGTATGTCTAAACCAACCACCGACTACACAAGGCTACAAGGTAATACAATGTGAGATAACCATATTTGCAGGCTAGTGATCAGTGGAGTGAAAATGTTACCGGATGAGGGGAGAACAACAGCAAGAGACAAACTGCAGCAATGACTGAGAAAATGGCAGAGTGCCCTGAGGAAAAACCCAGCCAAAGTCAAGAGGAGGGTAGATAAGCCCACACTAGCGATCATGCTCCTGACTAGAAAATGTCTCTCTCATCCGATACCCATTACTCACTGTGACCGGCCTTCTTGGCCACCAAAACTGTTCTCTAACAGCGGGAGGTCTGTAACTGAAAATAAAAATAAGGTCATAGAGGCCTTAACATAAACGTCCTATCTCCAAAGGAACTTAACCAAAAAAAGAATATGGCTCTAGATGGGAGGGGCATAGTGCACATTTAGCATTAAAGTGCCCTGGCTCCATTTCCATCCATTATACCCTATTGTCACAATGTCAGGAAAGAGAAATATTTGTATTACACAAGAAAGAAATTTTGCTATTGAGCCTTAAGTGTTTTCAGTATATCTATTCAATGATCTAAATGAAAACATAGCACTTACACAACATTCCATAATGAAATATGTCTTCTTCTGAGCTGTTGCTGGGGATATTTGTGCCATTTGGGCTAAAGAAATCGTCACTCTGATCATTGTTCCAGGTACCTATATAAGAAATGTCACATTAATACAACAAAGATTCATTAACACATGTGTAAGTGTATAGTAAAATAACATAAATCTATTAACATCACAATCGTAGGTCTACAATTAGCACCTTCACCCATGCTTTGAAGACTTACCCAATAGGCCTTCGGTTTTGTTTAGGAAGTTGCTGGGAAGGTTGGTAACAGCGTTCAGTATTCCGGAGTAAGCTGACACTGACACAGATAGAAAACCCTCAAAGGTTGCAGTAATGGAGCCATCATTTAGTAGAAAGACGGCTGGGTTTGAATTATTGATCTGTGTTTCCATGTCTAGGAATCAAAAAAGATCAAAACAGTTTAATTTGAAAGGAAGTTCTTAATTTATGTTATTGCTTCTGATACTTGTATCCTACCTAAGATTACCAATATGTATTTAAGCATTATTTTAATGTATTGTTCCAAATAAAAAAAATATATGTCATCTATTTATAGTTCACTACTTGTTATACATTTGGAGCTGAGTAATGTTTCTATATCCAAGGTAAGTTCCATATCATTTTTACGTTCCAAGCACGTAGAACACCAAGGGCCTGATTCAACATGGAACGCAAAATGAACATATTGTATGTTTTCTAAAAACGCATGCAAACAGGGCATATGCACGCTCGTATTCAACTTCAAATGGATCTGAAGAAACGTCTGTTGAATTTGAGTCTAGGTATGCTCTGCTTATACTGCACATGCCATATCGACACAGACAGAACACACTGCTGGATACATACAATACATATGTTCAATATAAAGTCCCATCAGAATGCACAGCAAAAAAGTATTGAATTATTGTCAGCTATTTATAATATAGTCATTAATGAAAAATCTTCATTTTTTCCCCCCATTAAATATTTATCAGGATGCTATTAATGTCTACTGTACAGAAATTTATATTTACATTTGCTCCATCATCACTATTACTCGCCACTTACACCAGACCTGTAGCTGGTGCAAGTGATAGGACTGAAAAAAACATACCTTAGAGATTGACTACGTGCATAGAGTCCTTCCCCTCCCCATTCTGACCATGAATTTGTAGGCTTTTGCAAATGCTCAGAGTGAAAAACGGCCCGAGTTTGAGACACCTACCTTCTGATTGACTGAATAGCACATTCTGACCGTCAAGGAGAGCAGTTATATTGTCATACTGTCCAAGATACCACTCCACCTAAAAGACAAGCAAAGCAGAAAAGAAATCGCACTCTAATAGAATATTAGAAGTTGACCAGACAGAAGTATTGTCACATGCAAATAATAATCAATAGATGAGGAGATGATGAGATACAGGAGCTTATGCTGAGTTGGGTATATGCCCATTCAGTTAGTGTAAAATACGCAAATGTATACTGCACATGCCCTCCAAATAATTGTATGCCTACATTTGTATGCAGATTTGGTACTTGCTAATCCTTAAGCGAGAGATAGAAGGGTCAGGGAAGGGCCATGCAAGTGCAGACTGAATACAGTAAGGGAGTGTTCACATAGTTGCGAACCAAGACAGACCAGCATTGAGACGCATACATCACTTGTAGACATATCACTTGTGGGTGCCTGAGCGCTGGTGCATATACACATTAACAACAATAACAGTTGCCAGCAGTAGCTAGCTGATTGGCTGTTTGCAGATTCACATCTGACGCTTTCTTCGTTGTTTGTGAGTATACTATATGACTTTATGTGCGTATTTTAGAGTAAATTTTTTTGCTCCTTTTATTTGTATATGAAAAAGTTAATTATACTTTCTGTATTATAAAGGGTTATTTTTGTTTAAATCTAACTAAATAGCTAATGCATTTTTTTCTATCAAAACATTTCTTGTGCTTAGGACTTGGTGGGGTGTAAATGTATCTGGGTGTATATGCTACCGATGCAGAACTGGATGCATCTAGCGATATATATCCGAATGAGCATATAGGTGTAAATATGCAATTTTTGCATGCAACTTTTTAGAGCTTACATTTTGGATTCCTATGCATCCAATTCAGCATGAGCCCCATATAATATTATATGTTAAGATTATTATCAGTTCAAATAAAATGTTATACTTTGAGTTTTACACTATTGTGGAAGTGCGATTATCAACTACATTCAAAGGATTAGATTTTTCTCAGTGTCGATGCACAAGATGTGCCTAGCCCACAGCCTTCAATATATATGCAATTGATATTAGAAACTATACAACTAAAGGCAACCCTGAAATCTACGTGAATGATTTTATACCTTACTTACGGTCAAAAGAGTATTCTGTTAGAAATCAGGTAAAATTCAATTTAAAATATGTCAAAAAATATAATTAGGCAGCACTTCACCTGTTTTATCCCCCTTCATCTCATCACACTAAGTCCAGACCACAAGGCACAATGGATGTGTGAACAAACAGGCAAACATATTGTCTATCAAGGTATGACCAAATAAGTACAACTGCACAAAAGAAAATGCTACTGCATAAAATACATGCTCCATGCAGGTGTAAATGACCCCCACTTTTAAATTTAAATCTCTTTGATACCTTCATCATCACAGCACAATATGCAATATGTTATTTAAAAAATTAAAACGTTAATTCCTCCTTGTCATTAGACTGACACTCACTTTAACACTGGCATTGCTTGAGGTGTACTGTACAGCAAATGCCTGGAAGTTAGTGGCCATCGCTGTACCGGTCTGCACTGTACGCCCTTGTAGCATGAATGAGATATTTACATCAGAAGCATTAACAAGGATGAAATCTCCAAGTCCATTGAAAGTGTAACTGAGTCCATCCAGGGTTGTAATGTGGGGATCTCCAAACATCCATCCTGTAAATAATGACAAAAAAATGCTATATTAATAGAAGACAAATCTTTATTAATGGAAAGGTATTGTATCAGTTATTAGATATATCTCCTATGCAAAACAAATCAGTTAGAGCCCATCAAAAAGCTGCTGAAGAGAGGAAAGAATCTTAAAGACACATGATGATGGTGATGATGATGATGACGATAATGATGACCATCAACTGCATTCTGTAGCCGCTTCTGATTGTGTTCTTGTACATTGACCTCTTCAACTGATAGTATTTAATTTATTAGAGTAACAGCTTTACTATATGAAGTCGTAGCCATGTTTTCGCATTACTTATTTATCATTTCCATTTGGACTATTGTTGGAAAAAAGGTTCTAATTGCATTTTAAAGGGGTAAACCACATTATTATACTGTGTACAAATAGTAGTAGTGGCAAATTTATGTCACCCTAATACTGTCAAGCCACATCTCTACAATTTCATTAGGCATAAGTAAACACACTTGTACACCTGGCATAGGCTTGGACCAAATACTACTGTTTTTTGAGTTGTGGGAATCTAGAAATATGTCCGACACAATATAAACATATTGGTCATGGAACCTACTGGGCCTCAGGAGGCCGCATAATGTCTTTTTTGAGGTTTTTTTTAAAAATTAGCATGACTTATTTATGTGTAGTGGCTGGTCCACAGCTTCCTGGAGTATTTTTAATTAAAATGAATAGGCCCCCGGTTGTGGTAGTTCGGGAACTGGGCAGTGTGTTAGTGAGTAGCTGGCCCCTCCTCCATCCACCTTCATTAATGTGGCCTCACAGATCTATTGATCTGCCCCTCTCACCCTCCTCCTCCAAGTGTGGCCTCTTCCAGTCCCCGTACAGCCAGAGGTCACATAGGACGTGTACCATATGACAGGTGCCATCCTATGTATGCAGAGAGAGAAGTCTCCAGAAGCAGCAGTAACAAGGTAAGTGTGAGGGAAAGGAGAAGAGGGGGGCTTCTATAATGTGTAAGGGCAAGGAAAGGGGGCTGCTATAATATGTGAAAAGAGGAGGGTGTGTGTATGTTGCTATAATATGTGAGGAAAGGGGATGTATACTGCTATAATGTGTGAGAAAAGGGAGGTGTATGCTGCTATAATGTGTGTGGAAAGGGGTGGTGTATGCTGGTATAATGTGTGAGGAAAGGGGGGGTATGCTGCTATTATGTGGGAGGGAATAGGGGGTGTTAATATATTGTGTGATATGAGGAAAGGGAGGGGTCTGTCTTAATATTACATGGGTGCGAGGTAGACTAGTTATTTAATGGTGGAGTTTAGGTGGGGGCTAATTATTTAATGGGTTTATTGGTGGGGCTATTTAATTTAATACTGGGACCTATTTAATTAGGAGGGTGACAGGACATTTAATTTAATGCTGGGGTGGTTTGGGGCTATTATTTGAATGTGAAGTTGAGTTTCGGGGAGGAGAGCTATTCATTAAGTGTGAATATTAATTATTTAATGGCGAAGATAGTAGTGGGAAATGGTATAATAAATGTAAATGCTATTATTTTTGCTGGGGCTGTTTGGAGGGAGGGAAGTAGGTTTATTTATTAAATGTGAATACTATTACTTTATTGTTGGAGTTGGTTGGAAGGAAATAGCTCTATTTCTTAAATGTGTATACTATTACTTTAATGTCAGGGCTGGTTGGAGGGAATTAGATCTATTTATCAAATGTGAGCACTATTATTTTAAAGCTGGGACTGGAGGAAGGCCTAATTATTAAATGTGGGTGCTATTGATTTAATGTCAGGGATTGTTGGAGTTGTGTAAATGTCATGTACCCATTTTTTTTCAAAATAGGGCCTTCATCATTCCAGGATCCAAACAAACAGCCACAGGTGGTGAAATTGACAAGAACAGGTAAGAGAGAGCAGGACAGTCTGCCAACAGTCTCGCTTAGTCAGGATTTGGTTCAACTGCAAGGACAGTTGAGAGGTATGTCCCACTTCACACTGTACTGCTTGTAGTAGTGCACACAGTATTGCCTGTGTATTTGTCTAAAATGTATCTAAAATAATAACCCCCAGGCGACCCAGAGCCATATTCCAGCTCTGGTGATACTTTAGTGGTTCTTTCATTGATTCCATTGCACTGGTCCCGTTATCAGATCACTTTGTTGAACATATGGCCAGACGCAATTGCACTGACAATATAAATAATCCTTCCTCCTTTGCACTTACTATATCACCAGCAAACCCTTGGAATAGCTCTCCCCTTCACTTATGCCATTGTCTACCATCCCTCCCTGCACTGTTATTATTTCAAACCACCCCCAATCACTTGGCCCATTTAGGGCTCATACAGAATTATTACAAAAGAAGTGTTTTCTTACAGATGCTTGAAGCATTTCACCTTTGTGGTGATTACACTGGACCATTTATTATAAGGATTATTTTTAATGTGTTTTATGAAACACACAATACACATTTTTATATATTAAAGAGAGAGATTTGACTGGTAATTTGCATCTCATGACGTCAGGGGAAGAAGCGGTGAGATGTTCATATGCTGCTCTGGCAGACTGATCAAATAATGAAATACGATTGCGCCAACATGTTTTGTAATAGTAAACTTGTTAAGCAAAGTCAGATATGTTTATATGAAGGGAATAATGGCCGGATGTGTTATTAGCCAACTAACAAGTTTGAGTACAGAGGAATAAAGTCACAGATCATGCTTTCAGGCTTTCCTAAATATTACTACAACAAAATTCCACTAGTTCCAGGCCCGTCGCTCCCATTAGGCAACCTTAGGCAGTTGCCTAGGGCGCCGGGACCTGCGGGGCGCCGCTGACTAGATTTTCTAATCTAGTCAGCGTCTGTGTCGGACTGTACCAGCGGGCTACCGGTTAAATCACCGGTAGGCCCGGCTACCTTATGGCCACACCCCCTCCCCCCGTGGGCGGAGCTTATCTGGAGGTCCTCACCGGTGTCACCGCTGCTTGCGATCGCCCCCTCCTTAGTCAGCAATATGCAAGTGGACAGTCCCCGTGTGAGGTAGACAGAGGAAGAGAACACCCAAGAGAGCAGCAGTGATATAAAACAGAGGCGGAAGTTATAGTCAAGAGAGAAAACCAGTCTCACAGTGTACTGATCACTGCCACAGAACCTTGGCACAACAGAGCTGCACTGCCCGGCACAGAACGCTTCTTTTCTTTTAGGTGGGTCTCATAGCGCCAGGGCCGTGACGAGGGTGGTGCGGCCGCCGAGGGGGGCGCAACGGCCGCCCATTCTTTGCTGTACACAACTATGTGTTTACCCAGCTGTTCACATTCAGGATTGCCCCCGTATCTCTGTATATGTGGCCGCATGCTGCCTGTTTCTGTATAGAAGCAGCATGCGACCACTCGTCACACAGGCGCCCCCTGACCTCTCAGCTCCTCCTCTACATTGTGCACGGCTCCTGCCACTGCTTTTCTGCTGTCTGTTTCCACTTCTTCCTCACTGTGTGTCTGCCTGTCTGTCTTTATTTATCTATCACCATGTCTCTTCTCGGTCTTTCCTCTCCTCCCTCCTTTTCTGGGTGTATGTGTACTTTTCTTAGTTCTTACATGGACTCCTATCTTGCAGCTTCTTCTCCAGACAAGATTGGCAGTGAGAGGTAACCCATCCATTATCATGTTAATGACCAAAGACCATGTGAAATGGAGCAGTCTGTCCCACTTACAAACTAGGATATGGCCAGTCTCTTCATCAAAACATCCTGTACAGCAGCAGCCACTAAAACTTACCTACTATGTCATGTCTGCACAGTGTTGCTCTTTCTCCAAACACATGAGGGGTTCTAAGAAATGACTTAAGTAACCTATATAAGTATTTTCTGTTCATACACTTGAATAAAATAAGAGTTCTACAATTCATCATCACCATTTATTTATACAGCGCCACTAATTCCTCAGCGCTTTACAGAGAACTCACATCTGTCCCAGCCCCATTGGAGCTTACAGTCTAAATTCCCTAACATACACACACACAGACAGACAGAGAGAGAGACTATGGTACATTTGATAGCAGCCAATTAACCTACCAGTATGTTCTGGGATTGTGGGAGGAAACCCACGAGAACCTAAAAACTCCACACGAACAGGCCCATTACCAGTAAAAATTGGAGTTTTTGTCCGAGATAGTTTTTTCTTTTCACTTTAAACATCAAAGGTTTATTGATAGCGATGACCCTGATTTTGTAAAGCGCTAGTCTGCCCATTAGCATTTTACCTCCTCCAATGTACCCACCCGCGGGACAAGCATAGAGTGCTAAATACAGGACTGTCCCATTATAATCAAAATACACTTGTAATTACAGGATGTGATACACTTGTGGAACAGTCATAGAGATGAGCCACTGGTTGTGCAGGCTTGCTATTGTAATAGCTAATATTAGTTATTGTTAGAATCTTTTTTTCTTGTTTTGTGTTTATTAATTATACACATTGGGCTGTAATTAGGGCAGTGTGACCTCCCAGGGCGCAATATAGAGCATTTATCACGGCAGAGAAAGGCAACCTACACCTAACAAGATCGGGTTGGGTGGGGGGGCGCCATTGCTATTTCTCGCCCAGGGCACTAAAATCTCTAGTTACGGCTCTGCATAGCGCTACAACTATCAGGTGTATTTGCTTAGTGCCCAGTTACCAAGTATGCTGTCTAATGTACTTCATAATGTATTTCGGTTTGTCATAGGACTGGCTCGATGAGGAGGAGAATGGATATTGCTTACTGTATTAAATAAGTTGAGAATGCAGAATGTTAGAAAACACATCTGCTTTTTGTTTTATGCCCTCGGGTGTTGTTTAGAATGATATAGCTCCGACTGCCTGGGGATGTTTTGCATTAGGGGGCATCTTCTCTCCCTTGTACATGGGAGCTGGTGATTGATTATTCCCTAGAGGATTCTGGGTACGGGGCAGAGGTCTGCACCCTGCCTGTCCGGATACGATAATCCCATTTCATTGCAGTGAAACTACTCCTCCTATTTCTTTTTCGTTTTTCCTTTTTATTTTGTAAAATGCAGCTAACGGGTTTCAGTTGACCCATCATTAGAAACCAGTAGTAATTTATTTGAGATCCTAAATTCTGTTAGAGGTATGTTATGCAACAAGCTTGGGCATTTATTATTCCAAAACAGAAAATCTCAGTTACACTGTACATTTTGTCATGCAAGTATGTTTAGCACATTTTGCAAATATACATATTTACAGGGAATATGATTTTGCATATTGCTATAGGACTAAGCAGGTCTCTAATTTTAAGAATTCATTAACTTTTTCCCCATTGAATTAATAAAATAAATCCATACATTATTAGGCTAACATCCACTGATTTGCTTTTGTGACAGTCTGAGTCTTAGTCAATGACTTCCTGTCAGACAAGCAACATTATTTTTATTTAATTTTGTTAATGCTGAGCTGGAACTTAGGCTTTATAAAGGAAGTTGCACACACAATGCTACAGCATAGTGATAAATAGCAGAAGGGAAATATGCAGGTCAAGACTGTGTATTCTTTATACACACACTCTATGCTTTATATACTACACTAAGGTGCTAGCTGTTCTTTGCTGACTGACCACTCCCCCTCTAGTGTCAGGTCCCGCCTCTATGATGGCTGACCACACCCCCTCTGGTGGGTCCCTAGTGTTGCAGTTCCCCGGTGGGCCCTTCATGTCCCAGTCCGACACTGGGCTCAGCGACTCGGGAGAGAAGTGCAGGGGCGGCGGGGTGTCGCCGCTGTTTTTCAGTGTCCGCGGCACATCTCTCACATGATCACTGACATCAGTGATCATGTGACAGTCTGTCCGATGGCGCCTCCGTGAAGTCACTGACAGACAGTGTGAATAAAGTTCTTTCCCGACAGCCGCCATAGAAAAGAAAGAAAAGAAAAGAGAAAAGAAGTGAAGAGAAGAGAAGAAAAGAGAAGAGGTTTGAAGAGCCCCCCTGCATCTTCTGACCAGGCTTCAGGAGAAAAAAGAGTGAGGTAAATAAAATCTAATTATTTATTTATTTAGTGTGTTCGTCGGGGGGTGTTGAAATTTTGCCTAGGGAGCCGAGAACCCTAGCACCGGCTCTGACTAGCTCTAGATCCTGCCTTTTTTTATGTTGGTCCCACCTACAGCTGATTTGGTCCCGCCCACTTGAGACCACTTCAAGAATTTATCCCAGGGCCAGTTTCCAATCCGTCCCTGCATATAAATATGCGTTTCTTGTGTACATCTTTTTCTGCATATGTTAGGTTGCAAATGAGATGAGCTCTAAATAAGGTTCTTTGTTCCATAGAACCTGTATTAAACCTGGTCAAGGAATGTAATATAAAAGAGTGTCAAATATGATGGCATTGCATCTGGTAATGCACCGCACATAATTATTGATGAGATGCTGATAGTTCTAATTTAATGAATTTTTTTAAGAAATCTTGTTACTGATTCCAATAAAAAAAGTTGTTCAAAAAGTATTGGCTGAGAAACAATTACCAACACTTATGAGTTGGTATAAACTTTTGGCCAATTTACACAGCTAAAAAGCTTTGCAAAGTGCAGCTAAATGAAGAACACCTTAAAATATGTAGAATCTCATCCCCTGCAGCTTATTTTAATATTCTGCCAAATAAAATGAAATCTAAGTTTTACAATTGCACAATTTGGCAAACTCCGCCTATCCTCAGGAGGAAATGTTTGCTCATTGTAATTCCTGCACAATAATGCAGATATTAAATGACGTTTGCACTGAATTATTTTTTAGAATCCATGATAAATACAAGGAATATGCTTACCAGGCCTCAATTAAATTATATCAGAGTAAGATTATTGCTTAAAAAAACTCATATCCATGCACACATTATACTCCTTGTTCCTAAATCCTACATACTATTTATGCCCTCTTTACCCTCCGCCCATTTCCCTATATTTCCCCCTTATTCTTTTCCAGTTCTCCCTATTGTGACAAAGGGAGTAGTTTTCCACAGGCCCCTAAGAGAGAAATTAGCTATTCAGCTGATAGTCTGCAGATGAAGGCCGTAGACAGGTTTACACACATGTATAACAGTGCACATAGGTTAAGGTATAAAAGAGCAAGACATGTGTGACAAAGTAAGAGTATAAAGTTTGACTTAATTTACATTCTTTGAAAATGGTTTGAAAGTGTCTTTTCAACAGCTAACAGCAAAAATGACAGGGTTTGTCTGCAGTGAAGAGTAATTGCAGGAAACCTGCAGAGAACTCCCTTTTAAAGGCAAGGTGGGAGTGTATCCTGTCTATCAAGCTAGGACTGTGGGAGGAGTGTCAAGTATATAAACCTGAATTGTGCACTTGTGCAGTGTGACCGATGCCAGAGAGTATTCAATGACCAAGTTCGGTGGTAGTCAGCATATTGACACCGACTACCACGACGACACTTACCACGACGTCTTCACAATGAAGGGCTCCTTCCCAACGAGGCTCCAGGATGACTGATGTGACAACCGACTGGAAGCAATCGCGATGAATGAAGAAGGCGCCGCTATTTGATGACGTCACTTACATTCTCAACGCTGTTATCAGTGCTGTTAAGGGGGTAATGTAAATAAGCGAGCATGGACAATGTACTTTACAAAGCGTTGTCCATGCCCGCAGGCATGGACAATGTCATTAAACACCAAGCTTCAAATGGACAGGTTCAAGGTGGAGTATCTCAGATCATCAATGGTGGGGAGGGTAACAATTTTTTTTAGCATCAATAGATATTAAGGACACTTATCTTAATGAGGGACACCACAATCTTCTCAGATTTGCCGTTTAGGACTCTCATTATCAGTTCCAGACCCTTCCATTAATTTTGGCCACTGTGCTACAAGTTTTCACAAAGGTCATAGCAGTGTTGGCAGCCCTGCCTGTTCTTACCCTCAGATATCTTTTGGCTGTGCTGTGCATGTAACTGATGGTCAAGATGGTCTCTACTTTTGACTCAGTGCAATACGAGGTTCCACTGGCTGTTTCAACGAATATCTTGAGATGATCGAGGTCCAGCTCAGAGCAGTGTTGAAAGCTCTGACAGGGACCCAGCTGATCCTGCAGAGCAAGTCCATCCGCATTAAGTTGGACAACGCCATGCATTCCCTGGTGATGAGGGAGTCCTTTTGAATGTTGTCCTGGGCAGAATGATTTTTGCCAGTGATCACAGTGGTATGCATTCAGGAGAAAGAGATATGGGAGGCGGATTTCATGAACAGATACTCAACTCTCCACGGAGAGCAGTCCTTTCATCTGGAGATATTCGGTCTGCTGAGACATGATGGCCTCCAGACACATCCACAAGGCACCCCTGTTCTGTTCCAGGATCTGTTGGCAGCCCTAGTGGATGCCATGATGGTACTGTGATACTTCAGTCTGGTCTAGCTCTTCCCTCCATATCCAATACTCAGAGGGAATGGTTCCTTGTGGATCCAGATTGGTCACAAACAGCCTGGTACGCTGATACTCTAGGGATGGAAGCAGGCCCAGGATGGTGACCTTCTCTGCAGGAAGATCTTCTTTTGCAAGCTGGAGAAGTGTTCCTTTGTACTCCCCCAAATTCCGTTTTTTGGGGTATATATCGTGTCTGGAGTTGGGTTAGAAATGGATCCTGAGAAAGTTAGAGCTGTCCTGCATTGGCCCCTGCCCATAAGCCTTAAAGCCATTCAGCACTCTCTGGGCTTTGCCAATTACTACCAGCGATTTATACAAAGATTTTCATCCATTGTAGCACCTATAGTATCTCTGACTCGCAAGGGTGCCAATCATAAGCAATGGTCTCCTGAGGCTCTTCAAGCTTTTCAATTTCTTTTGATATTAGACCCCAAATGTGTGGTTCTAGCGGCGTCCTCCTCTACCACCCCGCCTCCAGGAAAGACTTTTGTACCTTCATCACTTTGGAAAAAAATTCTTGCCTGGCATCATTCCTCTCGTTTTTCTGGACATGTTGGAGTTCGGAAGACATTGGAGATTATTTCTCGAAATTATTGGTGGCCTACCATCAGGAGGGATGTTAAAGAGTACATCTCAGCATGTGACATCTGTACGCAATGTAAATCCTCTCATCAAGCTCCAGCCGGCCTTCTGAAACCTCTTCCAATTCCTTTCAAACCATGGTCCCATATAAGCATGGATTTCATCACTGACCTCCCACCTAGCAGAAAGTTTAACACCATTTGGGTAGTGGTTGATAGGTTCTCTAAAATGGCTCATTTTATACCCTTGGTAGGACTACCCTCCTCTCCCACATTGGCAAATCACTTTATTAAAGAAATGTTTTCGAATTCATGGATGCCCTTCTGAGATTGTATCGGACAGGGGTGTTCAGTTTGTATCCAGTTTTTGGCGTGCTCTTTGCAAGATTCTAGGCATTCGTCTTTGTCTCTCCTCCTCATACCATCCTCAGTCAAATGGCCAGACCAAGAGAGTTAACAAGGACCTTGAAACCTTTTTAAGAATATTTTCCTCTGCCAACCAGGATGATTGGGCAGATCTTCTCCCTTGGACTGAGTTCGCTCATAACAACTCTTATCATGAATCATCAGCTAATACTCCATTTTTTCTGGTATACGGTCACTATCCTTCTCTCCCTGAATTTCCTGCTCTTCCACCTACACAAGTTCCTGCAGTTAATACTCTACGTCAGAGATTCTCATCTATTTGGGTTCGAGCCAGGTCAGCTCTCAAAAAGGCATCTTCCAGATACAAATTATTTGCTGACAGAAGGAGGCGAGCCATCCCTGCCTTGAAATTAGGAGATTGTGTGTGGTTATCTACCAAGAATATCCAGCTAAAAGTTCCTTGTATGAAAATGGCTCCACGATTTATTGGTCCATACAAGATTTTACAAGTAATAAATCCAGCATGTTTCAAGTTGCAAAGTCCTCAAAATCTTCGTATCTCCAATTAATTTCATATTACATTGCTGAAACCTCTCATTATCAATCGTTTCTCTACTCCTTGTACTAAATCTCCTCCTATTCAACTTCAACAAGAGGAGGAATTTGAGATTACACATATTCTTGATTCTAAGAGGACTAGAGGAGGTATTCGATATCTTGTCCACTGGAAAGGATTTGGTCCAGAAGAACGTTCCTGGATCTGTGCGGAGGACGTTAATGCTCCCACACTTTTAAGAAATTTTACACTAAGTTTCCTGGTAAACCTGGGGCCAAGTGTTCTGTGTCCACCTTTAAAGGGGGGGGGGGTACTGTCATTCACCGGACTTCTAGACCTAGAGTTGGGCCAGTTGTCCCTCTGCCGGCGCCATGTGGACTTCTGCGCATGTGCAGATCAGGAGGTCTCTTTATAACCTTTCCTTTATTCGTATTGGCTATCCATTAGCCTTGTCTCTATTTAAGGCACTCCTGACCCCTCCTTAATTGTCTGATCTTGATTCTCACCTCCTCGTGGCAGCTGTGTACCTTGTTTCCGTGGCTGCTTGCAATCCTGCCTCCCGCTGTATGCTGTAGTGACTGCTGCTTCTCACCTGTTGGCCGGATACTCTTAGACACATCCGTGGTAAACCTGCCTCCCGCTGTATGCGGTAGTGACTGCTGCTTCTCACCTGTTGGCCGGATACTTTTAGCCACATCCGTGGTAAACCTACCTCACGGTGTATGCTGTAGTGACTGCTGCTTCTCACCTGTTGGCCGGATACTTTTAGCCACATCCGTGGTAAACCTGCCTTCTGCTGTATGCTGTAGTGACCGCTGCTTCTCATCTGTTGGCCGGATACTTTTAGCCACATCCGTGGTAAACCTGCCTCACGTTGTTTGCTGTATTAATTGCTGCTTCTCACCTGTTGGCCGGATAACTTCTTAGCCATAACCGTGGTCAACTAGCCTCCTGCTGTAGGCTGAAGAGTCTCTTATCCATTACCCGTTGGCCACCTTTCATTCTATCAGCATTCATCATTTCTGGCCAATTGCCACTATCGTGTTATATCTTTCTCAATGGACTTATTTGCTTTAGTGCTATTGGGATAATATTACTTCTGTTTGCTTATCCTATAGTTTATGTCTCATTATCTCTTCTGCCGACAAGTTTTGTCACCATTATCGTATATATCTACGTTCACCTGAGTACCCTCCCATTGTTTCTATTATCAATGTTATAGTTAGCTGTACTCCGTTGCTCTACGGCACTCTCTTGAACACCGCGACCTGCGCTGTGATGCCGCGAAACCCAAACCCTCTTGCAGGGGTCCCTGGAGAAGACCAGTCACTGCGTTAGACTCCATGTCTCGAGTGTAGTGATAACAACTAGCAGAGCATTGGATCAAGAACTCTATTGACCGTGACAAGTATTTAGAAATATCCAATGCTTTATATTTGTGAGAATAAGGAAAAGTGGGAGCTTGGGCAAAGAGCTGAGCAACTGTACAGCTTACTCAAATTGCCGTCCACATGCCACTATCAATGTCATGAAGGGCAAAAAATTCTTAGCATTCATAGATATCAAGGACACTTAGCTTCATTTTCCGATCTGGAGGGACACAACAGCCTTCGCAGATTCGCCGTTTAGGACTTTCAGTTTCAGTTCAGAGCCCTTCCAATCATTTTTGCCACTTTACACAAAGTTTTCACAAAGGTGGTATCACGTTTTCACCTTTGTGTGTTTAGTTTTTTTTTTTGTGTTACACTTTTATTTGGAGGTTTTGCTAGTTGTAAACTGAGGAACACTGGGGTGGAGGAGCTTTAGTTGAGTTTGAAAATTAACCCTTAAGTTTCAGCTCCTGCACCCTCACTATAACCATAGGATGGATTCGGAGAAATTGGTGCAAGAATCCACTTTTAACTCTTAGGAACTGAGCAGAGACGCCACACTAAAAGTGCAGTTTGTATGCTGTTCAACTTTATTTGATTTCATCAGTATGAGATATAGATACTGTTAACGGCATCAATAGTTCTGTTAATTGCATCCATGCATATATTATTCTGTTCTGTACCTATGTACTTGTTATGTCTACTGTTTTCATGTATGTCATATTTGTATTACTATGTCAGGCGCTATGGAAACTGTGGTGCCATGCAAATTAACAATAATAATAATAGTGGCTGCTGTGGCTTATTAAAAGAATTCATGCATTTCTTTTAACTTGTTGGAGTATTACCTATTGGTGTAGTTTGTAACTGATTGTATATAAGCCATGCCTGGAGTTCAGCAAAAAGGAATAGTGTAACAGTAATAATCTGATTTCTAAAGTGTCTTTTTGCAATAACCAAATTATCCAAATTACTATTAATTATTTACCATGGACTCACCTCTTACCTATTCTAAAGTTATATTGTTACTGCCAGGTTAAAGGAGCTCAAAAGTCTATATAAGAAAAGTCTGATCTACATCAATTAATATATATATTAATATATATATATCTATATCTATATCTATATATATATATATATATATATATATATATATATATATATATACACATATATATATAATATATATATATATATATATATATATATATATATATGATGCACTTCTGTTCCGTCAGTCCCCTTGTTACTCTGCCCTAGCTAGTTAAATGATGGGGTATTAAATCATATACCAGGCATCAGAGGTCTGTAATCTCTGCAGTTGATTGAGTGTCTCTTCTGCATGTACATCGCACAAAACCGTGGATCTTCCACTTGATTGCAGCACAAGTCATAAGCATCAAGCTCAAGGTCTAGGAAGAGATAATACTTGTTAAACATTCAAATAACACAAATGTCCTTTATTTTCACAGTGCCAAGTAGAACAGTTTCAGATTTCTTGCATCATACTATTGAAATAAATATATTTTTTATTTTATGGGCATGCTAGAGGAATCATGGGCAATAATAAAAAAAATAAATCCCATAATTTTCTGTTATTCCCATGAACACGGTTGTCCTGGGCAATTCTGTACTTTTAATATATGATAGATGTGTTCAGCCCTGGTTAGCCAGCATTTAGTCTTATGAAATATCAATATGGATTCACAGAAAATAAGCTATTCAAACAAATAATTTCATCTTCTTCAATTATCATCATATTTTATTTATAAGGTGCCACAGAGCAAGAGTTACTTCCTCATCTGTTTTGTCTTGAATGCTGTATGTGAATGCTCCAATTTAGGTAGTGCCCAACCATCCAAGAAAGCCAGAATTACTGTCAGCTCTTGGTCAACTGTAGTTGCTACACACTTGACCATTCCTCTAGTCTACTTAGATCATCAATCATTTGTTTTACCCCTCCTGGTGTGTCTATCCTGTTGCATATTTTTGTGTCATCAGCAAAAAAGCATACTTTCCCTTCAATACCATTTGCAATGTCACCAATAAAAATACTAAAAAACACTGATCCAGGTACAGGTACCTGGAGTACTCCACTCGCAACCATTCCATGTACTCCATTTACTACAACTCCCTGTTTTCTATCCAGCAACCAAGATCTTATCTATTCAAACATCTTAGAATCCAATACTAAGTTGTATAGTTTATTTAATAGTCTGCGATGTGGGGCAGTGTCAAAAGCCTTTCTAAAATCTAGTTAAGCTACATCTACGCCCCCATCTCACCCCCTTGATCTATTACTTTCGTCACCCAATCAAAATAGTCAATAAGACTTGTTTGACATGATCTCCCCCAGTAAATCCATGCTGTTTGGGATCCTTTAAGTTATTGGATTTGAGATATTCTATGACTCTTTCTTTTAAGAGTGTTTCCATTAAATTCCCTACTACTGATGGTGATGTAAGGCTCACTGGTCGGTAGTTGCTTGCCGTTTATGTGCTTTCGGTTATGTGCAGTGGGACTACATTCGCTATTTTCCAGTTCTCTGGAAAAACTTCAGTAGATAGTGACTGGTTGAATAATTCTGTTAATGGTGTTACCAGCAGCCCTTTAAGCTCTTTAGTATCCTTGGGCCTGATTCATTAAGGATCTTAACTTAAGAAACTTCTTATTTCAGTCTCCTGGACAAAACCATGTTACAATGCAAGGGGTGCAAATTAGTTTTCTATTTTGCACATAAGTTAAATACTGACTGTTTTTTCATGTAGCACACAAATATCCACTTTAAATTTCAGTGTACAAATAAGCTATTAAGTATTTGTGTGCTACATGAGAAAAACTAACAGTATTTAACTTATGTGCAAAACAGAATACTAGTTTGCACCCATTGCATTGATTTTGTCCAGGAGACTGAAATAAGAAGTTTCTTAAGTTAAGATCCTTAATGAATTAGGCCCCTTGAGTGTATCCCATCTGACCCCATTGATTTATCCACTTTCAGTTTTTCAGTCACCACCATCATCATGGCTTTCCCAGGCACATATGTGTCTTTTTCCCAGTCTACATCCATTCATAAGTGCATGAACATGCCACAACTGTTCTCAGCCTATGTTAGAATGCCCTTTTCCCACTTCCTCAAAGGCTGACTGGCATAAGTGACAGAATCATGCAAATCTGCATGGGTGCATATGGATGTGCCCAATTTATTTATGGATTTCATGCAAGCTACGCTATGCAAGGTGGCATAGTAATCATTCTGCATCAGGTCCAGGATGCCTACATGGAGAGTTGCTGCCAACTGTGTGGAAATAAAAATCGTAGTGGAAAATGTTCTTCCAAATACCAATGAGGAACAAGTAACCAGTACAGTGAGCCAGTAATTGCCAGGAAAGGGAGAGAGGAGCCCATACAGTACCTTTACTGTTACTAGGCTTTTTAACACATTTTTATCAGGGCAATGTATATGGGGATCAGTGGACGAACTGGGGTGTTTACGGTGGTGTGTCATACAGCCACTTCTCCTACTGCCTTTATTGCAAAACTATCAAATCATATTCACTTACATTCCAATTACATATTTCAGGCCGTCACTTCTAAATGTACATACCGCCCTTCTCAATGTCCACCTCAACCACTAATGGGAATAATATGTAAGTAGCTGTTACTAGGCACCAATGCTTGATTTTGCAGGATTCCAATGTGCTAACATTGCACTTATTAATTCAATATTATTTACCATTTCCTGGTGATGAGAACACCCATGTTCGTTCCTGGTAACCTTCTAGGAACTGATTCTTGTTGTAATACATACATCTGACACCAGCATTATACCAATTAGGAGCTGTACTGCGAAGCACTTTGATACTGCTGGTCTGACCTGTAAGTCAAAAATAGCAAGATAAATAAAATGAATGTAAACTTTCACTAATGACATGTCAAAATTAATCTTTTGCTGCAAAAGACCTGATAGAAAGTTACACTTCTAAGATACAGGAGTTCTATAAAAAAATTACCATTGTATACATAAATACAGATCGTACATTACATCAAAATATAGTGAAGAGGAGAGTTATCTTAACAGAAGAATATATAGAATTAAATGAAATACACTGCAAAGTACAGTAATATTGTAGACAGTGTGGAAAACAAAATTAAATTATGCTTCTTAGTCAGACATCCGATGTACTCTAATTGTGTATATAGATGTATATATATATATATATATATATGTATATATATATATATATATATATATATATATATATATACATACACATACTGATATATATATATATATATATATATATATATTTCTAATATATAAAAGCCTAGTGGCGTGTGTTAGTGTGTGTGTGTGTGTGTGTGTGTGTGTGTGTAAAAAACTACCAGGTGACAGAGTGCTCAAGCTGCAGCGCCACCTGCTGGGTGGAGTTATATACTACACTGACCTACTAAATTATTAGCATTATCTAATATATAAAAGCCTAGCGGCGTGTGTTAGTGTGTGTGTGTATGTGTGGAAAAAACTATTTTCTCAGAAAGGGCTCATCCAATTGACCTGAAATTTGGTATACTGACATTATTTGACAAAAAAATTATAATAGTGAAGTCAGTTAACTTCCATCATCCATCATATATATATAGGCAGCACAGTGGCCTAGTGGTTAGCACTTCTGTCTCACAGCACTGGGGTCATGAGTTTGATTCCCGACCATGGCCTTATCTGTGTGGAGTTTGTATGTTCTCCCTGTGTTTGTGTGGGTTTTCTCCGGGTGCTCCGGTTTCCTCCCACACTCCAAAAACATACTGGTAGGTTAATTGGCTGCTATCTAAATTGACCCTAGTCTCTCCCTCTCTGTCTGTCTGTGTGAGTGTGTGTCTATATAAGGGAATTTAGACTGTAAGCTCCAATGGTGCAGGGACTGATGTGTGTGAGTCCTCTGTACAGCGCTGCGGAATTAGTGGCGATATATAAATAAATGATGATGATCCCCCCTTCCCCCCGTGAGAGGGGTAGTAAAGGCTAAATTTACGAGTTGAGGGCTCAAACTTATTTTCGTGAGGTAATTTTACCTCATGAACACACATGCTGTGTTAGTGTGTGTGTGTGTGTGTGTGTGTGTGTGTAAAAAACTACCGGGTGACAGAGTGCTCAAGCTGCAGCGCCACCTGCTGGGCGGAGTTATATACTACACTGACCTACTAAATTCTTAGCATTATCTAATATATAAAAGAGAAAGCGGCGTGTGTGTGTGGCGATGAAGATGACAAGAACCTTTTTAACACCTTAAGTAGCTTGATTTGACTAGAATGCATGAGTATCATGCACGGGTTAACTTGTATATATATATATATATATATATAAATATATATATATAAACACGCAAATATAGCATATTTTTGCGGAGGCTTATATATCATAAGATATGTGCGAATCAGCATATACTCGTTAATGCATTTGTATGTGGTTTTAAAAAGCATGTCTCACTCCCTTTTAGGAGAAAAATTTCATAAAGGAATCTTACCCACAAAAAAAGTACCCCCAACCAGAAGAAAAGAGGATTTTTATACTCATGATAAATCTGTTTCTCTGATTCCATCTGGGGGACACTGCTACCATGGGATTGTGTGAGGGGAGTGGAGTTTGGCACTTAACTAATTTACTTGTTAATGTATCATGCTGACAGACCCCTCACCTCTGCAACCTCCTGCAGCTCCTCAGTTTAATTATAAAGCCCTAAGGAAGATAGGCCAAACAACCAAAGAACATACAGCAGAAGAGCAGAAGGGAGGGAGGAAACGCAGTGTCCCCCAGATGGAATCAGTGAAACAGATTTATTGTGAGTATAAAATTCCTCTTTTATCTTTCATCCCATCTGGGGGCACATCTATAAGGGAGGGACTGCTCTGACAGCCTGGCACGTAAAGCACTATGGCCAAAACTGGCGTCTGCCGACGCAAAGAAATTGAACTGGTAAAATTTTGCAAAGGTAAGGATTTTGCGCAGCCCAAGATGCACCCACCGAACGGGTAGAATGGGCAACAATATGATCTGGCATATAAAGCCCCAGGGAAGATAGACCAAACAACCAAAGAACATACAGCAGAAGAGCAGAAGGGAGGGAACGCAGTGTCCCCCAGATGGAATCAGAGAAACAAATTTATCATGAGTATATAAATCTTCTTTTCTGTTTCATCCTAACTGAGGGACACCTATAAGGGAGGGACTCCTCTGACAGCCCGGCACGTAAAGCACTAAGGCCAAAACTGGTGTCTGCCAATGCAAAGAAATTGAACTGGTAAAATTTTGTAAAGGTACGGACCGTGGCCCAAATGACTGCTCTGCATAACTGGTCCGTTGAGCCCCCATTTCGCACTGCCCAAGACGCACATACTGAATGGGTAGAATGGGCAACAATACGATCTGGCACAGGTCTGTTAGCATTGATATAAGCCTGCTTAATAGTCGACATAAGCCATCTAGGAATAGATTGCTTGGAGACCGGCCATCCTCGTTTTGAGAAGTCAATTAAAATAAAGAAAGAATCTGTGCGGCAAATCCTTGATGTCCTATGGACATAGATTGGGAGAGCTCTGACCACATCTAGAAATTCCACAGAGCCTGTTCCAGATGATTGTGGTTCCTCTGTGAACACTGGAACCACTATTTCCTGGTTAACATGAGAACCGGAAACTACTTTTGGCAGAAAAGTAGAAACTGTTCTGAGAACTGCCCTATCATCGTGAAACACAAGATATGGGCATGAGAGAGCCCCCAGCTCAGAGACTCTACGACCTGACACAATTGCTAGTAGAAAAGCAACTTTCCATGTTACAAACCGCCGTCTGTAATGGTTCAAAAAGAGTTCCTTGAAGTATATAAAGAACCACATTAAGATCCCAGGGTGCCGTGGACGGGACATATGGTGGCTGGATATGCAGGACTCCCTTTAAGAAGGTCCTGATGTCCGATATGTCTGTCAGGCGACGGTGAAAAAACACCAAAATTAGCTGAAATCTGCACTTTTAAGGTCACCAGGCGAATGCCCCCATCCAGGCAATCCTGGAGAAAAGCAAGAAACCTTGAGAGGCGAAACAAAGCCATGTGGCAGTGTCAGGCGCCGTTCCGCACGGCCGCCTGTCTTCTGACAGCGCGTCTGGTTGCATAGCAACCAGACGCATCACTTCCGGATCCCCCTGCCATCCGACCTCTGGGTGTGATGACGCGCCCCGTTGCTAGGCAACGGGACGCTATGAAGGATTCCCGGCGGCAGGTATGACAGCGCTGCAGCGCTGATTCTGATTGGGTTACCACAGTATTTAAACCTCTTCCTGCCCTCTCACCAGTGCCAGAGTATCAGGTCTTCCTGCCTCCAGCGTTTGTGTATACCAGTTGCTGTATTCGTTCCTGACTATCCTCGTGCTGCTTGTGACCTTTTGACCCGGACCGTTTGACCACCCCTATTTGGATTCTGCCTTTGTACTGTTCTCCCTGAAAGTTACCGACCCGGCTTGCCTCACCATTCTTCTGGATTTCCCTTTGTACCTCTTCTACCTGAACGTTGCTGACCCGGCCTGTCTGACACCTCCTTGTATCTCGCTGTGGACTCTAGGAAGGACCGCGACCTGCGTGTCCCTGCAGCGGAGTCCATACTTCCTTGCGGGGGTTCCTGGTGAATACCAGGGGCACGTTAGACTCCGCGCCTTCCTCTGAGTTGCGCCAACAACAGCAGGTACCCACTATCAGTTGTGACAGTATACTCTGGCCATGACAACGGAGGGGTCTGGTGAACCGTCTGCTCGAGACCTACTCCTGCATTTGGCTCAACGAGTGGAGCAACAAGAAGCAGCCCAAGCGCATCTCCTACAATGTGTCCAAGGGATTGCTACCCGCTTCGATACATTTCAGAGTGCTTCACCCGCTACACCAGCCATAACCTCTTCTGCATCCACAGCATCCAGTGTGGTTACGGTCTCTACAGCGGCCTCCGGTTTACGCATCCCGACACCCGAAAAGTTTGACGGTGATCCCAAGAAGTGCAGGGGTTTTCTGAACCAATGTGCCATCCAATTTGAGTGCAACCCAGGGGCCTTTTCTTCAGAACGCACCAAAGTAGCCTTTCTCATCTCCCTCCTCAGTGGTCAAGCCCTTGCCTGGGCCTCACCTTTATGGGAACAAGGGGATCCACTTCTTAATAGCTCCAGCTCCTTCATTGAAGCTTTCAGAAAAGTCTTCGATGATCCCGGAAGAGTTGCTTCTGCAGCTACTAGCTTGTTAAACCTCCGCCAAGGGGACCTGTCCGTGGGGCAATACGCAGTTCAATTTCGGACCCTGGCTTCCTGTTAAAATGGAATAACGAAGCACTGGTGGCAACCTTTTGGCAAGGTCTGGTTGACCGGATTAAGGATGAGCTAATTTCCAGAGAACTCCCGGCCGAGTTAGATTCCCTCATCTCCATGTGCATAAAGGTGGATTTGCACTACCAAGAGCGCACGCAGGAACGCTCTCCTGGCAAACGGTTCATACCACGGCTAGCACCCCAGTTCCAAAATCCCATCCTGCCAGTGGACGAACCAATGCAAGTAGGACGCTCTAAATTATCCCTTGAAGAGAGGGAGAGACGCTTCAAACAACGCCTGTGTCTGTATTGTGGAGATCCGGGACACCTGCTAAGAGTTTGTCCCAAGAAACCGGGAAACTCTTCCTCCTAAACGGTGGCGGGGAGGCCGTTTTAGGAGAATCCACAGTTGCTCCCTATTCTAAAGAAAATTCCCCAGAATTTCAGATGGCTGTCATCCTGAGCACCCCCAAGGGTACCTTTTCCACCACGGCCTTTGTGGACTCCGGCTCCTCCGGGAACTTCATTTCGGCGGATCTAGCTTCGCAGCTCCAAATACCTTTAAACCCATTGCCTCAACCGTTATCTCTGACGGCAGTCGACGGTAGTCGTGTCACCCACGGCTCCATCTCCTCCGTGACTTCTCCTGTTCGGTTGATGGTAGGAGTACTTCATAGCGAGATGATCCAACTTTTGGTGTTGCCGAGGTCCATTAATCCCCTCATCTTGGGGCTACCGTGGCTGAGAAAGCATTCTCCTCAGATGGATTGGGACCACGCTCAAGTTATGTCGTGGGGTTCAGGATGTCGCTTTGAATGTCTGTCTAGAGTCTTGCCTTCAAAATGTCAAGTAATGGCTCATTCCGAGCTAACCCATCTTCCTGAGGCCTATATGGAATTCCAAGATGTATTCAGTAAGGTGGAAGCGGAGATCTTGCCTCCTCATCGTCCCTGGGATTGCGCTATTGTTTTATCTCCTGACCAACCCATCCCCAAAGGGCGGACCTACCCTTTATCTCGTCCAGAGACGTCAGCCATGTCTCAATATATTTCGGAAAACCTGAAACGGGGATTTATCCGCAAATCCACTTCCCCAGCGGGTGCAGGGTTTTTTTTCGTTAAGAAGAAGGATGGGTCTCTTCGGCCTTGTATTGATTATCGTCCTCTCAACCGCATCACTGTCAAAAATCGATATCCACTACCTCTCATCTCTGACCTCTTTGACAAACTCAGTGGATCTCAAATTTTTTCCAAATTAGATCTCCGTGGGGCCTATAATTTGATTCGCATCAAGAAGGGGGACGAATGGAAAACGGCCTTTAACACCAGAGATGGACATTTCGAGTACCTGGTGATGCCCTTCGGCCTCTGCAATGCCCCAGCCATCTTCCAAACCTTTGTTAACGATATCTTTCATGACCTATTATACACTTCTGTGGTAGTGTATTTAGACGATATATTAATATTTTCTAAAGATCTGAAAACTCATCGGGAACAAGTAAAGGAGGTCTTACGTAGACTCCGGAAACATCACCTCTACTGCAAGCTGGAGAAATGTGTGTTTGAGATTAGCCAGGTACCTTTTCTTGGTTTCATTGTGTCGGGTCAAGGTCTTTGTATGGATCCCACCAAGGTGTCAGCTATTCTGGACTGGCCTCAGCCACAAGGCCTTAAAGCGATTCAAAGGTTCATTGGCTTTGCAAACTATTATCGCCAATTTATTCAGGGATTCTCCACCATTATAGCTCCCATTACAGCGTTAACCAGGAAGACTGCCAACCCCAGGGTTTGGTCCTCGGAAGCCATGTCTGCCTTCATAACGTTAAAGAAAGCATTTTCTTCAGCTCCAGTTCTGTCCCAGCCAGATCAAGAACGACCTTTCTTCTTAGAGGTAGATGCATCCTCTGTAGGCATTGGGGCGGTGCTTTTTCAAGAGTCTCCTGCGGGCTCACACAACCCGTGTGGGTTTTTCTCCAGACGATTTCTTCCAAGTGAATGTAATTATGGAATAGGGGACAAGGAGTTACTGGCCATCAAGGCGGCTCTGGAGGAATGGCGACATCTGTTGGAGGGGGCTATATTTCCTGTTACTGTGTTTACCGACCATCGGAACCTAGTGTTCATTCAAGAGGCTCGTTGCCTTAATCCTCGGCAAGCCCGCTGGGCATCCTTCTTTGCTCGATTTAACATGAAGCTCACATTCTGCCCTGGAGCCAAGAACGGACGTGCCGATGCATTATCTCGCTCATTTGACGATTCCGATCGTTTAAGACCGTTGGTTCCTCAGCATATTATTGATCCTTCTAATATTGTAGCCCTCACTAGGACCAAAACGTCCTCTCCTCCTCCAGGCCGGTCATTCGTGGAACCTCATCTCCGGCTCAAGACCCTGCAGTGGGCTCATTCATCCCGCATTGCCGGCCATGCTGGAATAAAGAAGACAACATCGTTGCTTTGCCGTCGCTTCTGGTGGCCTACTGTACGTGCCGATATTGGTAAATTTATTGCTTCCTGCACTACTTGTGCTCAACACAAGACTTGTAGAAGAGTCCCGGCAGGCCTTCTTCGTCCACTCCCTATCCCCGATGCTCCTTGGGAAAGTGTGGCCATGGATTTTATCACAGACCTACCCCACAGTGCAGGGTTTACCACTATCTGGGTGGTTATTGATCGATTTTCGAAGATGGCACATTTTATTCCTCTAACTGGACTGCCCACGGCCAGTCGTCTGGCAGATATCTTTATCAAGGAGATATTCAGATTACATGGTTGCCTGAAGGAGATCATTTCGGACCGTGGAGTCCAATTCACATCCCGTTTTTGGAGAACCTTTTGTAGGAAATTGAACATAGAATTGAAATTCTCTTCAGTATATCATCCTCAAACCAATGGACAGACGGAGCAAATCAATCAGGACCTCGAGACATTTCTTCGCTGTTTTACCTCTGACAATCAGAATAAATGGTCTCAATTCCTTCCTTGGGCGGAGTTCTCCCATAACCAACACATTCATGAGTCTACCGGATTCTCCCCATTCTTTATTGTATATGGAAGTCATCCTGTGTTTCCGGATCCTTTTCCAGTGTCCCCTTCCAGCCGTAGATACTCTTTATCGGGAGTTTTCTCTCATTTGGGCTAAGACTAAGATGGCTTTACTAAAGGCTACTCAGCATCACAAAATCTTTGCAGATCGTCATCGGAGGGCCACTCCTCTCTTAAAGGTGGGAGACCAAGTATGGCTATCCACCCGGGACCTAAGACTAAAAGTTCCTTCTATGAAGATGGCTCCTCGATTTATTGGCCCGTACACCATCATGCAAGTAATTAATCCTGTATGCTTTAAATTGAAACTTCCTCCTTCTCTGAGATGTCATAATACTTTTCATGTCTCATTACTACGACCAGTGGTACTCAATAAATTCTATCGACCTCCCTGTCGTCCCCCACCAATACAAACCTCTTCTGGAACAGAATTCGAAGTCAATCGGATCTTGGCCTCTCGCATTCTTCGTGGCAAACAGCAATTTCTTGTCCATTGGAAAGGATTTGGCCCAGAGGAGAGATCATGGGTGGACAAGCAGGACCTTCACGCTCCTAGAATTCTTAAAAGGTTCCTTCAAACAGGAGGAAGAAGAGGAGGGTATACTGTCAGGCGCCGTTCCGCACGGCCGCCTGTCTGCTGACAGCGCGTCTGGTTGCATAGCAACCAGACGCATCACTTCCGGATCCCCCTGCTGTCCGACCTCTGGGTGTGATGACGCGCCCCGTTGCTAGGCAACGGGACGCTATGAAGGATTCCCGGCGGCAGGTATGACAGCGCTGCAGCGCTGATTCTGATTGGGTTACCACAGTATTTAAACCTCTTCCTGCCCTCTCACCAGTGCCAGAGTATCAGGTCTTCCTGCCTCCAGCGTTTGTGTATACCAGTTGCTGTATTCGTTCCTGACTATCCTCGTGCTGCTTGTGACCTTTTGACCCGGACCGTTTGACCATCCCTATTTGGATTCTGCCTTTGTACTGTTCTCCCTGAAAGTTACCGACCCGGCTTGCCTCACCATTCTTCTGGATTTCCCTTTGTACCTCTTCTACCTGAACGTTGCTGACCCGGCCTGTCTGACACCTCCTTGTATCTCGCTGTGGACTCTAGGAAGGACCGCGACCTGCGTGTCCCTGCAGCGGAGTCCATACTTCCTTGCGGGGGTTCCTGGTGAATACCAGGGGCACGTTAGACTCCGCGCCTTCCTCTGAGTTGCGCCAACAACAGCAGGTACCCACTATCAGTCGTGACAGGCAGGTTCGGCTCTCACACCTTATAATGTAGGTAAGCCAGATGTGGTGGTGAATATGAGCAGACACTGGATTTCTAGCCTTAAGTAGGGTGTACACTACTCCTGAAGAGAACCCTCTGCACCTCCAAAGGTTGGTGTCAACAGCCATGCCGTTAAATTCAACCGAGGTAAGTCCTGATGTTGGAATGGTCCCTGTAGAAGGTCTTCTTGAAGAGGTAACTGAAGACCTTGCCCTACCACCATCAGCAGGATTTCTGGATACCAGACCCACCACGGACAAAGCCGAAGCCACCAGTTTAACTGGAAGTCCGCCCTGCTTGACTCTCCAAAGAACGAAGGGAATCATGAAAATAGGAGACAACAGGTATTCAAAACTGAAGTCCCAGGGCATTGTCATTACATTGACGGCTACTGTAAAAGGGTCCCTTGCTCTCGAGCAACAATGTAGGACCTTTCGGTTGTGACGAGATGCTATTAGGTCTCGTTCTGGGGTCCCCCATCGCACGACCAGAGACTGAAAGACCTCCTGGCGGAATTGCATGGCGGCTTAGATTATTGCATTGCTTCCCAGTTCTGGATGCCTGGAATAAAGACTGCGTAGATGGAGGGAACGTCATTTTCGGCTCAGGTCAAGATCTGGCTCGCTACCTCCATTGCTCTTGCACTTCTGTTGCCCCCTGTCTGTTGACGTATGACACTGCTGTGGTGTTGTCGGACTGTAGACGGACTGGATGGCCGTGCAGGATGGACTGGGCGCCCTGTAAGGCCTTTAGCATGGCTTTCATTTCCGGTATGTTGATGGGAAGAGAGGTCTCCTGAGAGGACCAGAGCCCCTGAAGTCTCAAATGAAAAGCCACAGACCCCCATCCCCGTAGCCTGGTATCTGTGGATACTAAGATCTAAGACCATGGGGCATAGGACCTGCCGACTAATAAATTGTCCTGGGCTAACCACCATTTTAGGTATTGTATCGCCTCTGGTGACAAGCGTATCAATTTGTGTTCTAATTTCTGATGCAAACCTAACCACTTCTTTAAGAGGTCCCATTGGAAGCAGCGAAATTGAATTCAACCGTAAGGGAGGGTCTCGAAGGTCGACACCATCTTGCCTAGTAAGCTCATGCATAATAGGATCGACGGTATGCGGCAGTACAAAACTCGAGTCGCACTGTCCTGTAGGAATCATGATTTGTCTGGAAGGAATACCATTATCAGTCCCAAAAAACTCATTCCCTGGCAAGGGGTTAACTGGGATTTTGCCAGATTTATGAGCCACCCATGCATCTCCAGGATTCTGAAAGAGAGTTGTATATGCTGGTCGAGCAGATGAGTGGAGGCAGCCTTTATTAGTAGATCGCCAGGTAGGCCACTTTCTGTACCCCTCTGGAATGAAGACAAGCCGCCATCACCGCCATTATTTTTGTAAACACCCTTGGTGCTGTTGCAAAGCCGAATAGGAGAGCTCTGAACTGGTAGTGAAAAGGTCCCGCTGTGAATCTTTGAATTCTTGATGTCTATCGACACCATGAACTGGTTTGCTTTAAGTCAGTTGATAAATGACCTGAGGGATTTCAACTGAAATCTGTTCACCTGCAAGTGTAGGTTCAACTGTTTTAGGTTTAGAATAAGGCGGAAGGAGCCATCTGACTTTCGTACCTAAAAGAGATTTGAGTAAAAACCTTGTCTCCTTTGTTGTTTCCGGGCCTTTCCCGGATGACTCCTGCAGAAAGAAGAGAGGCAACACAGAGGACCATGCCTGTTTTCTTTGTGGGTCCCGGGGCAAGCTGGTTGCACAAAAATGATGAGAAGCTGAGCTCGATACGTCTATTATGTAACCGCACGTTATGATCTCGTGAATCCAACTGTGCTCCGAGGACACTGCCCACTCCTGCAGCCGCAAGAAAGGGGGGGGACCGTCAAGCTGCCAGTTTATCCAGGAACTTGGAAGAGGGACGGTTCCTGGAGGAGGAGGAGGAAGACCTACTTCGGTGCGGGTCTCACCTTGTGCCAGATGGTCTGGACCTGTGTGTCTGGCCCCAAACTGATGAGCCCCCCGAAAAGGCTTTCTAAATGATCCAAACCTAGTTTGGTAGAAAGGTACTGTTGCTCCCGCGTGGCCTGGCAAATAATGTTGTCCAATTCAGGCCCAAATAGCACTCCACCTGAATAAGAAAGAGACTCCAAAGGTTTCTTTGATTCGATGTCTGCATCCCAGGACTTCAGCCAAAGGGTCCTCCTTGCCGCAACTGCCGTTGTGGAAACAGAGGAGGAAATGGAAGATGCGTTTTGGGCAGCTTCGTATATGTATCCTGAAGCCTCCTTGAGGTGAAGAGCAAGGGGAAGTCTGAATCTTGCAGACTTGTTGTTCACTGATCAGCCCATATTTCTATAGCCTTGGCAACCCATACTGATGAAAGCATGGGTGTAAAGGAAGTACCTACTGCACTGTAGATGGACTTTAAGAAAGCCTCTATCTTACGGTCAGTGGGATCCTGCAGGGAGGCGGTCACTGGAACAGGGAGTGTTATGTGGCGAGCCAAGTGTGCCACTGGCGTAACTGTTACGAGCCGCGGCTCCCCAAAGGGCCGCCGCGACTCACATCCGTCAGCGCCGGGCGTCCCGGCCGTCACTTCCTCCTCTTACGTCCCGGTTGCCTGGGCAACAACCGGGACGCTGTTACTCTACTGCTGCAGCGCCCGGCCAGTGATCTAACACCAGGGCGCATGCAAGCAGGAAAAAATAATGCTGGCTGCATAGTACTGTAAGACTCTGTTAGAGTTAGTAGGAAGTCTCTGGGCGCTTTTCTGATATAGGATTCTGTTGTCAGGTAGCAGGGAGGAGTCTCTCTGGTTCACATTCTCATTGGCTCTCCTTGCTATTTAAGGCAGTGAGGACAGAGCCTTATTGCCAGTTATAGCTTCCTGTGTAGCTAGGCTCCTGTTCCTGTTTTCCTGCTCCTGTGCTGTATTCTAGTTGGATTTCCCGTGTATGACCCCTGGCTTGTTTCTTGACCTCGTTGTATTGCCTGTGACCCCTGACCTCGGCTTGTTATCTGGTATCGCTGCCTGCTGCCGGCCCTTGACCTTTTGCTTGGATCTCACTCTGCTGTGTATTGCTTCGCTACCCCAGTATTCTCCCCAGTCAGTGCACATTACACGACCCTCCGTTCGTCTGCAGCCAAGTCTTTCCCCACCTCTAGGGGCTCCAGCGAACACCAGACTTCGGAGCAGACTCCGGGTTTTGTCGTGCTGACTGAAGGAGTTCCTAACAGTATCAACCCTAGGGACCTACTCCCAACGGTTTAGATTATCCTCCTGCAATGGGTATAGAGCCAGGTTCCTTTGTGGAATAATAAACCTGTCATCAGTTTGTTTCCAGGATGCTTCTGCAATCTCTTTCAACTCTACTGATGGAGGAAAACGGATCGCCCATCTCCTGACTTTTTTAAAGAGACTCCTATCTGTAGTTCTAGTCTCCTCTATGTCTAGAAGGCCAAGTGCCTGCCACACTGCTACCACCAGGTCATCAATCCCTTGATAACTGGTAGATTCCTCTAGGTCCGTAAACCTGTGCGGAATCAGAATCCTCTAAAACCTCGCCCTCCTCTTCTGAGGATCTTTCCGAATCAGAGAGGGACAGAAGGGGGTTAGTGGATCTGTATGTCTTTTTCTTGGGTAAAGGTCTTGGGGCCTCAAAGAAACAGTTTAACCAATCTAGGCTCAATACCAATCATGTAGACCAAGCCAGTTCTCCTGTAAGAGGATCTTGAGAGGAGAGTACGGATGGATCCCCCGCCTGTCCTGAGGCAACGGACTCGGAGGTCCCTGTGATCCCCCCAGAATTAAGAGGGTCTAATGTTCTGATGAGAGTACCACAGCAACCCCTGGAATCTGGTTTAGAAAGCAATTGTACCAATGTGGTAACCCCTTGCGTCAGGGCAGCCATCCCCGCTGGTGTTTCCATTATTGGTGGTGCATTAGTCTGTGCCTGCGCTACTATTGGAACCCCACCGCAGTCAGCACAAAGTGACCCCGGGTCCTGCTGTTCAATGGGTAATTTAACTTTACACTTGAAGCATGTATAATACTTAGCACAAGGTGCTTTACCCTTGTCAGACATTTTAAGGTAACAGTGTACAGCAATAAAATTTAACACAGGCAATCACACAAGTAAAAGACAGAAGATACTTACTAATCTATGACAGAAGTCAAAATATAGTATCACTGTTAACGCTATGTGTGAGACTACAGGATATCTATGCACATAGTATTCTATGTTATAATTCTATTTGGATGAGATAAATTTTCTAATACATCCCTATCTAAATTATAGTGAGTATAGAAACACAAAAAAAATAACATTTTTATAGTACTTAGCCTTCGATAAGGCTAAGATGTCTATAGCAGGAGAGGTCTGTCAGGAGCTCTGTGTCTCTCAGAGTAGCTGCTGTCTGTCCCGGGCAGTTATTTTGGCACCTTCAGGAGATTGCACAATGTCTGTGCAGGTGGGGGAGCACTATTGTTTTAGCTGTTTCCGTACTGCACCTCTGTTGTCTGGCTAGTTTTCTTCTTCAGATGTCAGCTTGGCGATTTACTGCCTCTTCAAAAGGCAGTAATCACTAAATTCTTGATGCTCTGAACCGTTGTGGCTGCTGTAATGTGAAACCAAGTCCCAACCCTCCTTTTCCTGAGGAGGGGACTTGGTACGCTCCTCAATGGCAGTCTCCGACGCTGATTACCCACGCTCTTCACCACTCATAGTATCGCCGGTAATCGGATAATATCAGACAGCGGCTTCTAAGCCACCTGTCCAAATGAAAAGGGGAAGATAAATGGACCTGCTGCTGTCCGGCTCTCACTGTCTGACAGCTGCCCCCTTTCACTGAACTAGTGTGCTCTGTATAGAACAGAGCACACCCGTAAAGAATAATAGAAAAAAATAAACGTCAGTTAAATAAAATAGTAATAATATTAATTCCTAGCATAAGTAAGCCCAACTCGCCTGGGCACTCAAATAAAACTGAGGAGTTGCAGGGGGTTGCAGAGGGGAGGAGTCTATCAGCATGATGCATTAACAAGTTAACTAGTTAAGTGCCAAACTCCACTCCCCTCACACAACCCCATGGTAGCAGTGTCCCCCAGATAGGATGAAGGAGGAAATAGCCTTGTGCTGAAAGCACTAGGGCTCTTCCCGAATGCCCCTGGGGAGGTAAGTGTGTGGTAGTAATCTTTAAATTGATTAATTTTATTCTGCCGGTGCACTACAGTCCCCAGAAAGCTCTGGCATGTTTAAAGTGTTTAGGTATGCTCTTACTAGTGCAACTACAAGTGCTAACATACCCACAGATCCCTGAGCTTACTGGCACTTGTAGACATACAATTGCCAACATGCCCTGGCATCCATGGCCCTAAGAAAACCTCTATTTTACCTGTGAAAATAACACACAAAGAGGAGAAAAGTACTTTATCAATAATAAAATCTCCCCCACAGACCCTCGTTAAGCGCTTTAGTGCTCTTCTGAATCCTGGAGGGATTCTCTTCTTTCTTCCAGTGGGAAAAAAAAAACATGTGGAGCAACGAGGACATACTCCTAGTGGAGAAGGAATGCAACTGACAGGCTTGCAGCTTGTCAGCTTCTAATCAATACAAAGCAATAACGCTAACATAAAATATATCAATACACTCTTGGTACAATGTATTTCTTTGCGATTAGTGGTGAGATCCAATGTGGTGTCTCACTACTACTAGCCATTACAGACTGGCTATCCCATGTTCTGACCAATCAGAACAAAAGCTGCTCTGTATTGATTAATATCCACTCAGTCTTCTAATCCCTGTCACCTCTTTGTCACCTTCAGCTAACTTCTCTGATCATTTGCACGGTCACAGCCCAAGATTTTGCTGGCTAGTTTAAAGACAAAATTGACACAATTTAACAAGCTTTTGCCTTTTGCCAAATCCCACAACTCATCCTTAAATCAATCTCTCTGATAACTTAAGATGAAGTCTCTGCACTCATCTCATCATCTCACCAAACAACCTGTCCCATTGATCTTATTCCCTCCACTCCCTTTCCCCACTGCATGCTCACCTCTTCAACACTGCTACCATGGAGTTGTATGAGAGAAGCGTGGAGTTGGCACCTACTAGTTAACTTGTTACTTGTAACTTGCTGACAGACCCCTCACCTCTGCAACCCCCTATAGCTCCTCAGTGTAATTCTAAAGCCCCAAGGAAGGAGAGACAAACAACCAAAGACCAACACGGAGACGTACCAAAGCAGCCCTCTTAAGGGAGGGACCGTTCTGTCAGCTCGGCATGCAAAGCACTATGGCCAAAGCTAGCGCCTGAAGATGCAAAAACATTGAACTGGTAAAATTTGGTAAATGTGTGGACTGTGAACCAGGTGGGCGCATGACAGAGCAGATCCGCAGAGGCCCCATTACGTGCAGCCCAATGCTTGAACAACCGCAGGTGTCCACCCACTCCCACACCCAGATGACAGTCAGGCTGCCGGTTTCTCTGGAAGCTTGGGTGCGGGACACCGGGTGGGATAAGAGGACCTGCCTATGTGGGAGTGTCCTCTGAAACCAAACGGTCTGCCTTCGGTCGCTGACCTCTGGCAGAGACACAATCCTGAAAGGGCTGACGAAAACTACTGAACCTCGGTGCCCTTGGTTTAGGCACATTAACCGTTAGGAATGTGTTCTTACCACCTCTGGCCTGACAAATGATATTGTCAAGTTTCATGCCGAAAAGAACTGATCCAGATTAAGAAAGGGCTCCCAAGGATCTCTTTGATTCGGCATCCCAGGACCTGAGCCAGAGAGTCCTTCTGGCTGCCAATGTAAAATGAAAACACTGATGATGACATTGAGGCTGCATTTTGAGCAGCCTTGTACAGGTATCCTGAAGCATCCTTCAGGTGTAGAGCAAGGGGAAGCAGGTCTGAGTCCTGTATCCCCATTTCCAGTTGGTCAGTCCATGTTTCCATAGCCCTAGCATACTGATGACAGCATGGTCCTGAGAGAGGCACCTTCCACCACATAGTTGGATTTTAGAAATCATTCCACTTTGCGGTCAGTGGCATTCTAAGGTTGGCTGCACCCGGTACTGGGAGACTAGTGTGGCACATCAGACACGCCAGAGGTCTGTTCACTCTTGATACTTCTCCACGAGCTAGATCACCCTCCTGTAATGGTATCGTGCCATGATTCTTCTTGGTACTGCTACCTTGTGTCACGAGTCATGGCGGTGCCCCGAGATGCTGCGACTCTCTGCCCACTCTGCAGCCACATCCTGGCCATCACCATGAAGAGCAATACATCATTTCTTCTTTTAATAGCGCCGCGTTCCGGCATGACCTAACATCCGGGCGCATGCATAAGTTACTATAATACTGTTATTATTTATATATTTATACATGTAGTCTTTTGTTTGGGGCTTTCTTTGTGGCAGAATTAGGAGTGTGTAGGGAAATTCTACAACTCCAGGGGGAGCTCTCTTATGAATTAAATTGGTTCATTTATATATTTATATATGTTCCTGGGTAATGTTATTACCTATGCCAGTTCTAAACTAATAATTAATTAGCAGCCTCCTGAGGCTGATCGTCAGCCCTGTGCCTCCTCCTTTTCTGATTGACCCATCAAAGTATTTAAGGCAGGGAGGGCCTAGCCTCCCTGCCGGTTATAGCATCCTGTCTGCTGCACGTGTGCTGACTTACTTTTGCTCATGAATGTATTAGATATCTGTGACTTGATTCCCAGTTGTGACCTCGGCCTGTTTTCTGGATCCTGCTTGAACTCCTGTACCCCTTGACCTCTGCCTGTTTTCGGATATTCTTGTATGCTGCCTGCAAAGACCTTTTGCCTGTCCCTTGGTTATCCTGATTGCTAGTCTCCCACGACCCTGGCCTGTTCCTGACATCCTCCTCCAACTTTCCGCTTACCTCCTGCGCTGTGGTTATTTGGATAAACTTTTACTACCTCTGAGCTTAAGTCCTGGGGGCATCCGAGTACCTCCGAACAAGTATACTTGTATGGGAAAGGTGGCTGCTAAAGGTGAAAACCTCTGTTAGCCTGGTTCTAAAAACTTATCTAGTAACCGCAGTCCTAACATCTTGCAGCCCGTCTGTTTCCAGACCAATTTCGCAATATTCTTCAGTTCTATTGATGGAGAGAAGCAGACAGCGCATCCCCTAATCTTTTAAAAAAGACCTTGGTCCGCTGCTCTGGATTCCTCTAGATCCAAGAGGTCCAAGGCTCGACACACTGCCAGCACAAAGTCCTCATTGTCTGGACTCCTTTGAGGCTCGTACAGACCCGTTACCTGTGTAGAGTCTGAGTCATTAATAAGCTCGACTTCCTCTTCCGACGTTCCTTCTGAATCATAGCCCTGAAACAGAGGTTGGGTAGGCCTGCATCATTTGTTTATGGACAGCGGAGGCCTGTGGAAGTCCAAGAACCGGTTTAACCTGTCAAGGCCCCTGACTAAGCATACGGACCATGCAAGTTATCCTAATAGAGGGTCTTGAGAAGCAAGGGAGGATGAAGGACCAGCCGGTCTCAAGTCCGCGTTCTCAGTTACCGCTGGTAACAGAAAACCTGCAGCAACTACAGAGGTACAGGGAGAACCTGCAGCAAGTGCTGGAATCTCTGCCGGACGGGCGAGAAGCTGTACTAGTGTCACAACCAACTGCGCTAGAGACATTCACAACACCGGTTCCTTCACCAGCAGCGATGTACCAGTAACGGCCTGAGCTGCCTGGGGCCCTGCCTGGCAGTACACACAAAGTACCCCCGGGTCCTGTTGTCGACTATTAAGGATACTGAATATTAACCAAAAGATGTATCTCAATAACTGTTATATGAAGTGATATATAGGCAGTATATACATTATATATATATATATATATATATATATATATATATATACTGTATATATAAAAAAAAAAATTTAAGTATAGCACAGTGAACCTGTTTTGTGAACAGAATTCCATTTTATATGTTGCTTGCGCAAAAAGGAACATATACAATTTACATATGCTATTAAACAGTATGTAAGCACAACTGTGGTACTTAGCCTCCTCCAGCCTAGTACAGGCAGGCAAGAGAGGAGACCATTCAGCAGTGAACTCCAGAAGCCTGGGGAGCATCTGTTCTCTTTTGTCCGGGAAATCTTTGCGCTCAGGGAGATATCATTATGTGGTCTGTTGCGGGGAAAGTGATTTTTCAGCCAGCTCTGCCCCTCTCCGTTAATTTCATAGTCTGGACTCTTCTTATGTCGCCTGTGCCCTGTGTAAATTCCGATTTGCTGTGATTCAAAGTAAAGCCCACAATAATCAGGTACAGTTCCTGCATGTAAAATAAGTGTGCAGTACCTCTATGCCCCCTCCTCTCTGAGGGGGGGGGGGGGGGCGGCTTGGTAGTGGCCGGAAGATGTTGGTCACCATAACGCTGAATTGCAGCGCTCTTTGCCCAGAGACAGCGCCGGTCATCAGAGTCCACCTAGTGTGACAGCAGCTTGTTAAACTGCTTGCCACACTGAGAAGAAATGCTCTGTCAGTGAGAGCCGTCTGGCTCTCACCTGGTGACAGCTATTATACAACCCACGCTGTCAGTAAGTGTGCTGCAACAGCACACAGATCGAGTCCCAGACAGGCTGTTAATATATCCTAAAGATTAAAAGCACATAAAAGGAAATAAATGATAATAAAATTCCTACTTTGCTGGCAATAAAAAGTAAGCCCTACACTGAGGAGCTACAGGGGAGTGGTCTGCCAGCAAGTTACAATTAACAAGTTAACTAGTAAAGTGCTAAATCCACATTCCCCTCATACAACCCCATGGTAGCAGTTTCCACCAGATTGGATGAAAGAGAAAATGTCAGATTACACCCTTTTCTTACCTATGATGGTGCAAAAGTCCTTATCCACTCTGCCATCATATCCCTCCTATAACACTGCAATTTCATCCAACCTGGCATTTCCCTCACTCATCTTTCCCAACAACAATCCCCCACATCTGCCACACCACTTTGCAAATCCCTACACAGGCTTCCTATGTCCTTCAGAATCCAATTGAATTTCCCAACCTTAGCCCTCAACTACTCCTCCCCTTCATATATCTCAAATATCATCTTGAAATACTTCCCTTTTACCCTCTTAGATCTACCTCTGACATGTGCCTCATCCCTGGTAATCAGCTACAAGATGCCTCATGTACTGTTAACCGCTTATGGAATTCCCTTTTTGAAAACCTATCTCTTCACTAGAACTTACCCTAGGCTCACCTATACTACACACTCTAAAGCATCTTCATAATTGTTCCAATGTCCACTCTGAGCCATTCTCTCGTTCCTCTTGTTTTAACTGTCCCATCTTACAATTAGAATGTAAGCTTTTTCATGAACAAGGCACTCACTACCCTTTGTTTTCAGACAGCATAGTTCACAGAAAAAAAGGGGTGGAGCGGTGCAATGTCATCAAGTGAGGAGTGCACATGTGAGAGGCCCCTGACTGCAGCTCACATGGAGAAGAGGAAGTTTACAGAGTTATATATATATATATATATATATATATATATATATATATATATATATATATATATTGTGAAATTGAAAAAGGCTGTGAGTAATTAAAAACAATACATTATATAGCATTCTACATTAGTGACAACAGTCTTGACTTAGTAATATCCAATTAATGGTATAAGCCTTTACTGACAATGTTATGGTAAAATAAGAAAGTTTATTTTTTTTAATGATGAGCAAGCATGCATAGTGTGGCACAAAGACCCTTTAGTGTGTTTGTATTGTCACTATGTCTAGCTCTTTCAAGGGTGACAGTGGGTTTGCATATAAAAATTGAACTAGTTAAATAATGAGCAATCAGGGGGAGCTTCCTTTTCAATATCATTGGATACACAAGCTAGTTGAGGCTGGGGAATTCATTAACAATATGTCCTGCTTTACACTGCTGCACAGCAGTATTTATTTACCCAGCATTACCCTTGTATTTCAGGTAGGTAGGGATTGGAGTGTGGCCTTGCACTGGCTAAAATGATAGCCACACCCCCCACACAGGGCTGCCAAGAGGAATTCAGGGCCTGGGTACAACAAATTCATGGGGCCCCTCTCATAGTCGAGTAAGCCCCATCATTTTAGGTGGTGTGGTCAGACATTCAGGGGCGTGACAATGCGTCATTGGGGCAAGGCTAGCCTAACAGCGGTGCAAAATTTTTCGGGGTGTGGTCATACATTTGGGGGCATGGAAATGCGCCGTTGGGGCGTAGCTAGCACATAAAAATCACTAGGTCCTGAATTCACCAGAGCGTCACATATGTCCCAGCACTCCTGACTTTTAAGACATCTAGCACCACAGTGTAGTATACAAAGAATGCAGTGTGTACACAAAGAGTTCAGTCCTTGCCTGCACCTTACATTGGGCACAACACTCACCAAAAATTTACATTATCCCTACTAGAATCACAACATTTCACACACTCTGCTGCTCTCTCATACCTGTTCTTCTCACTTTCACCACCTGTGACTGCTGCTTTCTTTAGTTGTGGCTTATCCGGATCCTGGAATGTTGAAGGACCTATTTGGAAAAAAAAAATGGCTACATTTAGAAAATTACAGCAAGCCCCGGCGTTAAATCAATAGCACCCACGATTAATAATTAAGCCTTCCTCCAGCCCCAACATTAAAATAATAGTATTCACATATTAATAAATAAACCTATTCCCTTCCTGCAAACAGCAATACCTATTTCCCGCAATCATTATTACTGACATTAAATAACTCATAGTCGCATTTAATAAATAGACCTCATTCTCCCTAAACTCACTCCCATATTCAATAGCCCCCAAACCACCCCATCATAAATTAATAGTCCCCACTATTAAATTGCCCCACCATCACCCTACAAACAAAATAGCGCCCATTAATTAGTGTTTCTCTCCCCTTTTTTTTAGTGTTTCCCTCCCCTTTTTTTTTAGTGTTTCTCTCTCCTTTTTTTTTAGTGTTTCTCTCCCCTATTTTTTTTAGTGTTTCTCTCCCCTTTTTATTTTAGTGTGTCTCTCCCCTTTTTTTTTAGTGTTTCTCTCCCCTTTTTTTTTAGTGTTTCTCTCCCCTTTTTTTTTTAGTGTTTCTCTCCCCTTTTTTTTAGTGTTTCTCTCCCTTTTTTTTTTGTGTTTCTCTCTCCTTTTTTTTTTAGTGTTTCTCTCCCCTTTTTTTTAGTGTTTCTCTCCCCTTTTTTATTTTAGTGTTTCTCTCCCCTGTTTTTATTACTCCCTCTTCTTTATAGCACTGTCCCTTTCTGTTTCCCTCCCCTTGCCTCTCCGCTTCTTTACTTACCTTCTTTCTTTTCTTTTCTTCTCTTCTCTTCTTTCTTCTGTCTTCTCTTCTTTCTTCTAGTCTTGTCTGGCGCTCCTCACTGACTGCTGGGCGTGACTTGATGACGTCACGCCCGGCAGTCAGTGTGAATGGAGAAGAGAGGAAGAAGGTACGCAGCGCCGATCACGTGAGTATGGATCTTTTTTTTATTTTTTTATTTCCAGCTCCCCCCACCAACGACCGCCCCCCCCCCCACCTCCGCGAAAAAACCCCCAAAAAAACAGCCGAATAGAAAACCTGGGCCCGGGTAAAATGTACCCGCTCCCCCCCCCTCTCGGCGGCCATGCCCCCACACACCACTGTTCAAGAAGGAAACAAGAATTGCTCAGGTGTGGTTACAGGGGCAGTAATTCTTCTATCCTTCTGCACCCTCTGGCAGCTGGTATGCACCTCTAGCGGTGTGCTTCCACTTTGTGACAGCACACTTTTTTTCAGAGATCCCTACTAATGCTTTCCCCTGATGGGAACTTTCTACCCCAGTACGACACTGCCTGTTTTCCCCACTGTCCTATGCTGTGGAACACTGAAGCTCCTAAAATATCCTAAACTATATATAGATATATAATCAATTAACTTCCCCATGCAAATTGAAAAAGTTTTTTCTCTTTAAGTAATTCTAACCACCTATCACTAGAGGGCGCTGTTCCCCCCTTTCTTGTAAACTAATAACGTTGGTTTACATGTAGTCAAATAAAGTTTTCAACTTTGGCACATGCGCATTAGATGCTCTGAGACGCCGTCGGAAATCTTTTATGGCGCCCAGTCTATTTAAACCTTAAAGGTAATAACACGTTGGGTGTAAAGGTGTACATTTTGCCAACTGCATCCATGATTCTTCATCTGTTCATTATGAGCTTGTGTAAATAATATGGCATTTATACCATACTTGCCAACTTCCGGGAGACTCCCGCATTTTGCGAGAGTCTCACGGACTCCCGGAAGAGTGTAACAAACTCCCGCATCTGGTAGTATTCTGCCCACTTCCTAGCGAAGTGGGCAGAATTAGGTCCAAAACGCTGCGATTCACCAGGAATCGCGGCATTTGACACCGCCCCCTGCTGTCAAATGACGCATTTGCGTTATTACGTCATGGGAGCAGGGCCAAAATGAATCACATTTAGGAGACCCGCCCCCATCACGCCCACCTCCCCCGGCAGGCTCCTGGAGCAAGTCTACAGAAAGCTGGTAAGTATGATTTATACATAAGGAACAATTATTGCTATTACATCCCAGCCTGTGCTTTGTTTATCATGAGGTCACTGGTGCATAGACACATAAATATCAAGCACAATCTTTTAACAGCAATATAGAATTAGCACATCATTTTAAAATCAATACAGTAACATAGCCAAAAAGGAAATAAGTCTAAATGGTTAGTGAAAAGTACATTTTGATATATATATATATATATATATATATATATATATATATATATATATATATATATATATAGATATATTTTTACCTGCTTTTGTTGCTCTAAATCGAAAATCAGAGATTCCCTGACTGTATAAACAGGGACAAGACAATAAATTGAAATTCCACCATGAGGGCTCGGGCTGAGCACTAAACCAGCTGAGACATTTCATACGATTGTTATCCAGAGCTGTACTACTCAGTGAATATATCCAGAGGCCTCGCAAATCTTAAATTGAAGAGTAAGAACAGTTATGTGAAAGAAATTGTAAAAAAAAATTGAAAACAATAAATAAATAAAAGATTTTCACAACTTCTATAAAATCTTACAGATATACTGTATGTAGGCAATCATTGTACAATGTATAGACTGGATGGGCGAGAGAACAAGTACTGAAAGAAGAAACTAGTTTAAAATGTTTGAAATGATCAAACAGAAAACACAAACAGTGAAACTAGTTCTGGTTAACAAAATATTTGCTCAATGCACACTAGTATATTTTGGTAAAACCTGTCCCACATCTTAGTTACTCACATATTACACTTAAAAATAGACAACCTGAGCACATTATTTCTATTTCATAGAACACCAATTTATGTTACACTGATTTATATTACTATAAAAGAACATTTATCACATGTATGTTTATTAGGTTTATTATGTTGTTATGTTTATTATTAAGTTATATGTGTATGTTATTACGTTTATTATTATGTTTTGTATTATTTTTGTTGTTGTTATGTCAGTATTGTGAATGAGACATTTGTTGATAGGGTAAGTGTTGTAGCAATTTATTTCACTGGCATAGGTTTCTATTAAGTTTTGGTATTGTCTATATTTTTTTTTTACTTTTTTTTACTATTTGCTGTAGATTTGACAATTGAACTGTCCAGAAGAGAAGGAAATGAGAGAAAGTGTAGTTTTTTTTATACATTTAATAATTGAGAGGGCATAACAGATAAGAGTTAGAGTAGCATAATAACAGATTTTAATCAATACACACAATCCAATTTCTATTTGTTAACATAAACTGACAATACAAATTTTCACATATAAGAACAGGCACTATATTTGAACATTTGTACCCTGGCACCCAAAAGCCAGGGTTAAAAGGAGGGGTCCAGTGCTACACAGATTTAGGCTGAGTATCTCTAGGTGCAGGGGTCTGATAATTTGGTTGGGCACCTACCCCCAGATGCTGAGTAGCATAAGACATTACAGAAGTGGAGGGAGGATTTTTTTTTTCATTCCTTTTTTTGTTTTTTCTTTACCCTAGCTAATGTATGGTAAAGGTGGATGCTTTTCATCCAGTCTTTCCGAGGGATTTGCCTAAAACACATGCGGTTTGGGCTAACCAGAATTCGATTTATGGTTTTTCAAACTGACATACTGTATATCACTACAAATCGCCAGTGTTTTGGGATTTCACCCACCGTACCTCTAGATAGTAAATACTGTGGTTTGGAGGTGAACACCACTGGCAACGTGTGGCGGTTTCAAAACCGACCAAAAATCTGCAGATTAATACATTTTCCTCAAGTAGTTAAATGAAGAGAGCTAAATATGTGTAATAGCTAAGTATTGTGGGCCAAATAGTGTGAAAAAATTATGTCTTACAGTATTGTGTATGGAGGTTGTCAGGGATGGCAGATGCCACTAAACCATTGTTGAAAAATGTGATTCTGAGAGGCATACTTTTTTAAAAATGAAAGAAGTACAATTACAAATTTCAATTGCTTTAATAATCTTGTACACTTTCCAACACACAGAAGACAGGTTCACAGGTGGAGCACATGGGTGTGATTAATTACTAGTTTAGTTAGTGCTGGGGAGGAAGCATAACTTACTGGTTTTGTGTTGTGGGCGAGGCAACCAATGCTAGTGACACGATAATGACTTTGAGGATGCCGCCGATTGATATTGACACCACTAGACAGGGAGGCGCAGAGTATAACGCACCCCCGGTATTCACCAGGGATTCCTGCAAAGAGGTATGGGCTTGGCTGTGTGAGTTGCGCAGGTTGCGATTCTTCAAGCTAGTTAACTTGTGCAGCGGGAGAGGGCAGGAATGGTCGTACAGTCGGGTCGGTGCCAAACGATAGCGCAGTACACGTAGGAGATCCAGAGGGAAGATCAAAGGCGAGCCAAGGGTCGGAATCCAGGTAACAATGGAGCCAAATCGCAGGACAGAGAGAGTGGTCAGGAACAAGCCAGGAGTCAGATATCAATAGACAATAACAGGAGCAAGGGAACAGGATAAAGCACGCTGGAGAAAGGTGAAACCAATTCTCTGGCACAGACATATGATGGGAAGTGCCAATAAACCCTAACTTGGCCCTTGATAGGTGGAGGATGATGGTGGTGGTCAGGTACACCTGACCGCCGACAGAACGCCTTCTGTGCATGCGCGTCAACCCAGAAGTACACCCCATTGCTAGGCAACGGGACAAAATCTGCTTTGAGAGACAGTCGTCCATCTCCAGCATCTATGCACAGTGCGGGGATAGAGCCTGACAGTACCCCCTCCTCTCTCTCTGGATTTGAGGACTCATCTCTCAAAAACTGTTTCGGAAGACGAGGAGCATGGAGATCCATTTTGTTTTTTGTTTACCCAGGATTTCTTCTCAGGTCCATAGCTCTTCTAATGGACAAAAAACTGTGGTTTACCTCGGAGGGTTCGCTTTTTTAGAATGCGTTCAACTTCAAGCTAAACTCCAGACATAGTCCTGATTGGAGGAGGAGCAGACATTTTTTTGGAAAATTCTTGTCAGACGCCGTCCCCGCGCCTCAACGCTAAGCAGGGACGGACGTCTGTCTCCCTCTGAGCGTCCCGTTGCTAGGCAAAGGAGACGCGTATTCCGGCGGCGTGGTGCGCATGCGCGCCCGTCGCCATGACAACGGGACGCGCTGCTGAGGCTTCCTGTCGGCGGCCAACTGTCTGACCGCCGAATCACTGCCCACCAATGAGGGAGAAGGACTTCCTATATATATCCTGCTCTGACATCACTAGGATGCCAGAGCAACTAGTTATCTAGCCTCCAGCGTTCCAGCTATACCTTCATTATATCCTATATGTTGATTCCTGTTACTGACCCGGCTTCCTGACCTCGCCTTTGGATTTTCCCTGTGTCCTGTCTTGTTACTTCGGTTTGACCTTGGCCTGCTGACTATCCTCTGCCTCCTGATTTGGTACCTTATCTGCCCGCTCGGTTCTGACTCGGCCTGTACATCTACGGATTTGCCCTTTACCTCGCAAGTAGCTATCTGGGAGGGCCGCGACCTGCACGTCGCTCGCTGCGAAGTCCAAACCTCCTTGTGGGGGTCCCTGGTGAATACCGGCGGCGTGTTAGACTCCGCATCTCCTTGTGTAGCTGAGCCAATACTTGCAGGTACTAAAGTCACCTCCGTGACAGTTTGCTCTGGCCATGTCGACCGAGTCTTCTAATGAACCTTTAGCACGTGACCTTCTACTCCATTTGGCCCATAGAGTTGAAAAACAAGAAGCTGAGCAAGCACTGTTGCTTCATTGCATTCAAGGAGTCGCCTCACGTCTCGAGACCCTCCAGACCTCTGTGACCGCAGCTCAGAATGTTCCCGTGACTACCTCGGCGGCTGCAGCGACCTCCTCCTCTCCTGCCATGGCATCCACTGCTGTTTTGAGACTTTCCCCGCCGGAGAAGTTTGACGGAGAGCCTAAGAGATGCAGGGGATTTCTGAACCAGTGTCTTATACACTTCGAGTGTAATGCAGCTTTGTTCCCCTCAGAACGCATCAAAGTGGCTTTCATCATTTCTCTATTATCCGGACAGGCACTCGCCTGGGCTTCCCCCTTGTGGGAGCGAAATGACGCAATGCTTTCTAACGCCTCTACCTTTATTGAGACCTTCCGTAAGGTCTTCGATGAGCCAGGTCGCATATCCTCAGCTGCCTCCAGTCTCCTTAACCTCCACCAAGGATCCATGACAGTCGGTCAGTACGCCATACAGTTTCGCACCTTGTCCTCTGAACTCAGTTGGAACAACGAAGCATTAGTAGCGGCATTCTGGCAAGGGCTGTCAGATCGAGTTAAGGACGAGTTAACATCTCGGGAGCTTCCTACTTATCTGGATTCATTAATCACCCTATGCAACCGCATTGATCTACGCTTTCGAGAACGTACACAGGAACGTTCCGCCTCCAGAAGGACCACTACTCGCCTTGCTCCCATGTTCCAAAATCCGATACATCAGGAGGAACTGATGCAGATTGGCCGATCTCGGCTTTCCGCTGAGGAACATCAGCGACGTTTCAAACAGAATCTGTGCTTATATTGCGGGGATCCTGGTCACACCATATCCTCTTGTACTAAAAGACCGGGAAACGCCCCCTCCTAGTCGGTGGCAGGGAGGCCGACTTAGGAGTTGGAGTTACTACTCCCTACACTACTGCTAGCACAGATTGCCTCATGCCCATCTCCTTGGATACAGCTGTTGGCCCCTTTGAGACCCTAGCATTTGTGGATTCCGGCTCTGCCGGAAATTTCATATCTGCCACTCTGGCATCGCAACTCCAATGAAATACACTAAAATTGCCTCAGCCGTTATTTCTCACCGCGGTGGATGGGAATCGGATCTCCAACGGGTCGGTTTCCCACATCTGTTCTCCTATTCGGCTGACGGTAGGGGTGCTACATTCTGAACTCATCGAGTTTTTGGTTCTTCCTCGTTCTGTCAACACTGTCATTCTAGGATTACCTTGGCTCAAGCTTCACTCACCCCAATTTGATTGGAATCGTGCTATGGTTACCTCTTGGGGCCCACAATGTTTCAAGTCCTGCATGTCTGGTCTAAAACCTGGCCACTCCACTCTTCCTTGTCGACGGACATCTCCTCAGACTGAATTACCATCTTCATATAACTCCTACTGAGATGTGTTCTGCAAAACTGCGGCCAAGACCCTACCTCCTCATCGGGCCTGGGATTGCTCCATTGAACTATTTCCTGATAAACCGCTTCCCAAAGGCAGAATATATCCATTATCTCTTCCCGAGAATGCTGCTATGTCTACCTATATATCTGAGAATCTCCAGCGTGGATTTATCAGGAAGTCTACCTCGCCCGCAGGCGCGGGATTCTTCTTTGTTAAAAAAAAAGACGGGACTTTACGGCCTTGCATCGATTACCGGCGATTGAATGCCATCACTGTTAAAAACAGATACCCGTTGCCACTCATCTCGGAACTGTTTGATAGGATCTCTGGACTAAGATCTTTACTAAACTAGATCTGCGAGGAGCATATAACCTCATTCGTATACGCTCTGGAGACGAGTGGAAGACTGCCTTTTGCACTAAAGAGGGTCACTTTGAATATATAGTGATGCCCTTTGGATTGTGCAACGCCCCTGCTGTGTTTCAGTCTTTTATTAATGAGATTTTTTAAGACCTTCTCTACGTCTCTGTAGTAGTCTATCTAGACGACATTTTAATCTTCTCTCCAGATTTGGCCACCCATCGTGCTCATGTAAGAGAGGTCCTATCCCGGTTAAGAACAAATAAGTTATACTTCAAACTCGAGAAATGTGTTTTTGAGGTATCACAGATCCCTTTCCTGGGTTACATTGTATCTGGAGTCGGTCTGCAGATGGATCCTGTGAAGTTATCTGCTATCCTAGACCGTTGGGACTAAAGGCAATTCAGAGATTCATTGGATTTGCCAACTACTATCGGCAGTTCATACCTCACTTTTCTTCCATCATTGCACCCATTACCCATCTGACCAGAAAAACAGCGAATCCTCAAGTTTGGTCTCCGGAAGCTATTACCGCCTTTGAACTCCTCAAGAAAGCTTTCTCTTCTGCTTCAGTGCTTGCTCAACCTGATCAGAACAAACCATTTCTAGTCGAAGTTGATGCTTCCTCTGTTGGTGTCGGGGCAGTCTTGTCGCAAGAATCTATTTCTGGGAAACTTATACCCTGCGTTTTTTTCTCTAGGAGGTTTACCCCTTCTGAGTCTAATTACGGCATCGGAGATAAAGAGTTATTATCCGTAAAGTCTGCACTCGAAGAATGGCGTCATCTCCTGGAGGGCGCTCTCTACCCGGTCACTGTACTTACCGTTCACAAAAAATCTCATCTACCTTCGGGAGGCTCGGTGCCTGAATCCCCGTCAAGCCAGATGGTCCTCATTCTTTGCCCGGTTTAATCTCAGACTCACCTACCGTGCTGGTTCGCTAAATTCCAAGGCTGATGCTCTGTCCCGTTCCTTCGATATCTCTGATACTCCACACTCGGTAGAACCCCCACCAGTCTTAGAACCTTCTTGCATTGTGGCGATCACTCGGACACCGCCTGTCGGTTGCTCCTTTCTGGAACCACACCTACGCCTGAAGGCGCTCCGTTGGGCACATACCTCTAAGTTTGCTGGACATGCCGGATCAGAGAAAACTCTTTCATTACTCTCTCGACAGTACTGGTGGCCCACCATCCGTACTGACGTCCGGGAGTTCGTAGCCTCATGCACTACTTGTGCTCAGAATAAAGTACCTAGACAACCTCCCGCAGGACTGTTACAACCTGTTCCAATTCCTGATCACCCTTGGTCTAGCATCTCAATGGATTTCATTACCGATTTACCGCCGAGCAACGGCTATAACACCATCTGGGTCACTGTGGACAGATTTTCTAAAATGGCCCATTTCGTTCCACTAAAGGGCCTTCCAACTGCAACTAAACTAGCACAAATCTTTATTAAAGAGATCTTCCGCCTCCACGGTTGTCCACTGGAAATAATCTCTGACCGTGGCGTCCAGTTTATTTCTTGCTTCTGGAGAGCCTTCTGCAAGGACTTAGGTATCAGTCTTAAATTCTCCTCTGGGTATCACCCACAGACCAACGGTCAGATGGAGCGAGTAAATCAAGATTTAGAATTGTTTCTTCGTTGCTTTTCTTCACACAACCAAACCAATTGGAGTCTTCTGCTGCCTTGGTCCGAATTTGCCCACAACAACCATAATCATTCTTCTTCTGGATATTCTCCATTCTTCACTGTATATGGGACCCATCCCATTCTTCCCTCGTTTTCTTTCCCACCTCCCACGGTTCCTGCCGCCCACGCTATGACTCAAGATATGGCTAAACTATGGGTTTCCACCAAGCAGAACCTTCTCAAATCTGGGCGTCATTATAAATTTTCCGCTGATTATCATAGAAGAGTCGTACCAGTCCTCCAGGTTGGGGACAAAGTCTGGTTGTCCACTAGGAATCTGAGACTACGGGTTAACTCCATAAAACTGGCACCTCGCTTCATTGGGCCTTTCTCGGTTACTCAAATCATTAATCCAGTTACGGTTAGACTCCAACTTCCTCTGGCGTTGAAGATCCATAACACCTTCCATATTTCCCTTCTTAAACCTCTGGTACTCAACAAATTTTCCCACGTCACTCCTGTTCCTCATGCTATTCCAACCACTATGGGCGACGAATATGAGGTTAGTCAAATCCTGGAGGAACGTAAATTTCGAGGACGTTTACAATACCTAGTACATTGGAAAGGCTTTGGTCCAGAGGAGAGGTCTTGGGTTTTTAAAGAAGATTTGCATGCCCCAGGATTATTATCCGCCTTTCTTAAACGGCGCTCTTTTCCGAATGTGTCTTCCGATTGTGAGGAGGGGGGTACTGTCAGACGCCGTCCCCGCGCCTCCACGCTAAGCAGGGACGGACGTCTGTCTCCCTCTGAGCGTCCCGTTGCTAGTCTTCAGGCGGCGTGGTGCGCATGCGCGCGCGTCGCCATGACAACGGGACGCGATGCTGAGGCTTCCTGTCGGCGGCCAGCTGTCTGACCGCCGAATCACTGCCCACCAATGAGGTAGAAGGACTTCCTATATATATCCTGCTCTGTGTCACGGGCACTAGGAGTTGCTTACCCGAGTTTCACCAGATGGAACTCTGCTAGAGAGGCACGCACCTCAAAGCAGGCAGGTGAATGATTGGAGCGACACGACAGCAGGAGAATAGAGATAGTCTGAGGAAGTCAGCAACTTGCAGCTATGGTTAGAGGAAAGTCAGCGACTTGGAGCAGTAAACTGGAGGCTGAAGATAATGTAGACACGAGGAGTGGACGTAGATAGGTGATGGTAGGTAGAGGAGGAGTCAGTGGTCTGCGTACAGCAAGTTGTACCACTGCAGTGATGGGAAGAATAGTACTGGTGCAGGTAGGAAGCAGGGTAGTCGGTGGTCTGCGTTCAGCAAGTTGTACCACCGCTATGGTGAGGAGTCTGGTCCAGGTGTAGGTAGGTAATAGGAGAGTCAGTGGTCTGCGTATAGCAAGTTGTACCACCGCTGTGATAGGAGGACTTGTCCAGGTGCGGGTAGGTAGCAGGGAAGTCAGTGGTCTGCGTGCAGAAAGTTGTACCACTGCTGTGAGAAGGAATGAGGACTTGTCCAGGTGCAGGAGAGTGAAGTTGAAAGGCAAACTGTGGATGTATGGAAACAGCGCGAGTAGAGCAATGTCTTGTGAGGCAGAGATGGAAGGCACAATGAATAGTCTGTATGGAGTAGATGCCTTGCTGGGAGGAGAAGCTGGTCACAGCAGATATGCACAATAACGCTAAGTAGTAGCGTGAGGAGATATCGTAGCTTGAGTGAAAGCTTGTCCTAAATGAAGCAATGCAGTAACACAGTCTATATGGGTACTTGTACCCTGTGCAGCAAACAACAATGGATACAACTGGTATGCGAGCAATAGACAATAGTCAATAGTCAGTAGAGCATACCCAGTTGTGTAGATCCGGAATCAGCTGAGAAGTGAAGCGTTGTAGCGGTATGGGAACCGCCGCTGAGTTGAGCAGGGAGCAGCGTGGAAGCTGAAGCACGAGTAGAGCTGGAAGCAGTTTGGAAACTGTACACACGAGTAGAGCTGGAAGCAGCTTGGAAACTGCACACAGGAGTAGAGCTGGAAGCAGTTTGGAAACTGCACACAGGAGTAGAGCTGGAAGCAGTTTGGAAACTGCACACAGGAGTAGAGCTGGAAGCAGTTTGGAAACTGCACACAGGAGTAGAGCTGGAAGCAGTTTGGAAACTGCACACAGGAGTAGAGCTGGAAGCAGTTTGGAAACTGCACACAGGAGTAGAGCTGGAAGCAGTTTGAAACTGCACACACCTATAGAAGTTCACTGGGAGTGAGACTTCAAGATCAGGCCCCCACCTAAGGCTGCAGGTGCCTTAAGTAGGGAGGGGTGATTGATCCATCAATCATATTAGTGGTCAGGTTTAGATGTTAAAGGGACCTGCGCATGCCCAGTGCGACAGGATGGCGGACGGCCGCGGTTCCACACAGGTGTGAGCGGGAAAGATGGAGAACCACGTACCAGAGTGGAGGCACTCACACTCTGGTGAGTGACAGTACCCCCCCTTTTAAAGGTGGGGACAGAACACTTGAAACCGGGTTTGCCCGGAAATTTTTGGTAGAATTTTTTAAGCAGGGCTGGAGCGTTGAGGTCCTCAGCACGAATCCAGGAGCCTTCTTCTGGACCGAAGCCCTTCCGATGAATGAGGAATCGGAGAGTTCCTCGCAAAATTTTAGCATCCAGGATCTGAGAGATCTCGAACTCCTCTTCTTGATGAATCTGTACTGGTTTAGGTACAGAAGCAGGAGCAGAAAAACGATTAATAACAAGAGGTTTGAGCAGAGAGACATGGAAGGCATTGGAGATCCGGAGGTTCTTTGGTAATAGTAGCTTGAAGCATACTGGATTTATGACTTGACTGATCTTGTATGGTCCGATGAAGCGTGGCGCAAACTTCATGGACGGAGCCTTCAAGCGGATGTTTTTTGTAGAAAGCCATACACGGTCTCCAAGCTTGAGTGGTGGAATGGCTCGCCTCTTTTTATCTGCGAAGAATTTGTATCTGGCTGATGCTTTCCTCAGGGATGATCTCACCTGAGTCCAGATGGTTTTAAAGTTTTGACAAAGTCTCTCCACCGCAGGGACTTGGGTGGGAGGGAGGGCAGGAAACTCTGGGAGAGACGGATGGTGACCGTAAACCACGAAAAAAGGAGTTTTTGTTGAAGACTCATGGTACATGTTATTGTGGGCAAACTCAGCCCACGGGAGTAATTCTACCCAATTATCTTGATTGGCTGAGGAAAAGATTCTTATGAAGGTCTCGAGATCTTGATTGACCCTTTCGGTCTGGCCGTTTGATTGGGGATGGTAAGACGATGATAGAGACAGTCGGATACCCAAGTTCTTACAAAGGGCTCGCCAGAATCTGGAGACGAACTGCACTCCTCTATCGGACACAATCTCGGACGGACAGCCGTGAATTCGAAAAATCTCTTTAATAAAATGGTCAGCCAAGGTAGAAGAAGATGGTAATCTGGTGAGAGGGACGAAGTGAACCATCTTGGAGAATCTATCCACCACTACCCAGATGGTATTATATCTCTTGCTAAGAGGAAGTTCGGTGACAAAGTCCATACTTATGTGGGTCCAAGGTTTGGTAGGGATAGGTAGTGGTTGGAGCAATCCCGCTGGTGTTCTGCGGGAAGACTTAAATTGAGAGCAGATCTCACAAGCGGCCACAAATTCTCTGACATCCTTTCTGATAGAAGGCCACCAATAACTCCGGCAAAGGATCTCAAAAGTCTTTCGTTCACCAGAATGTCCAGAGAAGCGTGAAGAATGGTACCATGACAATATTCTCTTGCGTAGAGATGACGGAACAAGAGTTCTCCAAAACGGTAGCACATTGGTGGACGAAGTGGCCAAAGTCACACATTTGGGATCCAGTATAGGATGATCGGAAGAATCCAAGATGTCAGAAGGAGGAGCAAATGCCCGGGATAAAGCATCTGCTTTCCTGTTCTTTGCAGCAGGTTTGAACGTTATAATGAGTTCAAAGCGAGAAAAGAAAAGTGACCACCTCGCCTGTCGAGGGTTTAGACATTGGGCTGTTTGTAAATAGAGGAGATTTTTGTGGTCGGTGAAGATGGTTACCGGGTAATGAGCCCCCTCCAGTAGATATCTCCACTCCTCCAATGCGACTTTTATTGCCAACAGTTCTTTGTCACCGATGGTGTAGTTCTTCTCCGCGGGTAGAAGACCCCGGGAGTAGAAGGCACAAGGATGGAATTTCTGTTGCTGAGATCTTTGGGAGAGAATAGCTCCTAGTCCGACATTGGAGGCGTCCACCTCGAGAAAGAAGGGAAGGTTTACGTCAGGCTGCCGAAGAACAGGGGCGGTAGAAAATGCTTCTTTAAGGCTTTGGAAAGCGTGAAGGGCCTCGGAGGACCAGTGTTTAGTATTGGCGCCCTTCTTGGTCAGGGCCACAATAGGAGAAGCAATAGATGAGAAGTTCAGGATAAAACGTCTGTAATAATTCGTAAACCCCAGGAAGCGTTGTATAGCCCTGAGGGTAGTTGGCTGGGGCCAAAGTAGAACGGCATTAACTTTGTCTGGGTCCATCTCCAGACCTACTTCGGACACGATGTATCCCAAGAATGGAATTTGGGATAATTCGAAGGAGCATTTTTCTAATTTGCAGAATAGGAGGTTCTTCCGCAGTCTGGAGAGAACTTCTGCCACATGTTGATGGTGGGAGACAAGATCTTGAGAGAAGATTAAAATGTCGTCCAGATAGACTACAACGCACACGTATAATAGGTCCCGGAAGATCTTGTTCACGAATCCTTGGAAGACAGCTGGGGCATTACACAGTCCAAAGGGCATAACTAGGTATTCGTAATGCCCATCCCTGGTGTTGAAAGCTGTCTTCCATTCGTCGCCTGACTTGATCCGGATTAGGTTGTAAGCTCCACGGAGATCAAGTTTGGTAAAAATCCGAGCACATTTTATACGATCAAAGAGTTCGGTGATAAGAGGAATCGGGTACCGATTTTTTACGGTTATGGCATTGAGCCCCCGATAATCAATGCAGGGTCTTAAGGTCCCATCTTTCTTTTTCACGAAAAAGAAGCCCGCTCCAGCGGGAGAGCTGGAAGGTCGAATGAATCCGCGATGAAGGTTGTCCTTGATATACTCTGACATAGCCTGTGTCTCTGGTAGCGAGAGAGGGTATACACGGCCCCTAGGAGGGTTTTTGCCAGGTAGTAAATCTATGGGACAATCCCATGCCCGATGAGGTGGCAGGCGTTCAGATTGCGCCTTATCGAACACGTCAGCGAACGGGGAATACTGTGGAGGAAGGCCCGGAGGACCAGGTGTTATAGATGATCTGTTGATTTTGAGTGGTACCATCTATGATGACAATCCGGGCCCCAGGATGTGACTTGGGGAGTACTCCAATCAACTTGTGGTGAATGAAGCTGAAGCCATGGAAGGCCAAGAACGATGGGACTAGTAGTAGCAGAAAGGACCAGCAAAGAGATTTTCTCTCGGTGTAAGGCTCCAATTTGAAGGGTCAAAGGAGTCGTACAGTGGGTGATAAGTCCATTAATGATGCGAGAGCCGTCTATAGCGGTGACCGCTATGGCGGTTTTTAACGGGGCCACTGGTAGGGACCACTGGTTAACAAGAGCACTGGAGATAAAGTTGCCGACAGCGCCGAACTCCAGAAGTGCTTGAGAGATAAAAGATTTGGTGGCTGCGAAGATGGTAACATCAAATGCACACACTTTGGAAGCCATAGAAGATGGAGAGGAGTCCAGGGACCCTAACCTTACCTCTCCAGAACTGGTTAGGGCCTGGCATTTCCCGACTTTTTAGGACATGAGTTCAGGCTGTGAGTAGGGTCAGCACAATAGATGCAGAGTCTATTTTGTATTCGTCGATCCCTCTCTCTAGATGTTAACTTAGAACGTCCTACCTCCATGGGCTCCACTGGAGGGGGAAGGTGACGAACTTGAGGTGATGGGCGAGTGAACCCCTTAGAGGTGCTTGTTCTTTCAGACTCCCTCTCACGGAATCTCATGTCTACCCTATGACATAGGGAAATTAGATCGTCCAAGGAGGAGGGTAACTCGTGTGTGGTCAGTGGGTCTTTGATTTTATCCGTCAGACCCTGCCAGAAGGCAGCTATCAGGGCCTCGGTGTTCCACTGTAGTTCAGAGGCGAGTATCCGAAACTGAATGACGTACTGGGCCACAGAGTGTGATCCTTGGCGTAGTCGGAGAATGCTGGAAGCCGCAGAGACAACGCGGCCAGGTTCATCGAAAATTTTGCGGAGCGTGGAAATGAAGAGTGCACTATCCTCCAATAGGGGGTCATGTCTCTCCCACCGAGGGGAGGCCCACGCAAGAGCCTGTCTGAAAAACAGAGAAATGAGGTAGGCAATCTTGGCACGGTGAGTGGCAAAATGGTGAGGTTGAAGCTCGAAATGGAGAGAGCACTGATTCAAAAAAACTCTACACGTCTTGGGATCTCCATCATATTTTGAGGGAGTAGGCAGGTGTAGCGTGGAAGCAGTAGACACCTGGGATGGCACTGGGGAAGGAGAAGGCACTGGAGGTTCAACAGTCGCTGAAACAGTTTGTAGAGGAACTCCTCGGGTGGCCAGAGCCTGGAAACACTGGAACAGATGTTGCTGCCGAACATCCTGTTGTTCTACCCGAATGATCAGATGCTGCAGCATCTCCTTAGCTGTTGGTTCCAATCCTGGGTCTGTCATGGCCTGATCTTACTGTCACGGGCACTAGGAGTTGCTTACCCGAGTTTCACCAGATGGAACTCTGCTAGAGAGGCGGGGTTATGGCACGCACCTCAAAGCAGGCAGGTGAATGATTGGAGCGACACGACAGCAGGAGAGTAGAGTAAGTCTGAGGAAGTCAGCGACTATGGTTAGAGGAAAGTCAGTGACTTGGAGCAGTAAACTGGAGGCTGAAGATAATGTAGACACGAGGAGTGGACGTGGATAGGTGATGGTAGGTAGAGGAGGAGTCAGTGGTCTGCATACAGCAAGTTGTACCACTGCAGTGATGGGAAGAATAGTACTGGTGCAGGTAGGAAGCAGAGTAGTCGGTGGTCTGCGTTCAGCAAGTTGTACCACCGCTATGGTGAGGAGTCTGGTCCAGGTGTAGGTAGGTAATAGGAGAGTCAGTGGTCTGCGTATAGCAAGTTGTACCACCGCTGTGATAGGAGGACTTGTCCAGGTGCGGGTAGGTAGCAGGGAAGTCAGTGGTCTGCGTGCAGAAAGTTGTACCACTGCTGTGAGAAGGAATGAGGACTTGTTCAGGTGCAGGAGAGTGAAGTTGAAAGGCAAACTGTGGATGTATGGAAACAGCGCGAGTAGAGCAATGTCTTGTGAGGCAGAGATGGAAGGCACAATGAATAGTCTGTATGGAGTAGATGCCTTGCAGGGAGGAGAAGCTGGTCACAGCAGATATGCACAATAATGCTAAGTAGTAGCGTGAGGAGATATCGTAGCTTGAGTGAAAGCTTGTCCTAAATGAAGCAATGCAGTAACACAGTCTATATGGGTACTTGTACCCTGTGCAGCAAACAACAATGGATACAACTGGTATGCGAGCAATAGGCAATAGTCAATAGTCAGTAGAGCATACCCAGTTGTGTAGATCCGGAATCAGCTGAGAAGTGAAGCATTGTAGCGGTATGGGAACCACCGCTAAGTTGAGCAGGGAGCAGCGTGGAAGCTGAAGCACGAGTAGAGCTGGAAGCAGTTTGGAAACTGTACACACGAGTAGAGCTGGAAGCAGCTTGGAAACTGCACACAGGAGTAGAGCTGGAAGCAGTTTGGAAACTGCACACAGGAGTAGAGCTGGAAGCAGTTTGGAAACTTCACACAGGAGTAGAGCTGGAAGCAGTTTAGAAACTGCACACAGGAGTAGAGCTGGAAGCAGTTTGGAAACTGCACACAGGAGTAGAGCTGGAAGCAGTTTGGAAACTGCACACAGGAGTAGAGCTGGAAGCAGTTTGAAACTGCACACACCTATAGAAGTTCACTGGGAGTGAGACTTCAAGATCAGGCCCCTACCTAAGGCTGTAGGTGCCTTAAGTAGGGAGGGGTGATTGATCCATCAATCACATTAGTGGTCAGGTGTAGTTGTTAAAGGGACCTGCGCATGCCCAGTGCGACAGGATGGCGGACGGCCGCGGTTCCAAACAGATGTGAGCGGGAAAGATGGAGAACCACGTACCAGAGTGGAGGCACTCACACTCCGGTGAGTGACACTCTGACATCACTAGGATGCCAGAGCAACTAGTTATCTAGCCTCCAGCATTCCAGCTATACCTTCATTATATTCTATCTGTTGATTCCTGTTACTGACCCGGCTTCCTGACCTCGCCTTTGGATTTTCCCTGTGTCCTGTCTTGTTACTTCGGTTTGGCCTGCCTCCTGATTTGGTACCTTATCTGCCCGCTCGGTTCTGACTCGGCCTGTACATCTACGAATTTGCCCTTTACCTCGCAAGTAGCTATCTGGGAGGGCCGCGACCTGCACGTCGCTCGCTGCGAAGTCCAAACCTCCTTGCGGGGGTCCCGGGTGAATACCGGCGGCGTGTTAGACTCCGCGCCTCCTTGTGTAGCTGAGCTAATACTTGCAGGTACTAAAGTCACCTCCGTGACAATTCTTTGATAACAAGAGGTTTGAGAAGAGAAATATGAAAAGAGTAATGTGCTCGAAGGGAGGCGTGTAATCGGAGTTTGTATGAAACGGGGTTTAGAACTTGAATAACATGATAGGGTCTGATGTAAAGAGTTGCAAATTTCATGAATGGCACTCTGAGATTAAGATTTTGAGTAGAAAGCCACACTTTATTCGCAATGTGGAGTATAGGGATGTTCTTTCAATGGCGATCCGCAAAATGTTTGAAGTGTTCCAGAGAGAGTTGTATCTTGATTTGTACCTGAGACTAGATTGAGGAAAAGTTGTGAGCCAAATCTTGGGCTGCCAGTGCCATGGAGACAGGTAAGTCCAAGAAGGTAGGCAAAATAGGATGAGGAAAGGAGACATACTTGTGGATTCGTGCAAATGATTGTTGTGGGAGAATTCTGCCCAAGGAAGAAACTTATTCCAGTTGGATTGCTGTTCAGAACAAATGCATTGAATGTAAGACTCCAAACCTGGTTCACCTGTTCAGTTTGACCGTTCATCTGTGGATGATATCCTGAGGAGAACTTTAAATTGATTCCTAGAAGTTTGCAGTGGGCCATCCAGAGACTGGAAACAAACTGTTCCCTACGGTCGGAGATGATCTCTTGAGGGCAACCCTGCAGATGGAAAATGTGAAGAATAAACAAAGATGCCAATTCAGAAGCCTTTGAGGGGAACGAAATGAGCGAATTTGGAAAATCGGTCAACCATTACCCATATACAAGTATGACCAAAAATGCTAGGAAGATCAGTGATAAAATCCATACTCATGCTGGACCAGGGATGTTCAGCAATAGGAAGTGAAAACAGGAGTCCATTAGGAGGTTGCCTAGGAGTTATATATCTGGCACATACTTCACAGGCTTTGATAAACTTCCGAACATCAGGAATCTACGAGGGCCACCAGTAAGACCGGGAGAGAAGTGCCACTGTTTTCTTAACACCAGTATGTCCTGCAAGTTTGGAACTATGTGCCCAATTTAGCAATTTGCTGCGTAAATGGATGTCAACAAAGGAGCAACCGACAGGAGGAGTCTTGATGGAGGATTGGGTCAATGCAAGATCTTCCCTGGATTAATAGAGTCACAGGGATCAAAGGGCCGTGGAAGCGCATCTGCCCTGAAATTCTTAGAGCCTGGCCAGAAGGACAAAATGAGCTGGAAACGACTGAAGAATAAAGACCATCGAGCTTGCCGGGAATTTAGGTATTGAATGGATTGTAAATAAATTAGGTTTTTGTCATCCGTGAAACCAGTGACCGGAAAGTGAGCTCCCTCCAATAGATAGGGCCATTCCTCCAATGCGAGTTTAATAGCTAGGAGTTCCTTGTCACCAAAACCGTAGTTAGATTCGGAGGAAGAGAATTTTTTAGAGAAGAAGCCACAGGGTCTGAGAGTACCGGAGGAACTCTTCTGGGACAGGACAGCCACTACACCTATAGAAGAAGTGTCCACCTCCAGGAAGAAAGGTTTAAGTAGATCAGGCTGAAACAAGATAGCTAAAGAGAAAGCTTCTTTGATAGCTTTAAATGCCAGGACTGCTTCAGTTAACCACGATTTAACTTGTCCTCCCATACATGTCAGAACGGTAATGGGAGTAATAAGAGTGGAAAATTCATGAATAAATTGCTGGTACTAATTAGTGAAACCGATAAAGTGTTGAGTAGCTTTTAGACCTGCTGGCTGGGGCCAGTCAAAGATGGCCTTCACTTTATCTGGGTCCATTTGGAGGCCAGATCCGAAGACAATGTATCCATAAAAGGGTACCTGGGGTTGATGAAAGAGGCATTTTTCCATTTTGCAGTATAAGTGGTTCTCCCGTAGGCGAAGAAGCACTTCTTTCACATGCTTATTAATTCAAGGAAGGTCCTGGGAAAATATCAGAATATCGTCTAAATAGACCATCACAGACTGATACAATAAATCTCGGAATTGACAAATTCTTGGAATATGTCTGGGGCATTACATAGTCCAAAGGACATTACAAGGTACTCTTAGTGGCCGTCTCTGGTGTTAAACGCTGTCTTCCATTCATCCTCTTTCCTAATCCTGATTAGGTTATAAGAGCCCCTGAGGTCCAGTTTTGTGAAGATTTGAGCTCCACGGATACGATCGAACAGCTCAGGGATAAGGGCTAGAGAATACTGATACCGATTTTTGACTGTGATGGCATTAAATTTGCAATAGTCAATGCATGGTCTAAGGGATCCATCATTCTTTTTCACAAAGAAAAACCCTGCGCCAGCAGTAGAAGACAATTTGCAAATAAATCCTCATTTGAGGTTTTCAGTGACATATTCAGACTTAGCCTGGGTCTCAGGTATGGACAGAGGAAATACCCTGCCCTGAGGGATGCTCTTGCCTGGCACCAGATCAATGGGACAATCCCAAGGACAGTGGGGGGGGGGGGGGGGGGGTAGAGATTCTGCATCCACTTTGCTAAAAACATCAAGGAATTCAGAGTAGACCTTGGGAAGGATATCACAGGAGGAATTAGCTCGACAGGAGATGACTGAGTTCTTGCGAACAACAGGAGTCAAACAACATGACTTACAGTAAGAACCCCAGGAAGTAACCTGAGCTTGATGCCAATTGAATTGAAGAGAATGTGTCCTTAGCCAGGGTAGTCCCAAAATAATAGGGTTGACGGATTGTGGGAGAACCAGGAATTTAATCCATTCCGAATGCAGAGCTCCTACTATCAGCCAAACGGGAACAGTAATGCAGGTAATAGAGCTATTAGACATCCGGTTTCTATGCACTGTGGTGAGTATCAGCAGCTGAAGCAACGGTCAGGTTCCTAAATGGAGCTGCGAAACCAAACTGGAAGATATGAAGTTCCCTGCAGATGCTGAGTCCACAAAGCCAGAGCTGGCAGAGGTTGAAGCAAGAGTAGAAGCCACTATTCCAGAGGAAAACATGGGGCATACGGGTAATGACCCTTGAAGGGTGTCCAGACGGGTGACTACACCCTGAATGCACTGTAGTAATTGTGCCTGATTGGCGTCTTACTGGTTCACACGTTGGGCCAGATGCAACAGAAGATCCCAGGCTGACGGTTCATCCTGGTTACTCATGGCCAGAGTATACTGTCACGATAATGACTTTGAGGATGACGCTGACTGATATTGACACCACTAGACAGGGAGGCATGGAGTCTAACGCACCCTCAGGAGAGACTGATGGTTTTTCTAGGAGTCTGCACGCTGATGCTGCAGACAGGGTTAATCCTGCACACTTTCTACACACAGAACACAGGTTCACAGGTGGTGCACATAGGTGTGATTAATTGCTGGTTTAGCTAGTGCTAAGGATAAAGCATAAATAGCTGGTTTTGTTATGTGGGTGAGGCGACCAACGCCAGAGAGTGTAGAGTGTCTAGTGAGTAAACTGGATGGTTAGCCAGAAGCAGGGTCGCGGTTGTAAAATACTTTTGTTTGTTTGACTACTGGAACTACAACTCGTGCTGACTGTACCATCCTGACATTCTTGAATAAAGTGCAGCAAAGTGGTTCAGCAATCCTGTGTAAGCATCATCTGTCTGGGGTGCTTATTACACAAGCATTACCATAACATAGTGTGTGTTACTATTGTGTTGTGATATTTCATTTATTAGCCTTTCTGCATTTGCTAAAGGCTTCCATGTCAGTGCCAGTAGTCAGCATGTGATGCCGGGAAGAGTAGAACTGGGTATTATGACCCTGTAGACTGGTTTGCCTGTTCCAATGTTCAATGACTTTGAAAGCAGCATGGGATTAGTTGAGTATATAAAGGATGGATAGTGTATAATACCCTCGACAATGATCTGTTGCATAGAGGCTGTGGGGTTACGATCAAAAGTTTGCTATTGTGCCTAGTCATTTCTAGTTTCAGTATGACAGGCATGTTGAATCAGACATAATAATAGTACTTGTAGGAGGTTGAATATGTGAGTACTTTAGAAGATGCAAGTGCACATGTAGATGTATTGCTCTGCCCTTGATAATGACATTAACTGATGTTCAGTTCCTGAAAGCCACATACAAACTAAATCAAATGGGGCCTACAGCACAAATGCTGTTTATGATGTTATGTGCCTAGTGTTGCATGCATTAATATGTCTGTTTTTACAGGGAAGCACATGTTCACAGAGTGAAAAATGTTATAATCTTCGGATAGGAGGAGTTGGGCAGATCAGGTATTCCTTGTTTATTACAAGCTAGCTGAACTTGTGCTACTGTGTTGCTCTCAATGTCACTGAGACACCTTTTGAATCTTCTGTGCCCTTTATACAAAAAAGAACATTTAGGCCTGAGTCATTAAGGGACGCATACTGAGCACAGCGCATGTACGTGCACTAATGCACGTACACCGTGTCTGCGAACCGCCGAAGTCATCAAGACGCGTATTGTCACACACGCATCGTAATGACTTGTGGTGCATTTCTAAAAAGTTAATAAAAGCATTTCAAATGCATGATTATATGTTATATAATAAAGACAGTCCCAATGTCCCTTTACTTTAATTAACAATTTAAGACATACATTATTTTCTCTGACATCTGGTTGTGGCCACTGGAGTACAATGGGGTATAGATGAAGTGTGAGGGGCCCTAGCGCTTTAAAGAATACTTCATTGGTAAGCTCGCCCCTCTATACCTCTAGTGGCTAACTTATTCAGTTTAAAATAAGTTCCTGCAGAAGCCGACTTGCTTTCTGTGGCTGCTTCACAGCTCTCACTTTTTAGAGTATTTATTTTATTTATTTTGGATTTGTGGCTTGCAGCATTGCGCCTGCAGTGCTGCCAGCCACAGCGGCATGCTTATGACAGAAGTGGGCTGCGAGGAACAGAGTCCTCTAGCAGGCAGCCAATTTCTGACAAGTCTCGACAGCCAAAGTGGAATCTGTTACTAGCACTATGGACGAATCAACTCCATTGAAGGTGGTGTGGATAGTCAGACCTCCCCCAGAGGTATCAACTAAGGTAAAGATTCTCTCCCATCCAAGGAAGGGACACTTTCTTATTTACTCTGAGGAAAAGGGTTATAGCATGGGCTGCCATTTTTGAAGAGGATAAGGGGGGTCTTCGGTGGATGGAACCTCAAGTCCAGAATAACACAGGGGGAGGAACTAGCCCTTTAAAAACCTGCTTCCCACTCTTTAGCAAAAACCCAGTTAAGCCTGGGTTATCTTCTATCCCTCTTAACTGGCATACAAATAATTTTGCATTCTGTAAACTGCATAACAAGAGGATTATTTCACTCTATGGTCTAGTGTGCAAACCAAAGCTAGAATTATACAGCTTTATCTGCCTATACCCTGCTCTATAGGGAGGCAAAATAAATTGATGGACTACCAGTTATTATCAGGACTAATTGTTAATTATTATTATTATTTCACCCTCCCTGAGATAGTGTAACTATATTGGTAGCATAATATTTTGTGTGCATAACTTTTTCTTGACTGTTCTCACCCTCTATGTGAGTGTGTGTTTTGTTTCTGTATAACATATCTGCACTATTGCGATTGCAATCTCATTCTTAAACGAGTAATGTTAAACCTTGAAATTGTACTACGGTTACATATTCTTATTGTCAGTATTTGTAGTACCATGTAACTTGTAATTTTTTCCCTCTCTCACTTGAGTATGTCAGGCAACACTTCTAGGGCACTCCCTCAAGGGGGAATGTTGGCAAAAATTTTCACCTGCTCCAGGTGTAATACTAAATTTTAGTGTGCACGGTCAAACCCATGGGCCTTGTGTTTTGGCGTGTGAAGCAAAGGCACAGCACACGTGATCACCTGGGAGGCCCCACCACTAATGGGAGAACCATTTATATAACAAGCAATGGTCCAGGCTCAGGCCAACACAGGTCTAAAGGCAGATGTAGGGAAGCCTTTCTGCCCACACCAGGATATGTATGCCTTCCAAATCCTATGGTAGTTCCTGGTGGAGACTGGCATTTTGGCCTCAGCATTGTCTGCACAATGCTGTCTGATAGACCTGTTGCTGTTAGGATAGTGGCCATATTAGCCATCCCATTAAAGCTAGCCATGCTAAATGTTGGTGCAGGAGCTGCTCTTCAGAGAGAAGATCTGTTGGTAAATCTATTAAAGCTAAAATTTAAAGCAGCGATGGCTTGTAAAGGCAAACTTGCCTTTACAAGCCATCGCCCCTTTAAATTTTCACTGCAAAGTCGCCGATTTGCAGAAATCGGACTTTCATACATTTACCCCCTGGTCGTAAAGGAAGTCACCACGGAAGCGTTTTAAGCATGCTTCTAAGATCGGAGTACAAAGACCTCCTGGGTCGGTCTGGGGCCACAAGAATTTCTCATTTAATTCTCTTTAGAACCCTCAGGAGAATGGCAACTGGGGGTAAGAGGTAGATGAGAGAGAAATTTCAAGGAACCACCATGGCGTTTATGAACAACGCCCCGGGGTCTCTGTACCTGGCCCTGCATTCCTTCACCTTGTTGTTCAGCTGAGATGCCTGGCTCTCACCACTGATGTCAGGTCAACATTTGGCTGTCAGGTTGACGTCTGGCTGACCCCACTGATCCACAAGCTTTTGATACAGCTCTTTGAGTTGGGGGGGTGACCGTTCCCCTGGATAACCATCATGGCAGCTAAGGTAGTACATCTCCCATTTGTTTAACCCACGGATGAACACAGTTATTTTGGCCCATCTCATGATGTGAGCTGTCTCTCACATAGTCTGGGGGCTCCTGGTGCCTCCCTGGTGGTTCAAATATGCCACCGCCATGGTGTTTGAGTGTACATTTACAGCCATTCCTAGAAAAATGGACCACGCCTTGATTATGCCTTTTGTACTGACCTCAGCTATAGTTTGTTAATTAGGAGCATGGACTCAGACGGCATCCACCAACCCTGGAAGGACAACTGCCACCCAGCCATGGAGGCTTGCATTCTGTGATGAGAAGGATTCATTTTCAGATGGTAAATGGACATCCACTGTTGATGTTGGTCCTCTTAAGCCACTGGAAGCGGGACTGTCGCAATGCATTGAAGGATCAGCTGCAATTGGGACCCGTTCCAATTTCACATGAGTTTGTTCTGGAACTCCCTTGAGTGAAACTGAGTGAATTGAAAAGCACTGAAAAGCATCCCCAAGAAGACCATTCTATGCGAGTGTACTAGGTTGGATTATTTCAAGTTCAAGATACACCCATGTGACTCCAGAGTACTGGCCATCTCTGTTTTGACGTTGACTGGAGAACTTGCTTTTATCAGGATGTCATCCAGGTATGGAATCACAATTATTCCAATGGTCCACAGCTAGGTCATCATAACTGCCATAACTTTAGTGAAGACTCTCCGGGCCATTGAAAATCCAAATTGTAGGGTCCTAAACTGGAAATGCTGAGACTGCACAGTGAACCTGAGGAGACACTGTGTCCCTCCCAGATCGTTACCTGCAGGTAGGCTTTCTAGATGTCCAAGGACAACATGAATTCCCACTGCTCCATATTGCTGATTACAGACCTCATCTAATCTAATTTTCAACTTGACCACCTGTAGATATACATTCAAAGACTTTAGGTTTAGGATTGGTCTGAAGGATCCATCCACTTTCTGGACCAAGAAAAGATTGGAGTAAAAGCTAATTCATTCCTTTTCTGGGACCAGAGTTGATTACTCTAAATTGAGTCTAAATTGCCTCTCTGAGGGCCATTCTTTAAGTGAGTTCTATTGGTGAATTCATGGTAAAAAAAATCTCTGTGGGAAAGACCCTATGAGATCTGTCCTGTATCCCCTTGAGACATTAGCTCTGACACAAGCATCTGATGTTGAATCCAACCACCTGTACCAAAGCAGGCGGGTGCCTAACACAGAAGCCCCTGGGGTGGGCAAACCACTGTCTTATTGATCCAAGTTGAGGCCAGAGTGGGTCTGAGCACAGCCCCTGCTGCTGAAAAATGGACTTAAGGGTCACTTCCATTTTTCTATCATTGCTCTCTTACAGGGTAACTGCTCCTGGAACTGGAATTCTAGTAGATCTTGATAGATACACTATAAGGGTGCCCACTTTAAGAATAGACTCCCACTTGTGAGTGTCAGCTTTAGTAAGAGAGTACAGTGACTGAAGCCTGTGGTATACTTGAAACCTGCGATCAGGATGCCCCCAGGCTTTGCCTAAAAGATCTTCTAATTGGGAGAAAGATGAGGATCCATCTTCTGACATTTATAGAGAGATGCGGACTGCCCATAGGCTTCTCACATTCCTGAATGTTCATAACCTGTCTGACCGCCATGAGCAGAACCTCTACTTCATATGATGAAGAGGCAGCTTCCTCCACCATTAAGGAAGATTTTGGATCAGAAAGTTTTAATAATTTCTGTTGTTGCTAAAAAGAGAGATCTGAGGCCGAATTAGCCCTGGAATGTCACTAGCAGGACACCTGTGATAACCCCTGAACAGTCTTGGTCATTTCCTGAGCCCAAACTGCCCCTGCCGAAGTTTTTAGTACTGCATCTGAGGGACCCTGAGAAGAGGAGCAGAGGAGAGAGGTCTCTGCTTGGCTGTCTACCGGCAATTGTTGTTGGGTCAATTCTGTCATTCTTGTAGTTTCACAACACCTGGAGTGTCACAGGTTAGCTAACACTGCTTTAGACTGTCTCGTGTCCTATCCTGGATCAGGGCTTCAGGCTCAGTTCCTTAAAGGTCCAGATGTTGGCCTTGTCTTTGTTCTTCCAGAGGTTCAAATGTTTATCCAGGGAGTGCTGCTTGTACAGTCTCCCGATGTCCTGTGGGACCTAAATCTATTGCTTTCAAGTGGCTTATGAATTAGCCACTTGAAGTATAGAGAGGGATAACTCCTCTCACCCCACTGTACTCCAGTGTACCCATGGATTAGGTGTAAGAAAACCACCCTTGATCAAGGCATAAATCAGGCTCAGCCTGCAGTATTTTAGGAGACAAAAAATGAAAAGTGGGAGTAAAAGAAAGAGGTGGCTTTAAAGTTACACTAGTCAAAACACTGAAGTTACATTATTAATCTATACAACATGCACTTCCAGCTGGGCCCACAATTCCGCAGAAGTAGGAGCAGAGATTTTCTAGAATGGGGTTGTGCATCTATGTATGCACCAGGTACAAAAATAATCAGACTATTGTTTGTAAAATGCAAAATTCCACATTTCTAAATGGCCACCACCGTAAAGTGGTGCATACAGAATCAATATGCAAATGTACAACTATGTTGTTTTCACCCCTCTTTCTTTCACATCAATGAATTGATTCATACCTGAATTGCTTCCTATGTAGTTGTTTGGCCGGTATCTATTCACAGATGTACCGTCATTTTTGAAAAACTGGTCGCTGTTCCCACTAAACATAGAAAATAAACATAATTAGATATTATATCTATTAGTTTGCTAGGTAATCAAGGTCTTGATTATATAGATATAAAACTGTGGATATGAATGTCAACACTCAAGCACCTGCATACTTTTTATAACATTAACTATAATGAGCTAGATCAGCAATGCTTATCCTTCACAGTTGAATTATATTATGCTTCCTATCATCAAGTCAAGTCAGCGGGCACCTCCAATGACATTAAAATATCTCTGATCATTAAAGACTGGTATAAACAACTTAAGCATTTAAAAATCCTACTTTAATTACCAAATGAAACAACAAAAATTCAAGATTAAACTTTATTCAAAATAATTTATGCTAATGTGAATTATATTTACCAAACTGTGACCAAACCCACTATATTTGCAAAAACCATAAGCAGTTAATTGCTGTTCATCGTCATCAAGTGCTGTTGGATTTTTTTAATGCTCTGTCTTAAAACTTCCCAATAATTTTCCTACTGCAGTTACCTGAATACAATTAATTTATTGTTAAGATGAGTGTTTTTTCGAAAATTAATTATTTCAGCCCAGGCCATTGCAATAGGGAAATAGGAGAAGTGTGGGAGAAGAGGAGTTTGTACCTCATGGAAAATTTGTGAATGGTCTGTAATGAATACATTTCACTATTTTAAAAATAGGTATGCGCTGAGCCATAAATTCGGCAGACTTTTTTTTCTTTTCTTTTTTTTTTGGGGGGGGGGGAAAGGGGGTTAATATTGATCCAAACATACATAGATATTTAAACAGGAAACTACAACAATCTAACCTTACCTGCAGTAACCAATCAGTGGTTTGGTGAAGCCTTCAGCCCAGTTCATGCTGCCATCTTTATATAGCATCAGAACATATGAGACAAATCCATCAGTGGTCAGCACAGCCTGGTACGTATTGGTCTATGTATTGAAAGAATTACAGAATATTAATGAGCAAATCATTTAATCAGCTGAAGATGTTTGACTTAGTTATGGTTCGGGAATTGTTACGTGCATGATCTACTGACCTGTTTATCATTGTTCTTTGCTGGATATGCAGGAATGTTCTCCCAGGTAATCTTCAGTGTCCACTGTGCAGAGTATGAAGGGTTCGTATGCTTCCTGATCAGGTCTTCAACTCTTTTAGTGACGGCATTATTTCTTTGGTCGTATATCTGACAGGTATTAATTATCAGTTATTAATCATTATGAAAAAACTATGTTTATGTACTGTATTCTATTTTCAATAGGTGTAGTTTCTGACATAGTATTGGATGTTCCAGGATTTTGTACCATATAGACATCTTAGGAGTGTATTTACTAAACTGCGGGTTTGAAAAAGTGGAGATGTTGCCTATAGCAACCAATCAGATTCTAGTTATCATTTGTTTAGTATATTCCACAAAATGACAGCTAGAATCTGATTGGTTGATATAGGCAACATCTCCACTTATTCAGACTAAAAGTTTAGTAAATATACCCCTTAGTCTTTACTGTGCATCATTCCAATAAAATAAATTACCAGTAAAGAAAATCCAATGAAATTACCTGGTAGTATGTAGTACCCATGTTTTTAGAGCAATCTGCATCACTCCAAAAAACAGCAATTGTAGCCACATTATAATTTGCACTGAATCCATTGGGTGGAGGATTAGGGTAAGAGAAGATATTATTCATGTACATTGGGAAGATAATTTGTCCATTGTCTGTATACTGCAACGAAAACACAATTCAAACTGTTATTATTTTCATGGCCAAGTCCTCAAGTGGAAATATGGATCTTAAAAATCAGTACCCACATATACAAAGTTCCTTATCTGTTTTCCAAAGGGAAATCCCATCATTGGCTGGAACAATGGAGAGGTAAAATCTGTTGATCTTTGGACATATGACGTATCACCATTATCTAGTCCATAGTCAAAAAGTTGAACAGCTACAGTAAAAGGAAGAAAACATAGCTGTGAGGTGAAGAAAAAGGGATCAAATGGATACAGATAAAAATAAATAAAAACACAACAATTATGTGCATATTCTTAAACTATATTAATAGTCACCTGTACGTGGGTTGAGGTAAAAATCCAGAACAAGGCCATGAGATAGAATCAATGCTAAAGTAATGTGTATGTTTTAACTCTTTTAATGTAAATATTGTAGCACTAATTTATTTTTTTAAATATTCTTCTACAGTATTACAATACTGTTAAGTAGGTGTTTAGTTTTCTAGATTTAGCCGTATGGTAAATTGAAGAAATGTGTTACAACTTAAAATTACACCATCTATCTATCAATGTTTCATTACACTCTGCTTACCTGCATTCAAGCTAACACTTGTGGTGGACAGTGTGGTGGCTGAAGTTGCAGTTTTCCGTGTAGTTGATGGAGTAGTTGATGTAGTGGTTGGTGTATTTGCTTTTGATGTAGTTGTTGATTTAGTTGTTGATTTAGTTAATATAGTTGTTGGTGTAGCTGTTGATGTAGTTGATGTTGTAGACATGCTTGTCACAGGCATTACGCTAGTCATAGAGGAGTTGGTATTTGTGGTAATGCTGGTCGTATTATTAGATACTGTTGGACTTGTAGTGCTTGATGATGTTGTATTTTGTAATGCTGTTACAGTGTTTGTTGTTCCATTGCTGGGTAAAGTTAAAATTGGAACTGCAGTTGTGGTATTACCTGGTAAAACAAGAAAAAGTGATATATATATATATATATATATATATATATATATATATATATATATATATACACTCTGCAAAAGCAGTGTTTCTACACAACATATGCTTTTACTGGTAGGCAGATGAAATGTAGTACACATTTTAGGAATATGAGTAATTGCACAAGAGCGACTATACAGTCTAAAGTCTAACAGTTTATTTAAACCACTTTTAATATTGAAAATCTTGAATTTGTTCTCTGGTGTGAAGAGTGCAGTATAGTAAGGTGTATTGTACTCACCAATACACTGGTGTTTGCCATCAAAATATTCATATCCATATCGATTGTAGCTCTAAATTTTTTATTCAATAGTCATATACAGTTTTACAGTACTTTTAAGAATGTTTTTGTTGGTGTTTATTTTCTGGACTTAACCATATGGTAAAATGTAGAATATTGAAACATAGATTGATACATAGAATTTGACGGCAGATAAAAACCGCTTGGCCCATCTAGTCTTCCCATTGATTTATCAACCTATGGTAACCTCAAATCCTAATTGATCCATTATAATTTATAATGATTTTCTTATGTCTATCCCAAGCATGTTTAAACTGCTCTACTATATTGGCCTCTACCACCTCTGATGGGAGGATATTCCACTTACCCACTACCCTTTCTGTTAAGTAGTTTTTCCTCAAATTTCCTCAGAACCTACTTCCCTCCAGTTTCAGTGCATGTCCTCATATTCTAGTACTTCTTTTGCTTTCAAGAATGTTTCCCTCATGCACCTTGTTCAAACCCTTGATATATTTGAAAGATTCTATCAAGTTCCCCTTTTTACCTTCTCTGCTCCAAACTATACATATTTGGATTTTTTAGTCTTTCTGGGTAAGTTTTGTGTTGTAGGCCAGGCACCATTTTAGTTGCCCTTCTTTGTACAGTCTCTAATGTATTTATATCTTTCTGTAGATATGGCCAACATAATTGAACACAGTATTCTAGATGAGGACATACCAATGATCTATACAGTGGCATTATTACTTCTTTCTTTCTGCTACTGATTCATCTCCCTATGCATCCTATCATCTGACTTGCCTTCCTCATTGGTTTGTTACATTGCTTACCTGCCTTTAAGTCACCTGATATAGTGACTCCTAGATCCCTTTCCTCCTCAGTAGTTTGCATTATAGTGCCATATGTTACAACATAAAATTGCACAATCTATCTATCCATCAATGTTTCATTACACTCTGCTTACCTCCATACAAGCTACCACTTGTGCTAGATAGAGAGGTTGCTGAAGTTGCAGTTGTTGTTGATGTAGTTGTTGATGTAGCTGTTGATGTTGTTGACGTGCTTGTGACAGGCATTACGCTAGTCATAGAGGAGTTGGTATTTGTGGTAATGCTGGTCTGATTACTAGATACTGTTGGACTTGTAGTGCTTGATGATGTTGTATTTTGTAATGCTGTTACAGTGTTTGTTGTTCCATTGCTGGGTAAAGTTAAAATTGTAACTTCAGTTGTGGTATTACCTGGTAAAACAAGAATAAGTGAGATATATATATATATATATATATATATATATATATATACATATACATATATACACTCTGCAAAAGCAGTGTTTCTATACAACGTATGCTTTTACTGGTAGGCAGATGAAATGTAATACACGTTTTAAGAATATGAGTAATTGCACAATAGCTGCTATACAGTCTAAAGCAGGCCTGTCCAACCTGCGGCCCTCCAGATGTTGTGAAACTACAAGCCCCAGCATTCTTTGCCAGTAGACAACCTGTTGATAGATGGAAGGGCATGCTGGGACTTGTAGTTTCACAACATCTGGAGGGCCGCAGGTTGGACAGGCCTGGTCTAAAGTCTAACAGTCTATTTGAACCACTTTTAATATTGAAAATCTTGAATTTGTTCTCTGGTGTGAAAAGTGCAGTATAGTAAGGTGTATTGTACTCACCAATACACTGGTGCTTTCCATTAACATATTCATATCCATATCGATTGTAGCTCTACATTTTTTATTCAATAGTCATATACAGTTTTACAGTACTTTTAAGAATGTTTTTGTTGGTGTTTTTTTTCTAGACTTCACCATATGGTAAAATGTAGAATATTGAAACATAGATTGATACACAGAATTTGACGGCAGATAAAAACCGCTTGGCCCATCTAGTCTTCCCATTGATTTATTAACCTATGGTAACCTCAAATCCTAATTGATCCATTATAATTTATAAGGATATTCTTATGTCTATCCCAAGCATGTTTAAACTGCTCTACTATATTGGCCTCTACCACCTCTGATGGGAGGATATTCCACTTACCCACTACCCTTTCTGTTATGTAGTTTTTCCTCAAATTTCCTCTTAATCTACTTCCCTCCAGTTTCAGTGCATGTCCCCATGTTCTAATACTTCTCCTGCTTTCAAGAATGTTTCCCTCCTGTACCTTATTCAAACCCTTGATATATTTTAAAGATTCTATCAAGTTACCCGCTTTTTCTTCTCTGCTCCAAACTATACATATTAGGATCTTTTAGTCTTTCTCGGTAAGTTTTGTGTTGTAGGCCAGGCACCATTTTAGTTGCCCTTCTTTGTACAGTCTCTAATGTATTTATATCTTTCTGTAGATATGGCCAACATAATTGAACACAGTATTCTAGATGAGGACATACCAATGATCTATACAGTGGCATTATTACTTCTTTCTTTCTGCTACTGATTCATTTCCCTATGCATCCTATCATCTGACTTGCCTTCCTCATTGGTTTGTTACATTGCTTACCTTCCTTTACGTCACTTGAAATAGTGACTCCTAGATCCCTTTCCTCCTCAGTAGTTTGCATTATAGTGCCATATGTTACAACATAAAATTACACATTCTTTCTATCCATCAATGTTTCATTACACTCTGCTTACCTCCATACAAGCTACCACTTGTGCTAGATAGAGAGGTTGCTGAAGTTGCAGTTGTTGTTGATGTAGCTGTTGATGTTGTTGACGTGCTTGTGACAGGCATTACGCTAGTCATAGAGGAGTTGGTATTTGTGGTAATGCTGGTCTGATTACTAGATACTGTTGGACTTGTAGTGCTTGATGATGTTGTATTTTGTAATGCTGTTACAGTGTTTGTTGTTCCATTGCTGGGTAAAGTTAAAATTGTAACTTCAGTTGTGGTATTACCTGGTAAAACAAGAATAAGTGAGATATATATATATATATATATATATATATACATACATATATACACTCTGCAAAAGCAGTGTTTCTATACAACGTGTGCTTTTACTGGTAGGCAGATGAAATGTAATACACGTTTTAAGAATATGAGTTGTCAAAGTCAGCAAATTGGATAAAGTCATTTCAATTAAAGTCTAGCAAACTTGGTTGTCTTTGTCTGAAAAGATGCGTACGGTACGCTATGACGTACAAGGGCACGCTACGGCGTGAAAGGGCGTACGCATCCACTACACGTGGCAGCAACAGTAATCGGTCTTTTACCATACATTCGCACTAACACGCATACTTATAAAATAGTACACATTATTGGTAGTTGCAACACATAGTCAGTTATGTCGAAATATAGTAGTATTTATATGTTATATCAGAGTTACATGCATATTAGTGAAATACACAGAACGGGTTAAAGGAATAACATCATGAGTGGTATCATAATGAACCTTGTTACATATCCTACTGTTTGGTTCACTCTGCGAGGGAATCGCAGAGTGCATACACAAGTTATGAATGATGGGGAATTATGAACTACTTAAGACTAAGCAATCTTGGCGGGAAGAGCACAGCATACCCCCTGCAGAGACGACCCCCTCCTTTGGATTCCTTAGGATGAACCAGCCAATGATTGACAACCCCTTGGACATTCCTGAGACCTGGACCAATAGATGCAAGCTATACCATCTTCATTGTATTACTGTATTTCATTGTGTATATAAGCAGCAGCTTGTGATCCGGAGTGCAGACATCTTGTCCCCAGACTTCAGGATTGAATGACTGCACTGGATCCAGAGCGCCTGCGATAAGTAACGGCTGTATTTACTATTACTTCGCTTGAGCATATTTTTCCACTTATTGCGAATAAATCTTTGTGCTTTGGAAACACAAATCGAGGTTCGACAATCGTTATTGGTTAGCGATAAAACGCACATAACAATTTGGGGGCTCGTGAGCTTTGGAGGTTTCGTTGCCGATGATACGCAAGACCAACGGATTTCGGTTCCTCAACAAAGGGTGGAGACGCGTCATAAACGGGTAAGAACGCATTGTGTTCAAAACCTGAATTTTACTCTGTGTTGTGAAACCGAATGTCCGTTTTGCATTATCTAGGGCACGCTAACTAGAACCTAGGGACAAAAGAGAAAACTGTTTCTTTTTTCTGTCATTGTGCGTTTTAACTGTATTGCATTGTTTAGCGTATGTGTACTTCCTGCTGTGCGTACGCGAACTTCCGGTAAACTTGCCACGTGGTTAAACAATCGTTTTGATAGTTATTATACATGCATAGTATAATTACTTGTGAAAGCCTCTGAGACATTATTACTATTGTTGGGAACTTTTGATTTTCTGCGCAGAAAAGGTGTATAGTTTGTGATGTTGTAACGTAGATACACTGTTTTATTGTTGAGGTGCTCAGTTGCTGTCTGACGAGGCGGATTGCCCAACTGAAGGACGGTATACAGGGCAGGTATACCGAATGCGAAAACTGGGTTTTCGCAAAGCGCTACCAATAGATCGCAAGGTTTGCTAATAATTAGTATTGGTAGGCAGTGCGATCCGGTCGCACCGTTAGTGCGAATTGGTGAAGCAGCTAGGAGGAATTATACTGGAAAGGCAGGTTGATTGTATCGACTTTGCGCTCCCAGCGATAATAAACTCAGCAGATTTTGTGGTTTAGCCAGGGTATCGAGGAGCTGATAGCCCTTGGGGCCCACAGTGATATTTCTGTATTAGGGAAAAGCGAGTGAGCGCGGCTAAAGGAAATACGTTCACCGAGGATTATAGATCTCTAGCGGTGAGTATAGCAACAGAGTTGAAATTATTAGGTGGAAAGAACAGAGCATTGCGGTGTGTCTGTATTTCACATTTGGCCGGAAGGAACAGAGCATTGCGGTGTGTCTGTGTTCCGGGTAGAAGGTATATTGTTCAACATGGGTGCTAAGCATACGCTAGAGATGGTCAGTGTACTGCCTAAGGAAGGCCCTATTGGTTCAGCGAGGTTTCTCATGTGTAAGAAGTATGGTGCATATGCAACTGTGTATTGTGACACGTGGGTCGGGATGACCAAAGCTTGTGATAGGCCTTTCCCAACAATAGGAAGTTTTAATGCAGAGGTACTGAATACTGTAAAAGATAAAATATGGTTGATCAAGTCAACGAAAAAGAGAAATAGACATAATGATTGTTTAAAATTGTGGCAAATGGAAGGTAACACGTGGCAGAGCAGCGAATGCAAACCGGAAATAGGCGTGGCGAAAAGCGCGCGCAAGGCGGATGTAACCATTGAGAAGCGTGGCGAACTCAGCGCAAGCGCGCCCCCGCCACCTTATGTGGCGGGAGGGGTAAGTACAGCCGTTGTTAAAACTGAAAATAGAAAAATTACTAAGTTGTACCCTGTTTTAAATCAGTTTCAATCAAGTGTATCTGAAAACGAAGATGAACCCACTGTGATTTCGGCCATTGCCCATGCTGTTAATGTACTAGAGGCTCAGCGCAAGTATGAGAAAATGGCTGAGATAGGTGAGAGTAGCGTGATCACTTGGAGTGAAAGTGTTCTAAATCTAGGGCCTGTAAATCCTGTAGCGTCCCCTGAAGTTAGTGTACCAGAGGGTGTGTTCCCGGTCCGCACAATATCAGTTCCCAATGGGAAACCGGATAAGGATGGTGTAGTTCCTTTAAGAAATGTTACAATGCATTGTCTCTGGACTAGATCACAATTACGTTCCATTATGACTGAATTCCCAGATCCTAGAAAAGAGTTAGCTAAATGTCAGAAATTTGTTAAAGACTTAGGGAATGCTCATGAACCAACCAGTAAGGATTGGCGGGTAGTGTTGAGGGCGTGTCTTCCTCCCAATACTAACAAAAATTTATTGGAGATTGTTTGTTGGAGGAAGATGACACCCTGACTGATGAGATTAACCAACGGAATATAGAACAAATTGTCAAACACTTAGCCATCTGTTTTCCAGTAGTAGTAAATTGGAGTAAGATTTTCACCATTAAACAAAAGGATAGTGAAACTGCCTCAGATTACTTTGCTAGAGCTATAACAGCGATCGCACGATTTACTGGGATATCCAACATAAGTGAGGACCCACATCACAGAGAGGTAGCTGTAGGGGTACTGATGGATGGACTTAGGGAAAATTTAAAGACGAGAGTACAAACCACATTACCTAATTGGAGAGGCGTCACGGTAGACTTCCTTAGGGAGTCTGCTGTGGAGCATGACAAGAACCTTTTTAGAAAAAGGGAAAAGAAAAGTGATAGGTTAATGACGGTAAGTATACAGGCTCTAGAAGGGGTGCATACACGACCACCAGCATACAACCCATATAACAGGAAACCTAAAGTGATCAGGTGTTTCAACTGTAACGAGGAAGGACATTACAGGAGAGATTGTAATAAAGAAAGACTCAATACACATAGGGGTGGGTCACATAGATATCCTCCAAGAAAGGATTCACATAGACTAGAAGACTCACATCTACCCGCGCATATTACGGCAGCAAATGCTGCGCGGGAAATCAATAGTCAGCGCTAGGGGTCAGGTCATACCTGTAGTCTACAGCCAGTGAGGTTAACTGAGAGTCAGAGTGAAGAACCAACAATGATAGTTGACATAGCTGGCAGGAAACAAACTTTTCTTGTAGATACAGGGGCGGCCCGATCTGTGATAACCTCTCCTTTCAACCTACAGGTGACCAGCAAAACTATTCCAGCTATGGGGGTGACGGGAAAAGTGTTACATTATCCTCTAACTAAACCCGCCGAAGTTACTATCGGGCCTCTGCATACTAAGCATTCGTTTCTCTTGGCTGCAGCGGCTCCTACTAACTTGCTAGGGAGAGACTTGTTATGTAAAATGGGATGTGTCATATACTGTACTTCAGATGGTGTGTTCCTAGATATACCCGAGAAGGTTGCACATGAGGTACAGGACATATTGGACACCTCTCAAAGGTTAATGTTACACTCTCCTGTTATAGAACAAAGTCCATCTCAAGTAAAGGGGATGTTGCTGGAAATACCAGGTTCCCTATGGACCAGAGATGGACAGGACACTGGACTGATGGCAAACGTAGCCCCTGTCATGGTCAATCTAAAAAGTGGTAGGATAGCTCCAAAAATCCCACAGTATCCATTAAAACCGGAGGTGGAACTAGGGGTATATCCTGTTATTGAGAGGCTGTTACAACAAGGGATTTTAATTCGTACAGCCAGTACAGCAAATAGTCCCATTTTCCCTGTGAAGAAGAGTGGGGGGAGGGGCTATAGATTAGTCCAGGACTTAAGGGGAATTAACAAAGTTGTTGAGAGCCAATTCCCCGTAGTGCCGAATCCAGCTGTCATCCTCATGCAGATTCCATCGTCTGCCAGTCATTTTACTGTCATTGATCTATGTTCTGCTTTCTTCTCAGTCCCTCTTCACCCTGACTGCCAATACCTTTTTGCATTCTCCTACAGGGGAGTGCAATACACATGGACCAGACTACCCCAGGGGTTCATTGACAGCCCCAGTATTTTCTCCCAAGCCTTACATGACTGTTTGCAATCCTTTCAACCCCACAATGGGTCTGTTCTAATTCAATATGTGGACGATTTGTTGTTGTGCTCTGATTCTTTTATGTCATGTTTACATGATACTAAATTGTTGTTGCTTCATCTTTCACAAACAGGGCACAAGGTGGCAAAGGATAAATTACAGCCATGTCAGACTAAGGTCAAATACTTAGGACACTGCCTCACTAAGGGGCTAAGACACCTGACAACCGACAGAATTGAGGCCATACAACACATGACCCTGCCGCAGAGCCAGAAGCAGATTCGTACTTTCTTGGGGATGTGTGGATACTGTAGGTCCTGGATCCCAGGTTTTTCTATTCTGGCATTACCATTGCAGGAGCTAGTCTCTTCCTCAAAACCAGAACGTGTCGTACACACAGAAGAGTCAGAGCAAGCGTTCTTTAATCTTAAAGATAGTCTGACAAGAGCACCTGCATTGGGAATACCTGATTATGAAAAGCCTTTTGAGCTATATTGTACAGAAGCTGATGGCTGTGCAGCAGGTGTCCTCGCACAGAAACATGGTGACGCTAGCAGACCGGTAGCATACTACAGTGCACAATTAGACAATGTGGCAAGATCACTCCCAACATGTCTCAGAAGTGTAGCAGCAACGGCCCTTCTAGTAAGTAAGAGCGAGGATGTAGTATTAGGACATAATTCAACCATCTATACACCCCATGCTGTATCAGCTCTGTTAAATTCAGCCCAAACCAGACATGTTTCTTCAGCTAGATTCACAAAGTGGGAACTAGCCCTGATGGCACCCTCAAACATCACCATCAAACGATGTAGCACCCTAAATTCAGCTACATACCTTCCGTATGTGTCTCAAGAGACACAAAGGGTGGGAGGTGAGGAGACCCTGGTTGAAGATGAGTTAGGCAAGAATACTGACACGCATGACTGTATGGAACACCTGAATCAGACCTTTACTGCAAGGCCCGACATACGTGACACCCCCTTAGAAAATGTAGATTTTACGTTTTATACAGACGGAAGTTGCCATAGACAGACAGAGACAGGAGAGCTATGTACTGGTTACGCTGTTGTAGACGATCAGGATGTGGTAGAAGCTGAACCCCTTGGTCCACCTCACTCAGCCCAGGTGGCGGAACTAGTAGCACTAAAGAGAGCGTGTGAACTGGCAGAGGGTAAATCAGGCAATATATATACTGACTCTAGGTACGCCTTCGGGGTAGTGCACGATTTTGGGGCCCTTTGGCGTCTTAGAAACTTTACGACAGCAGCAGGTACACCAGTGGCACACTCACAACACATAAAAGGACTTCTGACAGCGATACAGTTACCCAGAACAGTAGCCGTCATAAAGTGCAAAGCCCATACCTTTGAAGAAGACCCAGTGTCATGGGGCAACAACAGGGCAGACGAAGCTGCTAAATGGGCAGCAGGGCAACCTATGACTGTATCGACCGAGACTATGATGGTTTTTCAGACATTAGACACGCAGAAATTAATTGAAATGCAAGATTTGTGTTCCCTGCAGGAGAAGGCGGTCTGGAAGGCGAAGGGATGTGGTCAAGAGTCCTCAGGACTCTGGAGGGATGGACAAGGTAAGCCTGTAGCTCCCCGAACATACTATCCAAGCCTGGCTGAAGCAGCACACGGCCTGACTCACCTGGGTAAAGAAGGTATGTGCAAACTGGTGAGAGCATACTGGTGTGCTCCCGGATTTTCCTCTCAAGCTGGTAAGAAAGCAATGTCATGTCTTACTTGTTTGAGGAAAAATGTTGGGAAAACTATTCCAACTGAGCCATCCCACATCCCTCCTACAGACGGACCTTTTCAGGTAATACAAATCGACTATATCCAACTACCACCGTGCAGGAATCTAAAATATGTGTTAGTGTGTATTGATGTGTTTTCAGGTTGGGTAGAAGCATATCCGGCAGCCACTAATACTGCTGTGTTCACTGCAAAGAAAATTGTACAAGACTTTGTGTGTAGGTTCGGTATCCCTAGAATCATTGAAAGTGATAGGGGTACCCATTTTACTGGTGATGTCTTCCAAAATATGTGTAAACTCATGGGAATCAGTAGCAGACTTCACACCCCTTACCGACCACAAGCCAGTGGTAAGGTGGAGAGAGTAAACGGTACTATCAAGAACAAACTAGGTAAGACAATGGCTGAAACTGGGTTGGCATGGCCTGAGGCTTTGCCGTTGGTCCTCCACAGCATTCGAACCACTCCTAGACCTCCTCTTAATCTGTCCCCCTTTGAGATACTGTTCGGACGACAACCTCATTTGATCGTGAGTCCACAAGACGACTTAAAGTGTAATAATGAAGTGACTGTACAATATCTTATAAGAATGAGTAGACAGCTGAAACAACAACAACAAAAACTAAAAATGCTGTCACCTGGTATGCCAGAGACGAACTGTCATGATGTTGAACCTGGAGACTATGTTATGATCCGCAATTTCTTACGTTCAGGTTGTTTAACAGACCGTTGGGAAGGCCCGTACCAAGTGCTGCTGACCAGTACTACATCACTGAAGGTTGCAGAGAGAGACACTTGGGTCCATTCCACCCACTGCAGGAGAGTCCATAATCCGGAGAAAGTGCAAGACAAGACTCAGACTGACGACATAGAGCTGTCACTTGTGAGCCTGTTCCGGGAGACCTAAAGCCTGCAGTTGAGACACCTGAACCAGAGACGTTGCCTCAGAACTATCTTTCCAGCGATGGAGTGGCGGTTTTTGTTTTTCTTTTGTTCCAGGATTTTCCTTGTTTTTACTTTTTCTAGGACATTCTATTTTTGTGAAGGAGGATGGAGGACGGAGGAGAGTTCTGGGAGTGATACGGATGAAATAGAGGCCGAAGAAAAGTTAATAGGATATCCTGAGCAGCCCATTATCAAACTTGGTCCAGGGGTTATGAAAAGGTCTGCTAGCTCAGGAACTCGGAGGCAGTGTGAGGGGCTATTGTCTGATGAGTATTGTATCTGCAAGTTCTGCAACTCCCTAGTTGACGAGAGATGCATCCAACGATGCCAGTCCCCCAGTACTCTGAATATAGGCGGGCATCCTTTGGAGGATTATCACTCCCTGGTGGGTAAGGTGCTAAACCAAACTGAGTGTTGGGTGTGCTCTCACGTGCCTCAAGGGCAGCATAACATAGGACTAGTGCCATTCCCGCTAAACATATCCGAAGTATTCGAATTAAGGGGTGGGAGGCCCATAGAAGGGAGGTACAATAACACTAGGTCCCCTAGTCTGACGCTCCGACAATACTCCATAGGCAGATCTTTGCTGTGCCTAAACATATCTCATGCAAAGCGCCTGGAGAATTGGGAGGCTGACCTATCAGATCAGACAATGGCTCGCCACACTCATTTTAGAGAGAGACTCACAAGGTCACTACTAGGCAGGAATGCTGATGGAAGTCACAAGTTAGGGCGTATAACCAAACATAAGAAGGTATCTATTGGAAAAGTCTCTACAGATAAATGTGAAAATATCATTAATGCCGACACGTGTCTAGAGCAGATGGAGACACTAAGCATGGGTAGTTTTATCAAAACTCTGTGTGATATAATTCATGGGCATACTGCTCCTTATGTTCTCCCTGATGATGTGTATTTTGTTTGTGGAAGGAAAGCTTATTCCTGGGTGACTCCGAGTTCCAAGGGCTTGTGTTTCATAGCTAAACTGGTTCCTGAAATCATGACTATTACTCATGAAGAAATGGTAGATATTCACAAGACTACATCACCACCATACATACACACACAGTATGAACACCGTGGCAAGAGAAATATGATTCCTGGTGAGGAACCCATAGCTACAAAATTGATTAGTGAAACTGCTGGTTTCCAAGTTATGGTTGCTCTAGATCTCACCAGGACCGCTCGGGGAACATTAAACTTTAAATATATCCAAGACCTAGCTAAATTAATAGATAATATCACCGAGATGTATGATGACACTTTCAGGTATACTGGAAGGGAGCTACAAGCGTACAAGAAGGAGTTGGTGCAACATAGACTGGTACTAAATTATCTCACCTCTATTACTGGTGGGTACTGTGTGACACTGGCCACCCAGTTCGGTGTCAAATGTTGCACGTACATTACTAATAATACGGAAGACCCTAAAGAGGTTATAGACCGGAAGATGGATGAAATTTTGCAGCTGAAATGGGAATTTCGAAAGAGCCATAATTCTTCGTTATATGAGGTCGGGGAAAAGGTGGCGGGTTGGTTCTCATGGTTGAACCCAGCAAAATGGTTCTCCGGTCTGGGGGAGTGGGTACAGGAAATGATTGCGAGTGTAGGTAAGCTCCTTCTCCTTATACTGGGTGTCATCTTAGCAATTGGTTTAGTTGTCAAATGTGTTCCTACTGTGTTGAAGTGTGGAAAACGGTCTCATGGGAGTAACACTGAGAAAGAGACTGAAAGGGTGGTACCAGATACTGAGATCATGGTCTGTGAAGAAGTATTGTATAATCCTGAACTTGAAACAGTGATTGGGTGATAGTTTATTACACTATCAAAGGGTGGAACTGTCGAAGTCAGCAAATTGGATAAAGTCATTTCAATTAAAGTCTAGCAAACTTGGTTGTCTTTGTCTGAAAAGATGCGTACGGTACGCTATGACGTACAAGGGCACGCTACGGCGTGAAAGGGCGTACGCATCCACTACACGTGGCAGCAACAGTAATCGGTCTTTTACCATACATTCGCACTAACACGCATACTTATAAAATAGTACACATTATTGGTAGTTGCAACACATAGTCAGTTATGTCGAAATATAGTAGTATTTATATGTTATATCAGAGTTACATGCATATTAGTGAAATACACAGAACGGGTTAAAGGAATAACATCATGAGTGGTATCATAATGAACCTTGTTACATATCCTACTGTTTGGTTCACTCTGCGAGGGAATCGCAGAGTGCATACACAAGTTATGAATGATGGGGAATTATGAACTACTTAAGACTAAGCAATCTTGGCGGGAAGAGCACAGCATACCCCCTGCAGAGACGACCCCCTCCTTTGGATTCCTTAGGATGAACCAGCCAATGATTGACAACCCCTTGGACATTCCTGAGACCTGGACCAATAGATGCAAGCTATACCATCTTCATTGTATTACTGTATTTCATTGTGTATATAAGCAGCAGCTTGTGATCCGGAGTGCAGACATCTTGTCCCCAGACTTCAGGATTGAATGACTGCACTGGATCCAGAGCGCCTGCGATAAGTAACGGCTGTATTTACTATTACTTCGCTTGAGCATATTTTTCCACTTATTGCGAATAAATCTTTGTGCTTTGGAAACACAAATCGAGGTTCGACAATCGTTATTGGTTAGCGATAAAACGCACATAACAGAGTAATTGCACAATAGCTGCTATAAAGTCTAAAGCAGGCCTGTCCAACCTGCGGCCCTCCAGATGTTGTGAAACTACAAGCCCCAGCATTCTTTGCCAGTAGACAACCTGTTGATGGAAGGGCATGCTGGGACTTGTAGTTTCACAACATCTGGAGGGCCGCAGGTTGGACAGGCCTGGTCTAAAGTCTAACAGTCTATTTGAACCACTTTTAATATTGAAAATCTTGAATTTGTTCTCTGGTGTGAAAAGTGCAGTATAGTAAGGTGTATTGTACTCACCAATACACTGGTGCTTTCCATTAACATATTCATATCCATATCGATTGTAGCTCTACATTTTTTATTCAATAGTCATATACAGTTTTACAGTACTTTTAAGAATGTTTTTGTTGGTGTTTTTTTTCTAGACTTCACCATATGGTAAAATGTAGAATATTGAAACATAGATTGATACACAGAATTTGACGGCAGATAAAAACCGCTTGGCCCATCTAGTCTTCCCATTGATTTATTAACCTATGGTAACCTCAAATCCTAATTGATCCATTATAATTTATAAGGATATTCTTATGTCTATCCCAAGCATGTTTAAACTGCTCTACTATATTGGCCTCTACCACCTCTGATGGGAGGATATTCCACTTACCCACTACCCTTTCTGTTATGTAGTTTTTCCTCAAATTTCCTCTTAATCTACTTCCCTCCAGTTTCAGTGCATGTCCCCATGTTCCAATACTTCTCCTGCTTTCAAGAATGTTTCCCTCCTGTACCTTGTTCAAACCCTTGATATATTTTAAAGATTCTATCAAGTTACCCGCTTTTTCTTCTCTGCTCCAAACTATACATATTAGGATCTTTTAGTCTTTCTCGGTAAGTTTTGTGTTGTAGGCCAGGCACCATTTTAGTTGCCCTTCTTTGTACAGTCTCTAATGTATTTATATCTTTCTGTAGATATGGCCAACATAATTGAACACAGTATTCTAGATGAGGACATACCAATGATCTATACAGTGGCATTATTACTTCTTTCTTTCTGCTACTGATTCATTTCCCTATGCATCCTATCATCTGACTTGCCTTCCTCATTGGTTTGTTACATTGCTTACCTTCCTTTACGTCACTTGAAATAGTGACTCCTAGATCCCTTTCCTCCTCAGTAGTTTGCATTATAGTGCCATATGTTACAACATAAAATTACACATTCTTTCTATCCATCAATGTTTCATTACACTCTGCTTACCTCCATACAAGCTACCACTTGTGCTAGATAGAGAGGTTGCTGAAGTTGCAGTTGTTGTTGATGTAGCTGTTGATGTTGTTGACGTGCTTGTGACAGGCATTACGCTAGTCATAGAGGAGTTGGTATTTGTGGTAATGCTGGTCTGATTACTAGGTACTGTTGGACTTGTAGTGCTTGATGATGTTGTATTTTGTAATGCTGTTACAGTGTTTGTTGTTCCATTGCTGGGTAAAGTTAAAATTGTAACTTCAGTTGTGGTATTACCTGGTAAAACAAGAATAAGTGAGATATATATATATATATATGTATATATATATATATATATATATACATATATACACTCTGCAAAAGCAGTGTTTCTATACAACGTGTGCTTTTACTGGTAGGCAGATGAAATGTAATACACGTTTTAAGAATATGAGTAATTGCACAATAGCTGCTATACAGTCTAAAGCAGGCCTGTCCAACCTGCGGCCCTCCAGATGTTGTGAAACTACAAGCCCCAGCATTCTTTGCCAGTAGACAACCTGTTGATAGATGGAAGGGCATGCTGGGACTTGTAGTTTCACAACATCTGGAGGGCCGCAGGTTGGACAGGCCTGGTCTAAAGTCTAACAGTCTATTTGAACCACTTTTAATATTGAAAATCTTGAATTTGTTCTCTGGTGTGAAAAGTGCAGTATAGTAAGGTGTATTGTACTCACCAATACACTGGTGCTTTCCATTAACATATTCATATCCATATCGATTGTAGCTCTACATTTTTTATTCAATAGTCATATACAGTTTTACAGTACTTTTAAGAATGTTTTTGTTGGTGTTTTTTTTCTAGACTTCACCATATGGTAAAATGTAGAATATTGAAACATAGATTGATACACAGAATTTGACGGCAGATAAAAACCGCTTGGCCCATCTAGTCTTCCCATTGATTTATTAACCTATGGTAACCTCAAATCCTAATTGATCCATTATAATTTATAAGGATATTCTTATGTCTATCCCAAGCATGTTTAAACTGCTCTACTATGTTGGCCTCTACCACCTCTGATGGGAGGATATTCCACTTACCCACTACCCTTTCTGTTATGTAGTTTTTCCTCAAATTTCCTCTTAATCTACTTCCCTCCAGTTTCAGTGCATGTCCCCATGTTCTAATACTTCTCCTGCTTTCAAGAATGTTTCCCTCCTGTACCTTGTTCCAACCCTTGATATATTTTAAAGATTCTATCAAGTTACCCGCTTTTTCTTCTCTGCTCCAAACTATACATATTAGGATCTTTTAGTCTTTCTCGGTAAGTTTTGTGTTGTAGGCCAGGCACCATTTTAGTTGCCCTTCTTTGTACAGTCTCTAATGTATTTATATCTTTCTGTAGATATGGCCAACATAATTGAACACAGTATTCTAGATGAGGACATACCAATGATCTATACAGTGGCATTATTACTTCCTTCTTTCTGCTACTGATTCATTTCCCTATGCATCCTATCATCTGACTTGTCTTCCTCATTGGTTTGTTACATTGCTTACCTGCCTTTACGTCACTTGAAATAGTGACTCCTAGATCCCTTTCCTCCTCAGTAGTTTGCATTATAGTGCCATATGTTACAACATAAAATTACACATTCTTTCTATCCATCAATGTTTCATTACACTCTGCTTACCTCCATACAAGCTACCGCTTGTGCTAGATAGAGTGGTTATTGAAGTTACAGTTGTTGTTGATGTAGTTAATGATGTAGCTGTTGATGTTGTTGACGTGCTTGTGACAGGCATTACACTAGTCAAGTTAGGGTCTTCTCAGTGTATGCTTGGCATCGCATGCATTGTAAAGTTGTACACAGTGGAGAAGAGGTGAGTGGATGCAGCTTATAGAATTTTTCCACAGCCAATGAAAATCTTCAGCGGTAGTTTTGTCCATTTCCAAATCGGTGCTAAGCAAACATGGGAGATTGCTTATGTGACCGAAGCACAGGTCATAGAAGGACCGACAGGGTTGTCAAAGTAAATAATGAATAGAAAATATGGTGCGCACGCAAAGACATACTATGATAAATGGATAAAAATGACTGCTGTATGTATGAAACCTTTTTCTACAGTTGGAATGAGTACTGTTAGAGATAAAATTTGTTTGTTAAAATCATTAAAACTGAGGATTAAACACACTGACTGTTTAAAACTGTGGCAACAGGAGGGCAATATGTGGCATGAGAGAGCATTCACAGAAAAAGGCTGCATTGCAAAACAAAGAGAAGCGAGTGCCAGTGCACTCCTGCCACCATATACAGATGGTGGAAAAATCATAACCGATACCAAAACTGGTTGAAGTGAGGCATTTAGTCAGAAAGCAGTTATAATCATGCGAGTGAGTGACAGGAGTACTCACCATTCAATGTGGCTTGCAGAAGAAAAGGTATCAGCCAATAAGGACAGAGAGGAAGGTTTTTGTTGATCTTTATAAATGCTTGCTCATGTACTTCTCTTCCTGTTCCTGTATTTGAATTTCAGGGTGGAGTCAGTCTGAGTAACTCCTTTTCAGTCTTTCTTTTTCCCTGTTTTCCAGTGTTTTTTATTGTCTGCATATTTTTTCTCCCCCTTCTCTTGGCATTTTCCCCCTTTTTCTTCTCTGCTTTTCTTTTCCATTCCTTTTTTTTCTCTACTTTGCTCCCCTACGCTCCCTTTCTTCATTCCCCCCTTCCCCTCTCCCATTTCCCCCTCCTCTCTCATAACCCCTATCCCCTCTCCTATCTCTATTTTGCATTAATTTTTAATAGTTATTGTTTTTTCTGCTCCCCATGTTCCCCCTTTCGTGCCATGTCCCGCCCCAGCAGGGTCCATAGTGCCCTAGCCCGTTTTGCGGCGGCGGCTGGTGGCAACCCTCCCCCCCCCCCGTTTTCCCCTCTTCTTCCAGACACACTCAATCCCCCCATCCTCCAGGCGCGTCCCCAGATCGGCCAGGAGTGGGTCCTCCAATGGGCATCAGACGCCTGCTCAGAAAACCTCACGCGGGCGCCGGAAGCAGGCAGATGATGCTGTCACTTTTGGCGCCGGCGGATCCGAACAGCAGAGCGGCACTGCAGCACTTGTACCAGAAGGGGACAGCGCGTATTCCGTAGCAGGTAGGGGAACGGTATCAATGCGGGCCACGAGTTGCCTCCTCCGTATCAGCATTATTTAGGAGCTGGGAGGCGCAGGCAGCTGTCTCAGCCCTTGGTGCTTCTGCTATTCTGGCAGGGGTCAGGCCTGCTTCCCCTACAGGGGGTTGGGGCTCAACATATGGGATAATCCACTGTTTTTTTCTTCTTCTAGTTGTCCAGCCCCTTCGCCCAGAGGCAGTGGCTTTATCAGAGAGCCTGGGTCCATGGATTGTCGCCCCAACCTGCCCATGCCATTGGTTTTCTTCGGAGTTCCCTTCTTTGCTGGTTAGTGGGGGTTTTCCCAGGGGCGATCACATAACGAGGTAACTTCTAGTTAGGTTGCATCACCCTCCTCTATCTATTCCCGCTTCTGTTCTCCCAGGATTCCTTTGGACAAGTTTACATCTCATCCTCTGTTCTTGTCATTGATAGACCTAATACAGGGGCTAGTAGTTGGGGTTCATTTGAGTCGGGTCTGTCTATATCCTCAGCACCAGTGGTGTGCCCTTCCTTTTATCCATGCCCTCCCCCGGTTCATCAAGGGGGGCTGTCTCTACCAGTTAGTGATATCCATCAGAGCGTTAGATTTTTTACAGATGCAGCAGGGTCCAAAGGGTTTGGGGCTTATTTTCTGGGTGAATGGTGTTCATCCCCTTGTCCACAAGCATGAATAGATAATGGCCTGGTTCGAAACCTTTTAGTGTTAGAATTATTCCCCATCATATTGTCATTGGAATTTTGAGTCTCTCAACTTAGTTGGCGCAATGTGTACTTTTGGTACGGCAATTTGGGCGTGGTTCAGGCAATCAATCTGCAGAGTGCATCTTCCAGGCCAGCTGTTAACTTATTGCGCTTCCTGCTGCATCGTTGCCTGGACTTCGACATTAATTTTTGCGTCAAAAACGTCCCTGGTGTTGACAATTGTATAGCAGACTCCCTGTCCTGTTTTGATTGGATTTGTTTTAGAGCTCTAGCCCCACATGCTAAGCTCATCGGTATAACATGCCCATCTTATGTTTGGCAGATGGTCGAGCCAGCTTAAGGTTCATGGCTAAAGCTTTCTGGCCCCATCCATTTGGAAGGCTTATCGGTCGGCATGGCAGCGTTGGGAAAAATTTTTGTTATCACATAGCCATAGTTCCCCCGGGGACCCATCATGGTATTGATGATTTAATGTGAGGTTGTTACCAGGAGTTTTTCAGTAAGACAGCCATGTCATCTACTTTGGCAGGAATATCTTTTATGGCAAAAATGCAAGGGGTTCCAGATCCCTCCAAATCGTTCCTTATTGCCAAAAGCATTGAAGGGTTGGGTCAAGCTCTGCCCCATTCCTCATGATAACAGGAAGCCTATAGATTACATTTTGTTATCTCGCATCATTTTAGCGTTGCCTCAGGGGTCCGCAGATTATTATGAAGTTTCCCTTTTTAGCACTGCTTTCTCAATGTCCTTTCAAGGTGCTCTTAGAGTTAGCGAGTTGGTGGCTCAGTCCAAGCGAAAGATAGGCTCGGCCATGTTGTCAAAAAATGTCATTCTAAATCCCAATAGTATTCAGTGTAAATTAGTCAGATCAAAAACAGACCAGGGGGGTAAGGGCCATTGGTTCTCCATGTTGAGTCATCGAGATCAGGTGGTGTGCCCCGTACATTTATGTCATATGCTTGTGGAGTTGCGTTCCAGTCAGGCCGAAGTTTGGTTAGTTCACAGGGATGGGTCACCTATTACGAAGTTTCAATTTCGCACGTTATTTAAGCGTGCGCTGTTATCTTTAGATTTACACCCCTCGGATTTTGGGACTCATGCCTTCTGCATCGGGGTGGCTACTGCTGCAGCAACAGGGGGTGCATCTGTAGTAGAGATGGGCAGGCTCGGTTCCCCGAGATCCGAGTCCATGCGAATTTCGCTTATCCGAGTACCGAGCAGAGTAGGCTCGGTACTCTCCCGCCCATTCGGAATGGAAATCGAGGCAAAACGTCATCGTGACGTATTCGTATTTCTGAGCTCGGTTCTCGCGAGATTTGAAAAGCATAAATACCAGCCTCCACAGCAATCCATCGCCATTTGACAGAGGGAGAGAGCAGGGTTAGGTCAGAAGCTGTATTAGCGCAGGGACAGAGCAATAATTGTACACCTTATTCTTTCTATTATTCTTTCATTTTGAATCTATTCAAATCTATTATTAAATCAAATTCTATTTGCAATTGTTAGAGCAGCAAGACAGGAGGATAGAGGAGGCTTATTTTTCAATTTGTTTGCACTACAAGTGCTTTGGGGTCTCCCATATTCCCCAGTGTTTAACACAAATTTTTCTGGCTGTCAAAAAAAGTCAAATTTGTCAGCAGTATCTATATAAGACAATATTTTGCACTACAAGTGATTTGGGGTCTCCCATATTCCCCAGTGTGAAACAATAATTTTTCTGGCTGTCCAAAAAAAGTCATATTTGTCAGCAGTATTTCTAAAATATTTTTGCACTACAAGTGCTTTGGGGTCTCCCATATTCCCCAGTGTGAAACAATAATTTTTCTGGCTGTCCAAAAAAAGTCATATTTGTCAGCAGTATCTATCTAATACAATTTTTGGCACTACAAGTGCTTTGGGCTCATTAAAATGGATTCAAAGCAGTCCACATATGAGCAGAATCAGCAACTAGGTTCTGTCACCAGTCCTGATGGTAATGTTCCCAGTACGTCATCTGGGAAAGGCGATGTAAAAGTACATAGTCTTTTTAAATCAGGCAAAAAACACACACAAAAAAAAAATTACCGTGTTAAAGCGAAAAAGAAGTGTAACTGATGAAAAGTTAGCTGCCGATAAAAAAAAAATTGCCAACATGCCATTCTACACACGCAGTGGCAAAGAAAGAATGAGGCCTTCGCATCTCCCTATTAGTGGCAGATCAAAAAATGTTACTAAGCCTTCTTCTTGTACGGTCACTCGTGACCAAGCAAGACCAAGTAATTTGGAGTCTAAAAGTGGTGCACAACTACTATTACGCATGAAAGCCGAGCTGCAAGAAAACAGTAAGGCATTAGAGCATAATGTATACTCTGAATCAGAAATCACACCAATCCCTGTGGCGAGTCCATCCACCAGTGGGCATTCTGTTAGTGACAGTGTTCCCATAAAGAAGGGTCAATTAAGGATGCCACTTTGGAATTAGAAGAGGATGAGGGGGAGATTTGTGTAGGCAACGAGGGCACTAATGATGATGTTGATGATTATGATGCAGACAGATACCAAATTGCCTTTCTCAGTTTCTATTTATATTCTAGACTATATAACGGCTGAATAGTTTTCTATTTTACTCCTAGTGGAGGTCTGATGTAGACAGATACCAAACTGCCTTTGTCCATTTAATTTTATATTCTAATTTTACAGTCTATGCAGGTTGCTTTTTTTCTATTTAACTACAAGTGGAGGGTGGGGGGGGGGCATAGATAGCCACCAAACTACCTTGGTCCATTTATTTTTATATTCTACAATTGGAGGGCGGGGTGGGGCATAGACAGCCACCAAACTACCTTGGTCCATTTATTTTTTATATTGTTCAGTCTATGCAGGCTGCTTTTTTTCTATTTAACTACAAGTGGGGGTGGGGTGCTATAGAGACAGAAACCAAACTGCCTTTGTCCATTTCTTTATATATTTAACTATAAGTGTAGGGTGTAATATACACCCAAAGACGATGGCTGCATTGCCAAAAGGCTAAGATGGAGAGGAAGACAATCAGGTTTGTGTGCAGAATTAAGGGCTGCCTACCAGGGATTAAACTGTTTTCTTCCTAATTTATTAGTTTAAGAATTACCTTGCTTATCCAAGAAACAGGTGGAGCACTAAATTATGTTTTTTTATGCCCAAAAACATTGATTTTTAAAGAAAATTGCAAAACCAAAACACGCAAGGGCGGTTTGGCAAAACCAAAACACGACGGTAATCCAGATCCAAAACACAGGGGTCAGTGAGCATCTCTAATCTGTAGCATCCATTCAGGCCTTGGGCTGGTGGAAGTCCAATAGTTATAAGAGTTACATTAGATCTGATGTTTAACCATATTTTATTGTCCCTTTTCCGCAGATCTGCTCTACCTCTTTTTTCTTTTCTTAAGTGATGTACCCAGGTCTCTGCTGCTCACCGCTTTTAGCAGGAGCGTGAAGGGATTTTTCCTATTCCTCCTATGGTCGGCCTGATTGGCTCTGAGCCGGCCAAGTTTAGTTTGGGTTTTTACCTTCACCTAGGTTGCTGCTTCTTTCCTTTTCCATTACTTTATTATGTCTATGTATTTATATATGTGCTGTGTATTAACAGGCATTTCTTTTGCTTTGTGGCCTTGGTGTTATTAGCAGTTATTCTCCCTTTCCCATTCCCATTGGTGCAATAGAAGCTCTTCGGTCATTTCAGGCCTGCTATACTGTTCAAAAGTTTTAGCCAGGGCATTAGACATTGGAATTCGCATGGAGTTTGTAACCGAGAGTAATGTACCCTGTTTTCCAGCTTGTACATTATCCATGTTAATATCTTCTGTCTTATGTGTGGACGGCAAGAAGATACATATTTGGGTTATGGGGCATTCATTTGTTTATTGGGCAAAAAAACATGTTTTGGTCGAAAACAACTCCTGGTTGCCTACTCACGCTGAAGTCAAATGGATAGGGAAGAGAGGCATGAGATGGGCCGACTTCATGCTTTTACTTGTTAGTGAAATTAATAGGCATGGTGCTCCAGATATACTGGTTATTCACTTGGGAGACAATGATGTTGGAATAGGGAAATCATTGGATCTTATTATCAGCATTCGCAATGACATCTCAGCGGTCTCTCAACAGTGGCCCAACATTAGGATGTGCTGGTCTTATGTAATTCCACGCCTTAAATGGAGATCAAGCATTCCCATTATTTCCATAACGTCCATTGTTGAAAGTGGAATCTTCCCATTTGTTTAGGCTTGATGGAGTTCAACTTATTGATGAGGGGATACGTTACTTTATAGATCAGTTGTTTTGGATGTTGAGGGCTGTAGTTAAGGTTGGTGGTGGCAGGCCATGGATCCATTAAAGGAATGCGGCGGGTGGTAGGAGAGCATTGCAGTCAGTAGGTTTGCATATGGTGCTGGGTTCATCTTGGCATAGGTACTACCTCCTTCCCAGCTGGTGTCAACAGATGGTTGGTCCGCCTGTGAGGAGGACCCTCGCCCAGTATCTACAGGTTAATACCGGAAGTTAAGAGGGGTGTAGCTTTTGCCGTTTGGACAATTTTAGCACCGGCCAATAGATAAAGTATCATCGTGGGTTGGTGGTAATATGGTCTGACCTTTCCATCGTTTTTGGTTTTGCTGTTGCTGACTGCCCTGCTCTCGTCTGCCATCCAGTCCTTAGAAGGTTAAGTTAATACATTCAGTTTAATAAATTTATACTCTTATTCCAACGTTAATTGGTGTCTGTGTCGTTATTTGGTTATATAATATGTTGTGTTTTTTGTATTGTGTGATAAGATGGGAGCTTCCTCGCTATGCATTTTAATAAAAATAGCATATGTATATCTCAATTTATATCCCAGTGATATACAAGGTAATGTTTCAGAGGAACATGATGAACCCATTGTTGTTTCAGTCACTGCTCTTGCAATCAATACAAGAAGTGCCACATAGGCAAGGAAGGGGGGGAGCGGTCCCACCCTCAGAGGCAGTGGCTGAAACCAGTGGGACTCTTGTAGAAGTCAATAGGCAGAGGAATATCAATTGTACTGAAACAGTGCTTTCAGTAATTAGTCCTGAATGTAGTGATTTGATGGGGATTACATACAGTCCGTAAAATAGCAATTTCCAATGGGAAATCGGACAAAGATGGTGTAATTCCCATAAGACATGTAGCAATGCATTCTCCATGGACTACATTTGAATTATGTTCAATTATATCTCATTTCCCAGATCCAAAAAAAGATTAACCAAATGTGAGAAATTTGTTAAAGATTTGGGTAATGCTCATGAGCCAACTAATAAAGATTGGCAAGTGGTGTTGAGGGACTGACATACAAATATTTATTAAGGATTGTCAATTGGAGGAAGATAAATCCTTAACAGATGAAGAAAATCAAGCAAGTATAAAACACATAAACATCAAATTGGTTGTATATTTTCCAGTAGTAGTGGACTGAAGCAAAATTTTTACTATTAGACAAAAGGATAGTGAGCCTGCATCAGACTATTTTTCCAGAGCCCTGACAACAATGACTAAGTGCACTGGGTTATCAGATATAAAATATGATATACATCACCGGGAGGTAGCTGTCTCAGTATTAATGGATGGCGTCAAGGAAAATTTAACAATCAGGGTACAAACCTCTTAACCTAATTGGAGAGGTATCACGGTAGACAGACGCCCTTAGGGAATCTGCTGTGGAACATGATAAAAATATATGTAAAAGGAGGGTGGTGCAGAGTGAAAGGTTAATGATGGTAAGTATCCATGCACTAGAAGCACTACATACACGACCACAGAACCACAACAAATATTATGGGGAACGAAAACGACAGAAGTCAGTGAGGTGTTTTAGATACACTAGAAAGGGACTCGTAGCAAAGAACTGTAAGGAAAGAACATATAGAGGGGAATATGGGAACAATAGAAGATTTGGACCACCTAGAACAGAGTCACATAGGTACCAACAAAGAAGAGATACACTTAAGGAAGAACCTAAAGTGACAGTTGATGTATCTGGGGTAAGACAAACCTTTCTTGTAGATATAGGGGCGGCCAGGACAGTGTTAAACTCTCCTTTAAGTTTACAGGTTACCAACAAAACTGCTCCAGTTATGGAAGTAACAGGAAGAGTGTAACATTATCCTTTGACTAAACATGTGGAGGGTCCTATTGGGACCCTGCATACCAATCATTCATTTCTCTTGGCTGCAGAGGCCCCTACTAACTTACTGGGCAGGGATTTATTATGCAAAATGGGATGTGTTATTTACTGTACCCCTGATGGTGTTTATCTGAAGAGGTGCAAGATATACTGGACACACTGCAAAGGCTAATGATGCACTTTACTGTTCTAGATCAATGTCCATCTCAGGCAGAGGAAATGTTAAAACAAATACCGGGTTCCTTATGGACCAAGGATGGACAAGACACTAGATTGATGGCGAATGTAGCCCCCATAATGGTTAAAATACCATAGTACCCATTTAAAATGGAGGTGGAATTAGGGGTTTAATTGAAAGACTGCTGCATCATGAAATTTTAATTTGTACATCCACTACAGCTAACATTCTAATTTACCAGTGAAAAAGAATGGCGTGAGGGGCTACAGATTAGTTCAAGATCTAAGGGGGATTAATAAAGTAGTTGAGATCCAATTACCGTAGTGCCCAATCAAGCTGTCATTTTTAGGTAGATTCCTCCATCAGCCAGTCATTTCACGGTAATCAATCTGTTTTGCTTTCTTCTCAATTCCATATGTTACATACTGACTGTCAGGACCTCTTTGCTTTCTCCTATAAAGGGGTACAATGCACATGGACAAGACTTTCCCAGCGGTTCATTGACAGCCCCAATATTTTTTCTCAGGCCTTGTGTTAGGGTTCTTACCCGCCAGCTCCGTTCCACCGCACTTCCTGGTAGGTCCCGGCGGCGGTCATGTGACCAATGGGCGGGGAATTCAAATTTCGATTTCAGCGCTGCTCTGACACACTATCTGTGTCAGAGCAACGTGTTTTCAGCTTCTGGCTTCCTCTCCTGTGCTCCCTGCTCCTGTGTGTCCCTTGTGCTTTACTTGACTCCTGTATACCGACCTGGCTGTTGTCCCTGGCTATTCTCTAGTCTCATCTCTGGCGCTGCGAATTGGATTGACTCCTGTGTACCGACCCAGCTGTTGTCCCTGGCTATTCTCTAGTCTCATCTCTGGCGCTGCGAATTGGATTGACTCCTGTGTACCGACCCGGCTGTTGTCCCTGACTAATCTTAAGTCTCATCCCTGGCACCGCAAATTGAATTGACTACCGTGTACCGACCCGGCTCCTGTTCCAGGCTATATTCTCCAGGACATCATGGTTAGTGTGCTTTGATCGCTAGCACCTTGTTGTTCCATTTTTGCCTTTATCTGTCCATCTCATAGAGCTTTCTCCTTACGTCAGTAGGCTAACCTGGGGGCCATGACCTGCGGTTCTCCGGCAGCTAAAAACCATCCTGCCTTGCGGCGGTTCTTGGAGAAGACCGGGAGGGCCGTTAGACTCCGCACCCTGGGAAGGCCGGCACTAATACTGACTAAGGTAAATCCTGAATTGTAACACCTTGCATGACTGTTAGAAACCTTTCAATCAAGCAATGAGTCTATCCTAATTTAATGCGTAGATGATTTCTGATTCGTGTATGTCATCAGTTTCTGATACTAAACTGTTGTTACTTCATCACTCACAGACAGGACACAAGGTTACAAAGGATAAATTACAGCCATGCCAGACCAAGGTCAAATACTTGAGACACTGTCTAACCCAGGGGCTAAGACACTTGACAACGGACAGGATTCAGGCCATACAGGACATGACACTGCCGCAGAACCAGCAACAGATTCGTACTTTCTTAGGGATTTGTTGGTACTGTAGATCCTGGATCCCAGGTTTTTTTTATTTAGCCTTACCATTGCAGGAGTTAGTTTCTTCCTCAAAGCCTGAGCTTGTCTCACATACTGATGAGTCAGAGCAAGCATTCTTTAACCTTAAAGAGAGTCTGAATAAAGCACCTGCTCTGGGGATAACTGATTATGAAAAACATTTTGAGTCATACTGTACGGAAGCTAATGGTTGTGCAGCAGGTGTCTTGACACAGAAACATGGTGACGCTAGCAGACCAGTAATATACTACAGTGCACAATTTAATACTGTGGTAAGATCTTTTCCTACTGTCACGAGCTGCGGCAGTATCCACAGCCGGTGTGGCTCGCTTCCTGCGCCCCCTGGCGTCTCGGCCGTCACCTTGACGACCAGGATGTCACTTCCGTCCAGCACCCGACCGCTGCAATGGTTGGACGCCATGCATTGTAGCGCCGCGTCCCGGCAACAGGGGACAGCTGGGACGTGTGCGCAAAGTTATCTAATAGCCTGGAGGCTATTAAGCTTTATTTAATTTACTAGCCGGGTCCTGTGAGTAATATAAGAGCTAGGCTCTGATTGGCTGTTTGAAGTATTTAAGGCAGTGAGGTCTGCAGCCTCACTGCCGGTTATAGCTTCTCTGTTACAGTCTTGCTGACCTGCTCCTGCTTCCTAGTCCCTGTCCTGTGGATACTCCGTTTGATTGCCTGTGTATGACCCCCTGCTTGGATTATTGAACTCTGCCTGTTTTGCCTGTGACCCCGACCTTTGGCGTGTTTATCGATTACCCTGCTTGCCTGTGACCTCTGACCTGCTGCTGGCCCTCAACCCTTGCCTGGACTTCACTCTGCTTTCCTGGGTTCTCCCCAGCCAGTACACATTTCACGACCCACTGTTAGTCTGCGGCCAAGTCTGTCCCCACCACTAGGGGCAACAGTGTACACCAGACTTTTAGAGCAGACTCCGGGTTTTGCTGTACTGGTTGGAGGGGTTCCTAACACCTACGTGTTTAAAAAGTGTAGAAGCAACTGCTCTTTTGATAAGTAAGAGAGAGCATAGTACTGGGACATGATTCAACTGTATATACCACATGCGGTATCTGCCCTTCTAAATTCTAGCCATGTTTCCTAAGATTCACAAAATGGAAATTAGCACTGATGCACCTGCAAATATCATTATTAATAGGTACAATACTTTAAATCCAGCTACATGCATACCATATGTGCCTTGAGATGCATAAAGGGTGGAAGGAGAGCAGAATCCAGCTGAAGGGGATTTTGGCAGGTATACAGAAATGTATAATTGTATGGAGAGAACTATATACTGTTTATGCTGTTGAAAATAATGAAAGTGTTATAGAAGCTGAATCTCTTGGTCCAACTCACTCAGCCCAATGGGCCGAAAATGTGGCATTAAGAGGAGTGTGTGAGTTGGCAGAGGGTAAATCATTTAATATATACACTGACTCTAGATACACCTTTGGGGTAGTGCATGACTTTGGGGCCCTTTGGCGTCTTAGGAATTTTATCACAGCGGCGGGTACACCAGTAGCGCACTCACAGCACATAAAAGGACTTTTGACAGCAATACAGTTACCAAAGAAGTAGACGTCATTAAGTGTAAAGCCCACCCCATATGAAAAAGATCCGATATCACTGGGTAATAGCAGGGCGGGCGAAGCTGCCAAGTGGGCAGCAGGCTTATCTGTGAATATGACAACTGACAAAATAATGTGTTTTGAAACAATAAACACACAAAAATTTATTGAAATGCAAGATTTGTGTTCCCTACAGGAAAAGGTGATCTGGAAGGCAAAGGCATGTGGTCAAGAGTCCTCTGGACTCTGGAGAGATGGACAAAGTAGGCCCGTGGCTCCCAGAGCTTAGCTGAGGCGACATATGGTCTGACTTATCTAGGTAAAGAAGGTATGTGTAAGCTGGTTAGAGTATACTGGTGTGCACTAGGCGTCTCTTAAAGTAGGAAGTCTTGTCTTACTTGTTTGAGGAAAAATGTTGGAATACAATAACAACAGAGCCATCCCATATCCCTCCTACAGATAGATCTTTCCCGTTAATACAAATCGACTTCATCTAATTACCCCCTTCAGAAATCTCAAGTATGTATTGATGTGTACTTATGTATTTTCTAACTGGGTAGAGGCATTTCCAGCTGCCACGTATACTGCTGTTTTCACTGCTAAAAAAATTGTCCAAGAATTTGTATGCAATGCAAATGCAATAATGAAGTGACTGTTCAAAACCTCATCAAGATGATAAAACAGCTGGGACAGCAGCAAAATATGCTCAAAATACTGTATCCTGGTATGCAGGACACTAACTGTCACGATGTTGAACCTAGGGAATATGTCATGATCTGCAAATTCTTACGCTCAGTTTGTTTAACAGACCAGGGGGAAGGCCTGTACCAAGTGTTGATAACCAGCACCACGTCTCTGAAGCTAGCAGAAAGAGACACTTTGATCCATTACACCTACTGCAGAAAAGTTAATGATTCAGAAAAGGTTAAAGGTAAAGTTAAGGCTGACACTACAACCCTGTCACTCGTGATTCTATTCTGGGCGACCTAATATCACAGTTATTAACACTTGAGCCAAGGACTTTGCAAAGACTATTATCCCATCATGGAGTAGCGGTTTTTTTTTTTTTCCCTTTCTAGTGTTTTTCTCATGCTTATTTTTTCCAGGACATTCTGATTATGCAATAGTGATCAGATGATGAAGACTGGATTGGGTACTAATACTGATGATGTGGAGATGGAGGAGAATTTGTTAACACAATCAATTCAACCTAATACATTGTTCAACTTGGAGTAAAGAAAAGGTCTGCTAACCTTGAAGAGAGGTGCATCCAGCAATTCCAGTCCAGTAATAGTTTTGATTTGGGCAGGCATCCATTAGATGTTTATCATTCTTTGGTGGGTAAGGTCTCAAAACAAATTGAATGCTGGTTGTGTCCCTCACGTGCCTCGGGGACAAAATAATGTAGGACTAGTACCATTCTGACTAAACATCTCTGAGGTTCTTGAATTCCGGGGGTGGGGGACCAATATAAAGGAGACATAATATTACTAGGTCCCCTAGTTTGAAACTTCACCAATACTCAGTAGATCGGGCATTGCTGTGCCTGAATTTTTCACATGCCAAGAAACTTGAGTATTGGGAGCCACATGATCAGACAATTACCCGCCACACAAGTGTTGATGAAAGACTCATTAGAATACAGTTAACCAAAAAGGCTGACGGGTATCATAAACAAAGTAATGTTAACAAACATAAGAAAATATTGATTGTGAAAGTTCCTCTGGGCTACAGTTTGAATGTTATACATACTGAAACGTCGAACAAATGGAGACGCTAGGCATAAGGAACTTAAACTATAAAGATATTGTACAATACTATAACAAATTGTACTGTGCCTTATATCCTTCCAGATGATGTGTATTATATATGCGAGAGGAGGACCTACAAATAGTTAAGTCCGAGTTCCAAAGGATATGTTTCCTAGCTATAGTGGTTCCGGAAATTATGACTCTTTCACATAATAAAATGACTAATAGAACAACATCACCGCCATACTTACACATACAGTATGAACACCGTGACAAAAGAAATATGATTCCAGGTAAAGAACCTGTAGCTGCAAAATTAATTATCGAGTCCACTGGGTTCCAGATCATGGTCACATTAGACTGCACCAAGAGCACTCGGGGAACTTTACATTTTAAATATATACAAGATCTAGCAAAATGAATTAACAAAATTACAGAGATGTATGATGACATATTCAGGTATACTGGTAAGGAGCTACAGGCTTATAAGAAGAAGAAAGCTCAGCATAGTTTGGTGCTAAATTATCTCACAGCTATTCCTGGTGGACACTGCATGCAATTAGCTACACAGTTTGGTGTTAAGTGTTGCACTTACATCACCAATTATACAGATGACCCTAAAGAAGTAATTGAAAGCAAAATGGATGAGATCCTAAAGTTAAAATAAGAATTTCGGAAAGTCCACAATTACTCTTTACATGAAATAGGAGAAAAAATAGTATGGTTTCTCATGTTTGAACCCATCAAAATGGTACTCAGGATTAGGGTAATGGGTACAAGAACTGATTGCTAGTATGGTAAGCTCCTTATCCTTATAATTGGTGTCTTTATAGTTATTGGCTTACGTATAAAATTTGTTCCTACTGTCTTGAAGTGTGGTCAACATTCTACCAAGGCGACCACAGAAAATGATAATGTGATGGTAGTAAGAGGTACAGGTACCAAATAAAATGAAGAAATTCATACAATCCTGAGATAGAAAGTATAATTAGGTGATAGTTTTGTGCATTATAAGTCAAATCATTGGATGATGTTGTTTTAAATGCATAATTATCCATTGTTATAGTTTCCTGTGCCATTGTGATTCGCACAAAGGTTAAATGTGCAATCACATAGGAAAACACAGTATAAAACACTTACATTCATACTCACATCTGTTCACTTTTAATAAACTTTCCAACTCACATTCTTTTATTATTAAGACTCTGAGATTCATTACATAACATTAAACCTACATTAAAGATATTTATGGTTCAGGGCCTCAGAAATGTATTGTGTTTGGTCTTATATTAATCCACATTTCACCAGCAGGAATCCGGTATCATCAGAGAAGCAATTGCATATTGTGGTCACTAGTTATGATTAGTAAAAGATTAATCCTCAATGATACTCAGTTACTGGGTTAGTTTAAACAAGATTTTTGGCAATTCCCTGACACGAAACATGCAAACAGCTGTTGGAGTGAGTTGCCCCCACCTTTGGAGAAGCATTGTTTGTACTGACCTATGACCTGCATTGTACTGGAACATCATAAACCCTGAACCAATGAAGAACTATCTTGTACATTGTGACATCATCACTGTTTTTTTTCAAACCTGTTACGATCCAGGAAGGTAAGGACCCAGGTACTAACCCTGATTGACGCTGGCAGGACTAGAGGTGCGGAGTCTAACGGGCTCCCGGTAATCCCCAAATAACATTGCAAGGCAGGATGGACTTTGCTTCCGTGTCCTCTAGGATTCCCCAGGGAGTAGTAATGCGGAGATTGGAAATGAACAGAGAAGTACACCGCAGACCAATAGGTGCATGGTCAGCAGGCTAGGAGGTTCGGTACACAGAAGGCAATTAGGAGCGTGGTCAGCAGGCAGAGGTTCGGTACACAAAGAGCAATCAGAAGCGTTTCCAAATGGAAGAGACTGGCAAGACACAGGGATCAAAACCAGGGATCAGGAGCTGGCAACAAAGTTGCTCTGACACTGGACGAGTGTCAGAGCGCTATATAAGTAACCAGGCAAGTTTGAAAAACTCGCTCCAAGCTGTTGTCACGTGCGCCGACACCCATTTGGATTTGCGGGAATCCAAAATCTCCTTCACTTCATATTCCCATTGATCTTGGGTCCACACAAGAAGTAGAAAATTGATTCCGGACGACAGACTTCAGACGACAGACATGGAACACGTTAGGAATGCGAAGAGAAGGTGGAAAATCTAACCTAAAGGCTATCTGTGCCCAGAAGAAAATTTGTTGAAAAAAGGATCTACTGCTGGAACTGGAGAATAAGGAACCTGAGACAATGTGGGAAGTCTCGGATGGCATCCGTAGATCATGAAGAAGGGGGAGTTTGAAATGGCCTCATGAAGGTGATTATTATGGGCAAATTCTGCCCAAGGAAGAACTTCGACCCACTCCCTTTGATTGGCAGACACATACATCCGCAAATATTTCTCAAGTTCCTGATTGGTTCTCTCGGTTAGACCATTGGATTGAGGATGGTAGGCGGATAAAAAATGAAGTTTAATTCCCAATTTGCCACAAAAAGCTCTTCAAAACTCAGAGACAAATTGTGTACCACGGTCGAAATTGAGAACTAGTTGCTGGGGATGAGGTAGACACGGGTTCAGGAGCTGAAGCAGTCAAACCAGATGCTGCAAAGGTAATCTAAAGGGTGTCAATACGGGCAGACAGAACTTGAAGAAATTTCAGCAGCTGCTGTTGGTTAGCTTCCTGTTTTTCCACTTTTCCAACCAGATGTTCAAGTAAATCCCTAGTGGACGGATTCTCCATGGGGTCCATCTTGGTCAGAGCAAACTGTTCCGATCCAGGTAGGTAAGGACCAAGGTACTAATCTAATTGACGATGGCAGGCCTAGAAGTGCGGAGTCTAAAGGGTTCCCTGATATTCACCAAGAACCGCCGCAAGGCAGGGTGGACTTTGCTACCGGGAACTCGCAGGTCACAGTCCTCTAGGATGCCCCAGGGAGTAGTACTGCGGAGATAGAAACTGGACAGAGAAGTACACCGGGGACCAATAGGTGCGTGGTCAGCAGGCCAGGAGGTTCGGTAAACAGAAGGCAATCAGTAGCGTGGTCAGCAGGCAGAGGTTCTCTACACAGAGAGCAATCAGGAGCGTTTCCAAAGGGAAGAGACTGGCAAGACACAGGGATCAAAACCAGGTGTCAGGAGCTGCCAATAAAGTTGTTTTGATACTGAATGAGTGTCAGAGCGCTGTTTAAGTAACCAGGCAAGTTTGAAAAACCCACCCCATGCTGCCGTCATGTGTGTGTCGATACCCAGAAGTTTAGGGCAGAAGCACGAGCGAGACAGCGCAGGAACGCTGGAACAAGGATGGGTAAGTCGTGATAAAAGCAAACTGTATATAAACATGTCGCTGCTACAGTAACAGTCTCTATTGACCAGACAGACTTTGGGATTAATGTTACTGGATCCAGTACACAGAGTATGTATCGGTTATACTTTGTTATATATATTTTTTAATGAAATCTCTTTGTATCTTGGAACCATGCTAATCGCATCGGACAATCTTTATTGGTTAAGACATTACATTAGCTTTCTAGATTTAGCCATATGGTAAAATGTAGAAATAGGTTGCAACTTAAAATTACACAACCCACCTAATAATCAATGTTTCATTACACTCTGCTTACCTTCATTAAAGCTACCACTTATGCTGAACAGTGTGGTTGCTGAAGTTGCAGTTGTTGTTGCTGTAGTTGAGGTAGTTGTTGATGTTGTTGATGTGCTTGTGACAGGCATTACACTAGTCATAGAGGAGTCAGTATTTGTGGCAATGATGGTCTGATTATTAGATATTGTTGGACTTGAACTGCTTGATGGTGTCGTTTTTTGTATTGTTGCTACAGTGTTTGTTGTTCCGTTGCTAGGTACAGTTAAAATTGGAACTTCAGTTGTGGTATTACCTGGTAAAACAAGAAAAAAGTGATATATATATATATATATATATATATATATATATATATATATATATATATATACATATATATACTCTACAAAAGTAATGTTCCTATACAACATATACTTTTAATGGTAGGCAGATGAAATGTAATACATGTTTTAAGAATATGAGTAATCGTACGATAGTGACTATACAGTCTAAAGTCTAACAGTGTTTGTTGTTCCGTTGCTAGGAAAAGTTAAAATTGGAGCTTCAGTTGTGGTATTGTGTGGTAAAACACGAAAAAGTGGTAAATAAACATGTAAACACTTTGCAAAAGTGGTTTTTCTATACACCATCTGCTTTTATCCAGAGGCAGATTTAGTGAGCTGGTGCAGGGGAGTGAGGAGGAGGGAATGAGGGCCCATAGCTCATTAGTTCCCCATGCAGAAGCACCATTATCTCCATGGGCCCTGGTGCACCACACCTGCTGCACCAATAGTAGTTCCACCACTGCTTTTATTGATAGACAGATGAAATGTAATACACATTTTAAGAATATGAGTAATTGGACAATAGTGACTGTACAGTCTAAAGTTTAGCAGTTTATCTTAACCTCTTTTAATATTGACAATTTTGAGATTGATATCCTGCATTCTTGACAACAGAGAACAAAGTGTATTATACTCACCAATACACTGGTGTTCGCCATCACCTTCATATCCAGGGATACACTCACAGGAGTAGTTTCCAGGTAAGTTAATACAATTGGCATTTGCAGCACATGGAAAGGTAGTATTGGCACATTCATCAATGTCTAAAATTGGTGACATAGCACAGATATCACTAATTACTCAGGAGTTATATAGTTGCATTTTGCTAGTTGCACATATGTCTAAAAATTAAGTTTTAGGGATATATTGAATTCTCCTTACGCTGAAGACAATCATTGTAGTACTGTGTTTCTTAATTTTAAGAACATTTTAAAGATAAATCAAAATAAAATATTTTTTTATTAATTATATAGCGCCACCATTTTAGGCAGCGCTATACAGAGAATATTTTAATTATTCATTTCAGTTACTGCCTGTGGGAGCATACAATCAAATTCCTTTACCACATAAACACATATACACTCACTTGTATATGATTAAGTACTGTAGGAGTAAACCGGAGCACCCAGACAAAACCCTAGCAAACACAGGAGAACATACAAAACCACACAAATAGTGTCCTGGTCAGAATCGTACCTAGCAACGGTAACCATTGTGCTAACCAAAATACTCAGGAAGTAGATGTTACACAAGTGATGCTGGGACATTGTTCTAAATGGGACAAATTTTTGTGTCATACATTTATATGCACTCAAATACCTATGTAATAAGAATATTAATCTACAAATGTGACAGGACAGTGTTCACACTTTAATATATAATTGTCGCTCAATTTTTAATGTATCAGTAAGGCTCAAACGTGCAGCAGTTTAGAAGAAAAAAGGTAAAAGTTGTAAATAAAAGAATTTTAGGCATGTCTTTCTTACTTTTCCAACATGCACAATCCTGTAAATGATTGAACAAAACAATTGCACAGAGAACGTCCAAAAAGTGGAATGGAAGCTGTATTTATATGCGTACAGTAAACAAATATACATATGTTTAAGTCACACACAAGCTAATATTTATACATTAATATTTTGCTCTGCTTCCCTGCAGGGAAAATATGACTGTGTATGCAAATACATGACATAAATCAGTTGGTTTTGTTACACTTGCGACTGCGAGGCTTATCTTCCTTTCTTGCCGCTCCTCTTCTGCCTCCCCTCTCTGCCTTGCCCTAAACTGGCTACCCTTCCCCTACAGAATACTTTTTAAACTTCTTACCCTCACCTACAAGGCTCTCTCCCACTCAACTGCCCCTTATATCTCCAACCTACTCTCCATCCACACTCCCACCTGGTCCCTGCGATCGGCCAATGATCGTCGCTTCTCCTCCACTTTGATCACCTCATCCCACTCCAGAATTCAAGACTTCTCCCGAGCTGCCCCCCTGCACTGGAATGACCTCCCACTCTCCATCCGTTTGTCCCCTAACTTGTGCTCTTTCAAACGGGCACTCAAAACTCATCTCTTCCAAAAAGCCTACCAGCCTTCCACTTAATCCTCTCTCCTTGCTCGCTCTCATCACCTTGCTCCTCCTCAGAAGATGGGTACCGTTTCGAACCAAGTCATGACTCAGTTCCTAATGCCAATTTCCGATCTGAAATCGAGGCAAAACGTAATTTTCAGTAAAATGTCAGATCTCGCAAGTTTTGGATTAATATTTTCTACATATAACCCAACCCTTGTTCTAAGCTGCCATTTTAGAGGTGATAGCATGTGGGTAGGATGTTTGTTGCAATTCTGTGCTAAGAAAATTGTTTGTAGAGGTTTGGCCAGGGTGAAAGAGGCAATGTATGTTGCAATAGCTGTGATTTTACCGCAATTTATTTAGAGATCAGTCTGCTAGAATTGTGTGCTGATTAACTGGATGCCAGTAATTAAAGAGTTGACAAGCAGCGGTTACTGGTTGCTGTTATAGTATATTGTAGTATAGATAGTATATACATCTGAACTATGTAGTGGAGTAAAAGCAGGGTGCTGTATTACTGTGAGCAGCACAACCCAGAAAAACAAATATATTCATGCTTTTAAAATCCCAAGTGTTTAAATGTGAAAGCAATTGTGTGAGGGGCAGTATCAGTGACATTTGAACTATTTAGTGGATAAAAAACAAGGTGCTGTGAATGGCCTGGCACTGAGCGCTAGCTCTACTATGCTGAAAGTTTGAGGAGGACGATGATGCTACAGGCATTGCTGCTGCTGAAGGCGATACACCTACCCAGTTTTCTGTCAAAAGCCGCCTTTCCTTTAGAACTAGTTGCATTCAAAGGTACTTACTCTAGAGTAGTAAAAGTTTATCAATGCCGACCATAGCACAGAGGTGGAGGATAACCAGATTACAGGAGACATATACCAGAGAAAGTCGTGGGTCAGAAGTGAGCAGTATAAACGGGAACAGACCAGAGGTCAGAGCAGGTTGCTAGCGCGAGTAATCCAAATAAACAGGCAGAGTTCAGCAATCAGAATTCAAGCAGGGTCCAGGAACAAGACAAGGGTCAAAGCGGGAGTCAATAGAAGTCAGCAGAGTTTCCACAGGTCAAGAGCTGGTCAGCAATGTGAGGCAAACAGAATGCTATAACTGGCCTCCCTGCCTTAAATATATAGATGGGCCAATAAGAATAGGAGAAGCACAGCAGCTCACAATCAGCCTCAGAAGGCTGTTAATAGATTACTAGTGGTGCACACGCACCCGGCTGTCAGATTGGCTGGGTCATGGTGGTGACTAAAGCTGGGTACACACTACAGAAATTTCCACACACTTTTTATGCCGAGCAATTTTACATGTGATCGATGGTCCGATCGCTCGTTTCATGGACTGCATACACACTAGCCTTGTTTAGGACGAGAAAGGGAAGAGCGGACGTCCCGTGAGCGACTTTTTACAGCCATGTTGTCATGAACAATGATTTAAATTCCGTACACACTGCAGCGACATTTGCGGGGAAATGTACGAGATACCGAAGACATTAGCATAAAGGGGCAGGGCTTTAGCTATAGTTAACTCCCTTCATTTCTATAAAATAGAAGTTTAGTAATATACATTACATTTAGAAAAACATTTAAATGCTAAAGTAGAATGCAATGAATATTCCCTCATAATAAAACCCCTTTGTATGTAATGGAATAGTCCATTCTCGGCGTGCATCATCGCTGATTGGTCCACAGCAGAAACAAACGCCCATGTCTGAGTGTATAAAATGACAGAGGAACCTGTTTGGCGCCGAGGAGCGTCAGAAGATGGAGACAGAGAAAGTGACAGTGGGGGTTGCGGGTGAGGAGAAGATGCCAGTGGGGGTTGCGGGTGAGGAGAAGGTGTGGAGTTATGGAGACGGAGATAGAGTCAGAGATGGTGCTGGAAGGGCCTAAAAATGTTGGAAAAGTTAAGGTGGGGAATGGAGATACTCAAGAAGAGCAAAAAGCAAATCCAATTAGCCCAAGAGCGGTGGAGATGATGGTAAAAGTACTGGACCAGGACGACAACGACATTAAAAAAGGTCAGTAGCAGATGTAGTGTATTGTAGATGTAGATGTAGTAGATGTGCTAAAATGCTAATTTATAACTTAATTTTTTATGTCAGAACGAAGATTTATCGGTGAGAAGGCCTGTTTAGATACCACTGATACCACTAATGTTAGCAAACAAGGAAAAATTGAACAAGAAAAATATACTAAAGAAGTTCTACACAAAGGTATTTCAGAGACATGTGAATGCTTTGGGCACATACCTGTACCGTTATAATAACCAAAATGGCACCTGTTTTCCAGAATGCTCGGAGGTTAAGCCCGCTACTATTGTGATTTCGCCACAGGGACCAAAATATAGATATAAACTGATATTGAGCAGTGTGAAAGGTGAGAAAATGAGAGTATTTATGTCGTAGATTACAAAGTACAGATATAGAAGTTAAATGATAAACATTTTTTATTTCCTTGTTTCGTAGATAAAGAAATCAAAGTGAATAGAAGCGACATCAAGACCTGTTCTGCCACAAACCAGTAGCACCTTTAAAAATAACTTAAAAATAATACTCTGCAGTATTCAGCTCTCTGATTGGTATGGGCGCGCTCACTTCTCATGCGGATCTTTCTGACAGCTGTGTGTGTTACAATTTGTGTACCTTTTTCTTGCAATAAAAATGTTGCTTGAACACTATGTGGTTTATTCTGAGTAATTCACAATTATAGGTTAATAAAAGTTAATATAAATGTAATAGCTTCACACAAGTGTAATGGTCTGCAGCCAGACAGGTGCAATATACAAAACACAGTGATGCAGATTCCGCACCACGTGGGACTGGGATTAACATAAAAATTAACATACACACGCCCCCCAGGTCGAGGAAGTATCGGAGGATTGTCGTGGATCGGTTGGAAGTTCATACACACTGCACAGTGGTAACGAGACTGGAACGAAAATATTAAACGGTACGACCAACCAAATGAGGCGAGAATCGACCATTTGGGAAGACTTTCGACCATCGTGTAACTGTACACACTAACCCGACTTTTGAACGAGTGGTCGTATGTCGGCAGTTTGAGCCGATTATTGGACGAAAACAGTGTAGTGTGTGCCCAGCTTCTTTCAGGGGAAGATCAGAGTACCTGCATAGACCTGGATGAGGACCAGTAACTATCAGCAGCTGAAAATCTTTATCTTGGTGCAGATTGGAGTCAACGATGTGGGCACAGCCCAATAGTATAATGTCTGGAGCCTGTCCAATGATTAGCCAGTTCATGCTCAGCTTGCTGAACTTTGCAAATGACTTAAAAAGTGGTTGCAGCCAGAAAAGAATACTGCGGTGAGGATGATCGAGATTTAGCTTATTCTAGCATGGCTGGTTTTGTGAGTCATCATCGGGTGCTGGCTCTGGTAGATTCAGGTAGTAAACTGACCTTTATTTCCAGCTGTATACTGTGTAATGGTTAGACTCACAAACTGCCCAAAGTAAAGGTCGTCTGCGTCATGATGAGGAATATAACGGGAACTTTGTGCCTGTTGCTGCAAATATACAAACAGTCACTGTAATAGTGGTAGATGCCCCAAATCTACCTCACACATTGATATTTCGGCAGGCAGGCTAGGGCCTCCCTGTATTAAATATATGGATGGGCCAATAAGAACAGGAGAAACATGGCAGCTCAAAATCAGCCTCAGAAGGCTGTTAATAAATCACTAGTGGTGCGCACGCGCCCGGCTGTCAGATTGGCTGGGTGACTGAGAGAGTGTCCTGGCTGTTGGCCTGGTGACATCCAGCACAAGACGATGTTCGAGCTGTCAGGGCAACAACCAGGATGTAGCCTGTCAAGTAATTGGACAAGCCGCTGCCACGGCTCGTAAGAGTCTGGTAGCATTTGAACGTGCCTCTATCCAATTCAATTGGCCACCTGAGAGATGGACTGAACATCTAGCTCCCTATCTTTCAGGGGAAGTTCAGAGTACCTGCATAGACCTGGATGAGGACCAGTAACTATCAGCAGCTGAAAATATTCGAAATCTTTATCTTGGTGCAGATTGGAGTCAGCGATGTGGGCAAGGCCCAACAATATAATGACTGGAGACTCTCCAATGATTAGCCAGTCCATGCTCAGCTTGCTGAACTTTGCAAAACATTTAAGAAGTGGTTCAGTTATCATCAGTGCTGGCTCTGGTAGATTCAGGTAGTGAACTGACCTTCATTTCCAGCTGTATACTGTTCAATGATTAGACTCACAAGCTGCCCAAAGTAAAGGTCGTCTGTGTCCACGTGATGAAGAATATGGCAGGAACACTTTGCCTGTTACTGGAAATATACAAACAGTCACGGTAATAGTGGCAGTTGCCCCAAAACTACCTTACACATTGATACTTGGCAAAGACTTTCCACTGTTTAACAGGTCCTCCAGACGGACACCTCTACAACTGAATCACCGGCCAAAGATCCAGCCTTGTAGGACATGCTTGAGGATAAGGGAGAGGGGTAGTGTCATGCTTAGCTACAAAACCTAGACCGAAGTGTAGTTTGGGAGAATAAAGCTCTGCCATTTAAAAGGATGAGGAAAAAGGTCAAGCCAATTCAGAGGTGCCATGGGTTGCCTAGGCAGGGCAGCCGAAAGTCGCAATAGCTGGTAGCCATACAGAGGATCCTACCTTGCCTTTAGGGATGGGTATAGGATGGTCTGACTTTTTACAGAACTATTACATTTGCAGAACTTAGCACATGACCAGTTAAATGATGTGACTTTACAACATGCCATTAAATTTGCTAATAATGTTTGTGATATTGCAAAATCAGACATCTAGGCTGACTATGTCATTGTATGTTGTAAAAAGTGTGTTATTTCAAATTGTTACTGTAAGGAAAGAAGGGTAGAAGAGTTAGTAGTTCCACAGGTTCATGTACCCTTAATGTTAAAAGCTGCAAACACACAGGTGGGTGGTTGGACACTTAGGGGAAGATAGAACTAGAGAACAAATTATATGCATGTTTTACTGGCCCAGAGTTCACCTAGTCATAAAAAGGTTCTGTAGGGCTTTTCTGTATGCCAGAATACCCAACCTACTGTTGCAGTACAGCCACAGTTGAAAGGGGCGCATAAATGTCCTTCTGCAAAAATAGGAGGCCATGAGTTGAGAGAGAAAGAAATCAAGGTGTTTCAAAATAGTATTCTCAAGTGTCAACAAAATGAGGTCCACATTTGTGTACCAGGTTGACAAAACAGTAGTGAAGCCAGTCAAGATACTCTGGACTGGGAGTCATACATGAGTAAAGTGGAGGCGGTCTTAGCTTCTTTAAGGTCAGCAGAGTTAAAAGATAATCCAGAAAAGTGTGCATTGGCTATTAGAGAAGCCAAATATTTGGGATATATCATTGGACAGGATTAGTCAAACCACAGTTAGATAAAGTAGAGCATAGGCAAGGGAGTCTGCACAGAGATGCACTGTCCGCAGTGTCAACGTCACCGAGGTTGGCGATGCTAAGGGGGAGGTGTGTGGCGCAAAGAAGGTTATTTTCCACGCCTCTCCTGTGAAACCACAAACAAACTGCAGGTACAGGCTGTAGACAGGGTTAAGTTCTTGCAGACTAAGACTCCAAGGTTGACTATACACAGATGGAGTACAGGGTCTAATGAGGTAATTAGACCAAAGGGATGGGTTTTTTTGTATTTAAATTTGTATTGTTCTATTGTGCAGTGCAACCGATGTTAGCTAGTTGACCGATGACTAGGCTGGAGCACTAGCCAGATTCAGAGTCACTTGGTGTCATCCTGACAAAAGAGTGCTGTGCTACTTGGGATTTGAACAATAAAAACATAGTTTTCCAAGTAAGATGTGGTTGTGTCAGCATCACAAATTAAATTAGTTTTTTTTGGTATGTGCTGCTCACAGTCAAAGAGTGCCCTGTTTTTTGGCTGCTTACTACTACTAAATATGTCACTGATACTGCCCCTCACACAATTGCAATCAGATTCAAACACTTGGGAGTTTAAAAGCTAGAAATATACATAATTTTGTGGGTTATGCTGCTCAAAGTCAGTGCTTTTTGGCCGCTTATTAAAGATGTCACTGATACTGCCCCTCATACAATTGTTTCAGATTTAAACAATTGGGATTTTATAAGCAATAAATATTTTTGTTTTTTGGGGTGTGCTGCCTACAGTCACACAGCACCCTGCTTTTACTCCACTTAATAGTTCAGATGTCTATACTATCTATACTATAATATACTATAACAACAACCAGTTGCAACTGCTTGTCTACTCTTTGCTCTTTCACAGCAAATTTATCAGCACACAATTCTAGCAGACTGACCTCTAAATAAACTGTAGTAAAATCACAGCTATTGCAATAGCTTCACCTCATTCACCCTGTCCAACTCTCTACAAGCAATTGTCTTAGCATAGAATTGCAGCAAACATCTTACTCAAATGCTATCACTTCTAAAATGGCAGCTTAGAACAGGGGTGATGGCTATATAGAAGATATTAATCCAAAACGTACGAGATCTGACATTTTACTGGAAATTATGCTTTGCCTCGATTTCAGATCCGAATCTGGTGCTCAAAACCAAGTCATTGCTCGGTTCGACTTGAAACTCCAAAATATGAATCTGATGGATTCTCCGAATCTGAACTGCTCATCTCTACTTAGCCCAAAGTCAAAAGAAATGTGTGCCTGCTGCTGCACAAGTCAAAATATAAAGGATTATATGTGTGACAGTATTTAGGAATAGGCATGAATGATTTCCTATCCAATAGAAAGCTGTAAAATGCTAATTCATATGTAACTTACCTATACACATTGTCTGTTCACTGTCAGGATGAAAGCCACTGTTGCATGAGCATACAGGAGTCGTAGTTCCAGGCTTTAGGTAGCATTGGCCATTGGAACAAGGTAGGTTGTTGCAAGTCACACCAGTTGCTATTTGAAGAAAATTGTAGTGAGAAAAGCAAAGGACATATAGTTATATAGAGGCAACCCTAGCATACAGTATCATTAAAATTTATTATATTGATTTTTGAACAAATTTCAACTACCAATTGTTAAAAACCCCTAGACAAGACTGTGCCGGTTACAATACACAAAAACACCAGTGACCTAGGAAGTGTTTCTAATGGAGTTGGAAACTGGAGCAGATATCTAGTCAAGCACAAATAGGGGTCATCCATTAGGGAGTATTTGTCTGTTCATCATGGCTTTCTATTTCATGGGCTTCATTCACTAAAAAACACAAAGTGAGCATAATGTGCATTTTTTAAAAAAAACGCATGTACATCGGGTACATGCATATCCATATTCAACAAGGAGAAACTTTTCTAAAGAAACTTTCCTTGATTAATATGGTACTAAGTCAATTACATGTCATAAAAACTGGTGCACATAGCAATATGTTATTATTTTCCCCTCTAGTTAATTCATCGGCAGACGTACGTTGGATTACGATATGCATTTGTATTGCCGATTGACAGTGGAACGCACAGGAGTACAATTCCTTCCTTACACTCATGTTTTATTATAAAAGTTATTATAATTTAATACTAACCTTGTTCTTTAACCCTTCGTATGATGCAGTATGTATGTTGTTTGTATGATATTGCCTGATATTAAAAAAACATATATGATGATAGTGGGGGAATGTCTATGCTGCATATACTGTGTGGGGATAATGGGAGAATGGCTGTGCTGCCATTTACTGTGTAGGGATAATGGAATAGGGCTGTGCTGCCATATATTGTGTGAGAAAAGGAAATGATTATTATCGAGACTAACTGTAGCTCATTTCTCACATTTAAAGGGGAGGAGTTACTATACGTTTTATCTCTGGTCACCTCATCACAGAGTTCGCTATGATAGAAAATGTGTTGTAGATAATGCCCAGTCAAAAGGGACAAATGTAGTTCATATATTCAGCTATGTTCCAAATGTAAATTCATTATACAAATTTACATGAATACACATTTTCCTTAATAAAAAAAACCACACACCAATATTTTTTAAACAAATAACGTTTTTATAATGTAAATTTGGGGGTAAACGATAAACAACAAACAATTAAAAAAATATGAATGATAATAATATTTTTCGAAAAGTAAAACTTTTTTTAATGTTTTTATTTTTAGATTTCTCTATATTTTTGTATACATGGATGGTGGGGCAACTTGGGCAGGGCAGGGTGGCAACTTTGGCAGGGGAGGGTGGCAACTTGGGCACAAGGGATGGAAACTTGTGCAGGTGGAATTTCTTCGTCAGCTGGAAAAAACAGAAACTCATTTTGAAATCACATACTTACAACATATCTTAGCTCTATAGGTGTACTTTGTTCACACATTTTGAAAGCTCAGCAGAGTTCAGAAGTGGTACATTAAGTGAAACTCTCTGCAAAGGTTCATGTTATGTACAGTAGTAGCCAGAGAACTACTACTTTTTAGAGTCACATGCAGATATATTGGGGGCGGAGATTGCTTGACAACAAACACTTATTAGGCCTAGGGAAAGTCACATTTAGGTGAGAAAGGCTTTCTGAAGACTACACTATTATGTTGCAAAACAAAATAATTAATATTAGACTAGACTAGAATACTTACATTCTTCTGCAGTGGCCTGGGCTTGGTTCCCTGCTTCCTCTTCATCTTGGACCTCCTGCGTCTCCTCCACTTGGGTCTCCTCCAGGGCCTAGGAATAGGAATGGGATTGGTGGTCAGTGGAGAAAGGAAATCCTTGTGGATTGGGAAAAAGGACACAATGGGGAAATCGATTGTTCTAGCATCTCCTCCAGGGCCTCCTGAAGGCCCTCATCTTGTGCCACCTCCAGGACCTCCTCCTTGGCCTCCTTCAGGGCCTCCTCCTGGGCCACCTCTAGGGCCTCCTCATGACCCCTTTATTATGGCAGCGTAGAAGGCGGTGGTGGTGGAGGCTTGCTGTTGGAAAAAATCTCTCACATACATAGATACATACATATAGTGTTAGGTTTCAATGTGAAATATCATACTACAAATGGACCATCATTGGCCAAATAAACACACCTGTACACTACTTGCATATGCACTTGACCTCAGAGGTTTATATTAATCATATGCTGATTCTGAAACATCACTATTACATAGCAGACCTTGTATTTTGTCCAATTAAGGTTATTGCAAACCATATTGCTTTGTAATAGGCTAGATATAACAGTAATCATAGCTTGAAAAATATTTAATTTTTTTTTATTACTTGTGAACTTACGCCTAGCAATTTCACCCCACAAATCGGCGAAAAGCTCCGGCTGCCTCCTCCTCAGATCGCTCCACCGCTTTTGCAATTTGACTATGCTGCGTCTGCGCCACAGATACAGCTTTATTGCTCAGCAGGCATTGTTCGTCTCCTTGTTCGAAAAGTAATAAGCTGCGGAACCAAACCAATGGTCAATTGTAGAGGTGAGGACGCAGAATGTAGCACGGCAGAAAATTGCTGCTCTTATGTTTGCAAGTGAATGAGACTTTACAACATTCACTTCACTGATTGGTTCTCAGGTCATGTGTGTGCGTCGGCACGTCAGTCATGGATCCCTTCTATACTATATCTAAAAAGGTTGACTTTCATCCGTCAATTAATCTCATTAATCATCTGTATCCAGGCAAATAGGGGCGTGAACGCACCTGCTTATCCGATATAACAGCTGGAGAGGAAATCATTCAGCCCTACCATTTTGTGATTTTGTGAGTTCAGCAGAGTTTCTAAATTACTGGAATAACTTTGCATGGTTTGTAACACATCTTTTGGCCTACAGTCTACCCTCCATTCTGTTCTAGTGGTGAGTACAAGGTCATATATGAGACAGCTATAGGCCCTTAAATGCTTTTTTACTAATAACTGGCCATGCACTTCAAGATTACTGAGTATTTTCAGAGAAGATCACTTAGAGATTTCAAATGAATGCCTAGAGAAAATAAAACTCAAGACACAGATATGGTGGTTGTTAAATTTATGTGATACAATACCTTTGAACAATTTTTAGAAAATATGACCCTACATATATACACCGACTTTCATTTAAAAAAAAAAAAAGTGGATGTTATTGAGTCAAACACAGATGTTTCTGGTTCTTTTCCTTTTCATCCACTAGGTTAGCTGAAGATACAGATACAGTGGAAGAAGAGGAGGACCCGGTGGAGGAGACTGATTATGTGGAAGAGACACAGATGGATGAGAAAGTAGGGGGCAGTGGCCAGCCTTCCAACATACAATATTTCTTCAGTAAAATTTTCAGGTCAAATCAATTTGTAGAAAACATCACCCATGACATCAGCACAACCCTAAACCATCTCCTTCACACTTTCCAACATATTGACACTGCGCTGAAAAGTCCCACTGGCCATGTTTCACAATATCTCGTCACTGACCCTCCTGCCCCAATGCCATATTTCACTCCTGCCCCTATGCCACATAATACCACTACATCCCCTATGACACATGTTTCCACTCCTTCCCCTATGCTACATTTCCTCACTCCTGCCCCTATGACAGATTTCATTCCCCAGGCCCCTATGCCCTAAGCTTTCCATTGGTATCCTCCCAAACTTTACATCCTTATCCTCCCTAGGTTTATCCTCAATATCCTCCCCAAGATTACCCTCACTATCATCCCCAAATTTGCTCCATAGCCCCACTGCCCTCTGCTGCCTCACTATCGTCTGATGCCCCTCCACTCTCTTCTGCTGCATTGTCCTCTGCTGCTCCACCCACCACTGTTGCAATTCACAGCACGGGTAACCAGAAGTCAGAGGAAGAAAAGCACAACTTCTAATGTTGGGCCAGTGGGCAAGTGTGCCTGTACAAAAATAAAATAGAATCATTTGCATATGTGGTTTTGTTTCTCACTTTTTATTGTTTGCTTGTTTGCACTAATATAAATATTTGTTAAAAAATGGATTCCTTGTTTTTTTGTCCATTTACTTTAAGCATTACATTTGAAGCAATGTTCAATACATATTTACATGTAAAATATGATTAAATCCCATATTCTGTATAGCCGGAGTCATCTTAGGAATCCTTTAAAGAGTACCAAGAAAGAAAAAATAAATATTATTAATGAGAAACTAAACATACAATTAGGGAGATTTATTAACATGATATGATGTTATTGTAATGCTTCAGTATTTGACAATTTATTCTACAAATACATCATAATGCAAAGAGTGCTAATATTTTGTAAAGGTGGTAGACGTACCATTTATGACTACAGTGTATGCAAAATGTATTTAGTACAACAAAGAGCTACTTGTAAATAATGATGTGATAGAAAATAGTACCTAATAGACACGCATCACCATGTGGCCGTGCACCTCCTTGCCACCTGTTGCAATCTGCGCCACATGCCTTGCAGATTTTGTAGTATAATTGTACATTATACAGTATACACATACTTACAAGTAGCAATAATCTATTAATGCTCCTCCATAAGTTTCTGTGAAATAGTCCAAAAATATATAAAAGTAAGCAAGACATGAAATTTAAGAAACTTGACAATTTCATTAATGTAATAGTAATAAAAAAATGTTACAAATGTATTACATAGGAATAAATAGTAGATAACATACACAAAATTCTGGAAAGCTATTAAAGCACAAAACCACAATGCCCATGTATGCAAGAATGTAGGAACTATGCAACATGCACATTTAAAAACAGACAAGCATTGGTAATGTTCACACTCGTGTTTTAAAAATGTTGAAAATGTATGAAAATAATTAGAGACAATTTCAACATTCGCACAAGTATCCGGTGCTTGTTAAATATGAAATAATGCACCTACCTCTTAGGTATGTAACAATCGTATAATCCTCAGCAAACAATACTATAAACAATGCTTTTGACGAAAAAGCACCATAGTCATCTCCCTCTGCCAGACTTCCTGCATAATGAGATGAGTATTTGCAGGTGAATAGTCCATTCTTCCATTAGTTGATAAGGATGTGAATGCTTTGTTTGATTATCACTATCATCCGTGAACTAGAAATGACCCCGAGCAGGTGCAAACAGCGTACTTCTGTGTGTGACGGAGTTTGAATCGAACGTGCCTGCAGGGGAAAGCATTTACTGTACATTGCCTGCGTGCGTCCTTCCCTCCTCACCCTGTTCCGCCCCTGAAATCATAAACTGTCGTAAGTATCCTTTGCGCTTGACGATGAATTGGAAGCTGCTGCATTCTGTGATGTATGGTCCAGTTCTGGGCAATTGCAGAGTAAATGTGCACATTATAAGCAACATATTGCCAGTTACGCTCGTTAATGAATCAAGTACCATATGTTTTCCTGAGACGGCGAATGTCACATTTCATACAAGGATGTTGTAGTTTTCATATTTCTAATGAGATTAAAGCAGCCTATTTCATGCATAGCCAGTGATGGCAAAATTTTATATTCATTGTGACAAAACAAAATGACAATTCCCCACTAGTCACATAAATAATTTAAGTCTCCCTGTTGTTTAGTTCATTTGGAATCCTACTATGATTTCTGTTTATGCTAAGTATCCTTAGCAAAGTATTTTCCCAATAGTTTTCCACATCTGGCATCTACTGTGACAGTGCAGGCAAACACACCAGCCTCTTACTTCAAGTATGTGCCTTTGTAAAGATGTTTATTGCTCCCAAAGAGTACGGGAATATTGTTTTACTGATAATATGCAACATTGTTGGAAAAATATATTGTTACTTTTAAAATCCTAGAAAATAAAGTTTGTGAAATAGTTATCAGCTTCAAGGTAGTTGCAGCTATGTGTGTCCTGGACATTACATAACTTATTTATTTGGGCTACATGTTGATACAATTAGAACACAATGATTAGGAACAGTAGTTCAGCTATTAGTCACTTAGTTGTGACTGCACAAGACTGTAAGGGCTTTTCTCCATTTGATAAATAGACCCGTACCTCCCACAATTTATTTATTTTTTTCAGAGATAGGCTTTTTTTATTTCACCCAATCTCTCAAGTGGTATCTCCCACTGTCAATAATATTTGCTGGGTTAAAAAAAATCAATGAACATTGCTTTATTATTTTAACATTATTTTAAAATTGTTTTGTTTTATTTTATTTTTTACAATTTTTTTTTAAATCTCTTTTTTTTGTCATTTAGAAGAACTGAAAGCCCAAGTCTTTTAAACTGATTTGAAAGCCCGTTTCCACAGCACATGCACGTACAGTCTAGCAGGGTCACACATGCGCACATCCCAAGAGACTGGAATGGAGAAATGGTAAGATAAGCCTTATTGCTCTCTGCCAGTATTGCAGAGGCAGCTGAGAATCGCTCAACTGCTTTGGCGAGATTTAATTAATAAATAAGGGAGATAGGATGTTTTCTGCAAAAAGCTGCAATAGAAAACTAGGCTTAGCGCCATGTCTGAGAAAATAAACCCCTGTTAGTCCTGTATTGGATTGATCACTAACAGTCTACTTATAAGTGGACAAATGTTTTTTGTTTTTACTTTATTAATTCAAAATACAGTAGAACCCCCACAAAATAAGTAATATATGTTGAAAGCAGTGAAATTGCTAAACACAGAATAACGCTATTCAAGGATAGACTTTTTGTTCTATATGTATTTAAAAATAAAATTATAAGGTATCACTTAAATATTTTATTAATAAGAATGGAGCAGTTTAGCAATGATACATAGTTCCCACTGTGTTCTTGGACACACCCTATGCAGTCCATCCACAGACAGGCTATTCTTGCAATTATTTTTTTTGCAGGACTGTTAGAAGCTTAACTAAATTGTGTGTGTTTTTAGATGGCTTCATATGACCTTTAAACATAAATTTGACATATTTTTTTTTTAAACATTGGGGGGAATTCAATTGACCGCGGTATTTTTATATAGTGCAATTCAATTTAAAAACGGGTAACACCTCACCCGCGCGTTAACCATTGGTGCTTGCAAATTTTTAGGGGAGTGGAGGGGAGGTTTAACACTGTCATCTATAATTAAAAAAATGCATTGGCATACATTTGAATTGCATTACACAACCTTCTATTTTACAATATCTACATACAGTACTTTTATTCACTGTACTTATTTTTTTAGATTTTTTTTACTATACAATTATCTATACCATGAGAAAACACATTAGTACATAAATATTAGTACATACATACATATATTAATTAGTGATTATTTTGTGTTTATTAATTTATTTTTTTTACAAGCTTTTTGAAAAAAAAATCAACTTTTCCGTGTTATGCATTACGGAGAAACATCATTTTTCTTTTTTTTTTTTTACATTATTACATGATTTCAATAGTTTTCGTATGAGAGGTGAGAGGTGCAAGATATATGAGAGGTGCAAGATAAAACTGGCAATTTGACAGTTGACCGCGAAACGTTAAAAAATAATTGAATAGCTTTTAACGCTTCTCCCTCCCTATACTTTCAAGGGATCATCTACTTGTCCACGATGGAACCGTTTTCGCTAACAAAACATTCGATAAAAATAGATTTGTGTAAGGGGTAAATTTATTGCGGTCCAGAATGAGTGAAAACTGCGTTAAAATCACTTACTGCAGTGTTAAAAATATTACCTCTGAGAATTGAATTATCCCCATTATATGATTTAAAACTCTCATATTTGTTGAAAGGAAGGATACTAATGCGCACAGATTGACCAATTGTAATTTGATTAAAAAAATATTTACTATAAGGCTGCAGATTAGCTTTAAATAAACCACAGTAGACAGTGTGCATTTTAACGTAAAATGACCCTATTGCTGTATAATTATGGATACATTATGGTCTGATAAACAAACACCACATTGGGGGAATACTTATTTAAAACATAATGCTATCTAAAGATTTATTTCAAATATTACTGTAATGTGTCATTGTGGAAAAAAATAGGTATTGATAACAAAATCACATATACTCACATGCTGTAGTTAGGATTGTCACTGTAGAGTTTACCAAAGCGGATGTAGAAGTAAAAGGTCTAGCAGTAGTTGATGCACTTGTGTATTTTGTGGCTGTTGAAGTCATGGGTTCAAAAGATGATGTCATACTTATGTACGGTGTTACAGTGGTATTCACAATTAGCACAGATGTTAATATATCGGTATATCCAGTGATTGTTGTGTTTACAATGGGGAAAGATGTTGATATAGATGTTATTGCTGATGAAATTTGTGTAGCTGTACTTAATGCAGGTGCATTACTATTTTTTATCTCCAATGTTGATAATACTCCAGCTGTACTTACATCAGGAAAATTACTGGTAAAAATGTCAGCAGTTGATAAGTGTACAGTTGTGCTTTCTTTAGATGTAGTGGTAGTAAATACTTCAGAAGTTGATATGTTTATATCTGCACTTTGTACAGGTACATTACTAGTACTTAACTCTGCTGTTGATAGGTCTCTAGCTGTACTGGCCCTAATGTCAGTTGTTGAAATGTCTCCAGCTGTATTTAGCTTGGATGGTGTGCTGGTAATATTTTCAGCTGTTGAAATGTCTACTACTGCACTGAGTTCAGATGCATTATTAGTAATAAACTCAGATGTTGATAAGTCTTCAGCCACAATACTGGTTCTTAATTCAGTTGTTGATATGTTTGCAGATGTACTTGGTTCAGTTGCTTTACTGCTACTTAACTCTGCTGTGTGTATGTCTCCAGTTGTGCTAATTTCAGCTGCAATACTGGTTCTTATCTCAGTTGTTGATATGTCTGCAGATGTTGAAATGTCTTCAGTTGTACTTAGTTTGGAAGATGTGCTGGTAAATATCTCAACTGTTGATATGTCTGCAGCTGTACCTGATTCAGTTGCTTTACTGCTACTTATCTCTGCTGTGTGTATGTCTCCAGTTGTGCTAATTTCAGCTGCAATACTGGGTCTTATCTCAGTTGTTGATATGTCTGCAGCTGTACTTAGTTCAGATAAATTACTAGTGATTAACTCAGTTGCTGAAATGTCTCCAGATGTACTTAGTTTGGAAGATGTGCTTTTAAATATCTCAATTGTTGATATTTGTGCAGCTGTACCTGATTCAGTTGCTTTACTACTACTTATCTCTGCTGTGTGTATGTCTCCAGTTGTGCTTATTTCAGCTGCAATACTGGTTCTTATCTCAGTTGTTGATATGTCTGCAGATGTTGAAATGTCTTCAGTTGTACTTAGTTTAGATGACGTGCTGGTAAATATCTCAACTGTTGATATTTCTGCAGATGTACCTGATTCAGTTGCTATATTGCTACTTAACTGTGATGTGTGTATTTCTCCAGTTGTGCTAATTTCAACTGCAATACTGGTTCTTGTCACAGTTGTTGATATGTCTGCAGCTGTACTTAGTTCAGATACATTACTAGTGACTAATCCAGTTGCTGAAATGTCTCCAGATGTATTTAGTTTGGATGATGTACTGGTAAATATCTCAGTTGTTGATATGTCTGCAGCTGTTCTTAGTTCAGATACATTACTAGTGACTAACCCAGTTGCTGAAATGTCTCCAGATGTACTTAGTTTGGAAGATGTGCTTTTAAATATCTCAACTGTTGATATTTCTGTAGCTGTACCTGATTCAGTTGCATTACTACTAATTAACTCTGCTGTGGGTATGTCTCCAGTTGTGCTTTTTTCAGCTGCAATACTGGTTCTTATCTCAGTTGTTGATATGTCTGCAGATGTTGAAATGTCTTCAGTTGTACTTAGTTTGGATGATGTGCTGGTAAATATCTCAACTGTTGATATGTCTGCAGCTGTACTTGGTTCAGTTGCTTTACTGCTACTTATCTCTGCTGTGTGTATGTCTCCAGTTGTGCTAATTTCAGCTGCAATACTGGTTCTTATCTCAGTTGTTGATATGTCTGCAGCTGGACTTAGTTCAGATACATTACTAGTGACTAATCCAGTTGCTGAAATGTCTCCAGATGTACTTAGTTTGGAAGATGTGCTTTTAAATATCTCAACTGTTGATATTTCTGCAGCTGTACCTGATTCAGTTGCTTTACTACTAATTAACTCTGCTGTGGGTATGTCTCCAGTTGTGCTTTTTTCAGCTGCAATACTGGTTCTTATCTCAGTTGTTGATATGTCTGCAGATGTTGAAATGTCTTCAGATGGACTTAGTTTGGATGATGTGCTTGTAAATATCTCAACTGTTGATATGTCTGCAGCTGTACTTGGTTCAGTTTCTTTACTGCTACTTAACTCGGCTGTGGGTATGTCTCCAGTTGTGCTAATTTCAGCTACAATACTGGTTCTTGTCACAGTTGTTGATATGTCTGCAGCTGTACTTAGTTCAGATAATTTACTAGTGATTAACTCAGTTGCTGAAATGTCTCCAGATGTACTTAGTTTGGATGATGTGCTGGTAAATATCTCAATTGTTGATATTTCTGCAGCTGTACCTGATTCAGTTGCTTTACTGCTACTTATCTCTGCTGTGTGTATGTCTCCAGTTGTGCTTAGTTCAGCTGCAATACTGGTTCTTATCTCAGTTGTTGATATGTCTGCAGCTGGACTTAGTTCAGATACATTACTAGTGACTAATCCAGTTGCTGAAGTGTCTGCAGATGCACTTAGTTTGGAAGATGTGCTTTTAAATATCTCAACTGTTGATATTTCTGCAGCTGTACCTGATTCAGTTGCTTTTCTACTAATTAACTCTGCTGTGGGTATGTCTCCAGTTGTTCTTATTTCAGTTGCAATACTGGTTCTTATCTCAGTTGTTGATATGTCTGCAGATGTTGAAATGTCTTCAGTTGTACTTAGTTTAGATGATGTGCTGGTAAATATCTCAACTGTTGATATGTCTGCAGCTGTACCTGATTCAGTTGCTTTACTGCTACTTATCTCTGCTGTGTGTATGTATCCAGTTGTGCTAATTTCAGCTGCGATACTGGTTCTTATCTCAGTTGTTGATATGTCTGCAGATGTTGAAATGTCTTCAGATGGACTTAGTTTAGATGATGTGCTGGTAAACATCGCAACTGTTGATATGTCTGCAGCTGTACTTGGTTCAGTTTCTTTACTGCTACTTAACTCGCCTGTGTGTATGTCTCCAGTTGTGCTAATTTCAGCTACAATACTGGTTCTTGTCACAGTTGTTGATATGTCTGCAGCTGTACTTAGTTCAGATACATTACTAGTGACTAACCCAGTTGCTGAAATGTCTCCAGATGCACTTAGTTTGGAAGATGTGCTTTTAAATATCTCAACTGTTGATATTTCTGCAGCTGTAACTGATTCAGTTGCTTTACTACTAATTAACTCTGCTGTGGGTATGTCTCCAGTTGTTCTTATTTCAGTTGCAATAATGGTTCTTATCTCAGTTGTTGATATGTCTGCAGATGTTGAAATGTCTTCAGATGGACTTAGTTTGGATGATGTGCTGGTAAATATCTCAACTGTTGATATGTCTGCAGCTGTACTTGGTTCAGTTTCTTTACTGCTACTTAACTCGGCTGTGTGTATGTCTCCAGTTGTGCTAATTTCAGCTACAATACTGGTTCTTGTCACAGTTGTTGATATGTCTGCAGCTGTACTTAGTTCAGATACATTACCAGTGACTAACCCAGTTGCTGAAATGTCTCCAGATGTACTTAGTTTGGAAGATGTGCTTTTAAATATCTCAACTGTTGATATTTCTGCAGCTGTACCTGATTCAGTTGCATTACTACTAATTAACTCTGCTGTGGGTATGTCTCCAGTTGTGCTTATTTCAGCTGCAATACTGGTTCTTATCTCAGTTGTTGATATGTCTGCAGATGTTGAAATGTCTTCAGTTGTACTTAGTATGGAGGATGTGCTGGTAAATATCTCAACTGTTGATATTTCTGCAGCTGTACCTGATTCAGTTGCTTTACTACTACTTATCTCTGCTGTGTGTATGTCTCCAGTTGTGCTTATTTCAGCTGCAATACTGGTTCTTATCTCAGTTGTTGATATGTCTGCAGCTGGACTTAGTTCAGATACATTACCAGTGACTAATCCAGTTGCTGAAATGTCTCCAGATGTACTTAGTTTGGAAGATGTGCTTTTAAATATCTCAACTGTTGATATTTCTGCAGCTGTACCTGATTCAGTTGCTTTTCTACTAATTAACTCTGCTGTAGGTATGTCTCCAGTTGTTCTTATTTCAGTTGCAATACTGGTTCTTATCTCAGTTGTTGATATGTCTGCAGATGTTGAAATGTCTTCAGTTGTACTTAGTTTAGATGATGTGCTGGTAAATATCTCAACTGTTGATATGTCTGCAGCTGTACCTGATTCAGTTGCTTTACTGCTACTTATCTCTGCTGTGTGTATGTTTCCAGTTGTGCTAATTTCAGCTGCGATACTGGTTCTTATCTCAGTTGTTGATATGTCTGCAGCTGGACTTAGTTCAGATACATTACTAGTGACTAATCCAGTTTCTGAAATGTCTCCAGATGTACTTAGTTTGGAAGATGTGCTTTGAAATATCTCAACTGTTGATATTTCTGCAGCTGTACCTGATTCAGTTGCTTTACTACTAAATAACTCTGCTGTGGGTATGTCTCCAGTTGTGCTTTTTTCAGCTGCAATACTGGTTCTTATCTCAACTGTTGATATTTCTGCAGCTGTACTTAGTTCAGATACATTACTAGTGACTAACCCAGTTGCTGAAATGTCTCCAGATGTACTTAGTTTGGAAGATGTGCTTTTAAATATCTCAACTGTTGATATTTCTGCAGCTGTACCTGATTCAGTTGCTTTACTACTAATTAACTCTGCTGTGGGTATGTCTCCAGTTGTGCTTTTTTCAGCTGCAATACTGGTTCTTATCTCAGTTGTTGATATGTCTGCAGATGTTGAAATGTCTTCAGATGGACTTAGTTTGGATGATGTGCTGGTAAATATCTCGACTGTTGATATGCCTGCAGCTGTACTTGGTTCAGTTTCTTTACTGCTATTTAACTCGGCTGTGGATATGTCTCCAGTTGTGCTAATTTCAGCTACAATACTGGTTCTTGTCACAGTTGTTGATATGTCTGCAGCTGTACTTCGTTCAGATACATTACTAGTGACTAACCCAGTTGCTGAAATGTCTCCAGATGTACTTAGTTTGGAAGATGTGCTTTTAAATATCTCAACTGTTGATATTTCTGCAGCTGTACCTGATTCAGTTGCATTACTACTAATTAACTCTGCTGTGTGTATGTTTCCAGTTGTGCTAATTTCAGCTGCGATACTGGTTCTTATCTCAGTTGTTGATATGTCTGCAGCTGGACTTAGTTCAGATACATTACTAGTGACTAATCCAGTTGCTGAAATGTCTCCAGATGTACTTAGTTTGGAAGATGTGCTTTGAAATATCTCAACTGTTGATATTTCTGCAGCTGTACCTGATTCAGTTGCTTTACTACTAATTAACTCTGCTGTGGGTATGTCTCCAGTTGTGCTTATTTCAGCTGCAATACTGGTTCTTATCTCAGTTGTTGATATGTCTGCAGATGTTGAAATGTCTTCAGATGGACTTAGTTTGGATGATGTGCTGGTAAACATCGCAACTGTTGATATGTCTGCAGCTGTACTTGGTTCAGTTTCTTTACTGCTACTTAACTCGCCTGTGTGTATGTCTCCAGTTGTGCTAATTTCAGCTACAATACTGGTTCTTGTCACAGTTGTTGATATGTCTGCAGCTGTACTTAGTTCAGATACATTACTAGTGACTAACCCAGTTGCTGAAATGTCTCCAGATGCACTTAGTTTGGAAGATGTGCTTTTAAATATCTCAACTGTTGATATTTCTGCAGCTGTAACTGATTCAGTTGCTTTACTACTAATTAACTCTGCTGTGGGTATGTCTCCAGTTGTGCTTATTTCAGTTGCAATAATGGTTCTTATCTCAGTTGTTGATATGTCTGCAGATGTTGAAATGTCTTCAGATGGACTTAGTTTGGATGATGTGCTGGTAAATATCTCAACTGTTGATATGTCTGCAGCTGTACTTGGTTCAGTTTCTTTACTGCTACTTAACTCGGCTGTGTGTATGTCTCCAGTTGTGCTAATTTCAGCTACAATACTGGTTCTTGTCACAGTTGTTGATATGTCTGCAGATGTACTTAGTTCAGATACATTACTAGTGACTAACCCAGTTGCTGAAATGTCTCCAGATGTACTTAGTTTGGAAGATGTGCTTTTAAATATCTCAACTGTTGATATTTCTGCAGCTGTACCTGATTCAGTTGCATTACTACTAATTAACTCTGCTGTGTGTATGTCTCCAGTTGTGCTTATTTCAGCTGCAATACTGGTTCTTATCTCAGTTGTTGATATGTCTGCAGATGTTGAAATGTCTTCAGTTGTACTTAGTTTGGATGATGTGCTGGTAAATATCTCAACTGTTGATATTTCTGCAGCTGTACCTGATTCAGTTGCTTTACTACTACTTATCTCTGCTGTGTGTATGTCTCCAGTTGTGCTTATTTCAGCTGCAATACTGGTTCTTATCTCAGTTGTTGATATGTCTGCAGCTGGACTTAGTTCAGATACATTACTAGTGACTAATCCAGTTGCTGAAGTGTCTGCAGATGCACTTAGTTTGGAAGATGTGCTTTTAAATATCTCAACTGTTGATATTTCTGTAGCTGTACCTGATTCAGTTGCTTTTCTACTAATTAACTCTGCTGTAGGTATGTCTCCAGTTGTTCTTATTTCAGTTGCAATACTGGTTCTTATCTCAGTTGTTGATATGTCTGCAGATGTTGAAATGTCTTCAGTTGTACTTAGTTTGGATGATGTGCTGGTAAATATCTCAACTGTTGATATTTCTGCAGCTGTACCTGATTCAGTTGCTTTACTACTACTTATCTCTGCTGTGTGTATGTCTCCAGTTGTGCTTATTTCAGCTGCAATACTGGTTCTTATCTCAGTTGTTGATATGTCTGCAGCTGGACTTAGTTCAGATACATTACTAGTGACTAATCCAGTTGCTGAAGTGTCTGCAGATGCACTTAGTTTGGAAGATGTGCTTTTAAATATCTCAACTGTTGATATTTCTGCAGCTGTACCTGATTCAGTTGCTTTACTACTAAATAACTCTGCTGTGGGTATGTCTACAGTTGTGCTTTTTTCAGCTGCAATACTGGTTCTTATCTCAACTGTTGATATTTCTGCAGCTGTACCTGATTCAGTTGCTTTACTACTAAATAACTCTGCTGTGTGTATGTCTCCAGTTGTGCTAATTTCAGCTACAATACTGGTTCTTGTCACAGTTGTTGATATGTCTGCAGCTGTACTTAGTTCAGATACATTACTAGTGACTAATCCAGTTGCTAAAATGTCTCCAGATGTATTTAGTTTGGATGATGTACTGCTAAATATCTCAGTTGTTGATATGTCTGCAGCTGTACTTAGTTCAGATACATTACTAGTGATTAACTCAGTTGCTGAAATGTCTCCAGATGTACTTAGTTTGGATGATGTGCTGGTAAATATCTCAACTGTTGATATTTCTGTAGCTGTAGCTGATTCAGTTGCATTACTACTAATTAACTCTGCTGTGGGTATGTCTCCAGTTGTGCTTATTTCAGCTGCAATACTGGTTCTTATCTCAGTTGTTGATATGTCTGCAGATGTTGAAATGTCTTCAGTTGTACTTAGTTTGGATGATGTGCTGGTAAATATCTCAACTGTTGATATGTCTGCAGCTGTACCTGATTCAGTTGCTTTACTGCTACTTATCTCTGCTGTGTGTATGTCTCCAGTTGTGCTAATTTCAGCTGCAATACTGGTTCTTATCTCAGTTGTTGATATGTCTGCAGCTGGACTTAGTTCAGATACATTACTAGTGACTAATCCAGTTGCTGAAATGTCTCCAGATGTACTTAGTTTGGAAGATGTGCTTTTAAATATCTCAACTGTTGATATTTCTGCAGCTGTACCTGATTCAGTTGCTTTACTACTAATTAACTCTGCTGTGGGTATGTCTTCAGTTGTGCTTTTTTCAGCTGCAATACTGGTTCTTATCTCAGTTGTTGATATGTCTGCAGATATTGAAATGTCTTCAGATGGACTTAGTTTGGATGATGTGCTTGTAAATATCTCAACTGTTGATATGTCTGCAGCTGTACTTGGTTCAGTTTGTTTACTGCTACTTAACTCGGCTGTGGGTATGTCTCCAGTTGTGCTAATTTCAGCTACAATACTGGTTCTTGTCACAGTTGTTGATATGTCTGCAGCTGTACTTAGTTCAGATAAATTACTAGTGATTAACTCAGTTGCTGAAATGTCTCCAGATGTACTTAGTTTGGATGATGTGTTGGTAAATATCTCAATTGTTGATATTTCTGCAGCTGTACCTGATACAGTTGCTTTACTACTACTTATCTCTGCTGTGTGTATGTCTCCAGTTGTGCTAATTTCAGCTACAATACTGGTTCTTGTCACAGTTGTTAATATGTCTGCAGCTGTACTTAGTTCAGATAAATTACTAGTGATTAACTCAGTTGCTGAAATGTCTCCAGATGTACTTAGTTTAGATGATGTGCTGGTAAATATCTCAATTGTTGATATGTCTGCAGCTGTACTTAGTTCAGATACATTACTAGTGACTAATCCAGTTGCTGAAATGTCTCCAGATGTATTTAGTTTGGATGATGTACTGGTAAATATCTCAGTTGTTGATATGTCTGCAGCTGTTCTTAATTCAGATACATTACTAGTGACTAACCCAGTTGCTGAAATGTCTCCAGATGTACTTAGTTTGGAAGATGTGCTTTTAAATATCTCAACTGTTGATATTTCTATAGCTGTACCTGATTCAGTTGCATTACTACTAATTAACTCTGCTGTGGGTATTTCTCCAGTTGTGCTTATTTCAGCTGCAATACTGGTTCTTATCTCAGTTGTTGATATGTCTGCAGATGTTGAAATGTCTTCAGTTGTACTTAGTTTGGATGATGTGCTGGTAAATATCTCAACTGTTGATATGTCTGCAGCTGTACTTGGTTCAGTTTCTTTACTGCTACTTAACTCGGCTGTGGGTATATCTCCAGTTGTGCTAATTTCAGCTATAATACTGGTTCTTGTCACAGTTGTTGATATGTCTGCAGCTGTACTTAGTTCAGATAAATTACTAGTGATTAACTCAGTTGCTGAAATGTCTCCAGATGTACTTAGTTTGGATGATGTGCTGGTAAATATCTCAATTGTTGACATTTCTGCAGCTGTAACTGATTCAGTTGCTTTACTACTAATTAACTCTGCTGTGGGTATGTCTCCAGTTGTGCTTATTTCAGCTGCTATACTGGTTCTTATCTCAGTTGTTGATATGTCTGCAGATGTTGAAATGTCTTCAGTTGTACTTAGTTTAGATGATGTGCTGGTAAATATCTCAAATGTTGATATGTCTGCAGCTGTACCTGATTCAGTTGCTTTACTGCTACTTATCTCTGCTGTGTGTATGTCTCCAGTTGTGCTAATTTCAGCTGCAATACTGGTTCTTATCTCAGTTGTTGATATGTCTGCAGCTGGACTTAGTTCAGATACATTACTAGTGACTAATCCAGTTGCTGAAATGTCTCCAGATGTACTTAGTTTGGAAGATGTGCTTTTAAATATCTCAACTGTTGATATTTCTGCAGCTGTACCTGATTCAGTTGCTTTACTACTAATTAACTCTGCTGTGGGTATGTCTCCAGTTGTGCTTTTTTCAGCTGCAATACTGGTTCTTATCTCAGTTGTTGATATGTCTGCAGATGTTGAAATGTCTTCAGTTGTACTTAGTTTAGATGATGTGCTGGTAAATATCTCAAATGTTGATATGTCTGTAGCTGTACCTGATTCAGTTGCTTTACTGCTACTTATCTCTGCTGTGTGTATGTCTCCAGTTGTGCTAATTTCAGCTGCAATACTGGTTCTTATCTCAGTTGTTGATATGTCTGCAGCTGGACTTAGTTCAGATACATTACTAGTGACTAATCCAGTTGCTGAAATGTCTCCAGATGTACTTAGTTTGGAAGATGTGCTTTTAAATATCTCAACTGTTGATATTTCTGCAGCTGTACCTGATTCAGTTGCTTTACTACTAATTAACTCTGCTGTGGGTATGTCTCCAGTTGTGCTTATTTCAGCTGCAATACTGGTTCTTATCTCAGTTGTTGATATGTCTGCAGATATTGAAATGTCTTCAGATGGACTTAGTTTGGATGATGTGCTTGTAAATATCTCAACTGTTGATATGTCTGCAGCTGTACTTGGTTCAGTTTCTTTACTGCTACTTAACTCGGCTGTGGGTATGTCTCCAGTTGTGCTAATTTCAGCTACAATACTGGTTCTTGTCACAGTTGTTGATATGTCTGCAGCTGTACTTAGTTCAGATAAATTACTAGTGATTAACTCAGTTGCTGAAATGTCTCCAGATGTACTTAGTTTGGATGATGTGCTGGTAAATATCTCAATTGTTGATATTTCTGCAGCTGTACCTGATACAGTTGCTTTACTACTACTTATCTCTGCTGTGTGTATGTCTCCAGTTGTGCTTATTTCAGCTGCAATACTGGTTCTTATCTCAGTTGTTGACATGTCTGCAGCTGGACTTAGTTCAGATACATTACTAGTGACTAATCCAGTTGCTGAAGTGTCTGCAGATGCACTTAGTTTGGAAGATGTGCTTTTAAATATCTCAACTGTTGATATTTCTGCAGCTGTACCTGATTCAGTTGCTTTTCTACTAATTAACTCTGCTGTGGGTATGTCTCCAGTTGTTCTTATTTCAGTTGCAATACTGGTTCTTATCTCAGTTGTTGATATGTCTGCAGATGTTGAAATGTCTTCAGTTGTACTTAGTTTAGATGATGTGCTGGTAAATATCTCAAATGTTGTTATGTCTGCAGCTGTACCTGATTCAGTTGCTTTACTGCTTCTTATCTCTGCTGTGTGTATGTCTCCAGTTGTGCTAATTTCAGCTGCGATACTGGTTCTTATCTCAGTTGTTGATATGTCTGCAGCTGGACTTAGTTCAGATACATTACTAGTGACTAATCCAGTTACTGAAATGTCTCCAGATGTACTTAGTTTGGAAGATGTGCTTTTAAATATCTCAACTGTTGATATTTCTGCAGCTGTACCTGATTCAGTTGCTTTACTACTAATTAACTCTGCTGTAGGTATGTCTCCAGTTGTGCTTTTTTCAGCTGCAATACTGGTTCTTATCTCAGTTGTTGATATGTCTGCAGATGTTGAAATGTCTTCAGATGGACTTAGTTTAGATGATGTGCTGGTAAATATCTCAACTGTTGATATGTCTGCAGCTGTACTTGGTTCAGTTTCTTTACTGCTACTTATCTCTGCTGTGTGTATGTCTCCAGTTGTGCTAATTTCAGCTGCAATACTGGTTCTTATCTCAGTTGTTGATATGTCTGCAGCTGGACTTAGTTCAGATACATTACTAGTGACTAATCCAGTTGCTGAAATGTCTCTAGATGTACTTAGTTTGGATGATGTGCTGGTAAATATCTCAATTGTTGATATTTCTGCAGCTGTACCTGATTCAGTTGCTTTACTACTACTTATCTCTGCTGTGTGTATGTCTCCAGTTGTGCTTATTTCAGCTGCAATACTGGTTCTTATCTCAGTTGTTGATATGTCTGCAGCTGGACTTAGTTCAGATACATTACTAGTGACTAATCCAGTTGCTGAAATGTCTCTAGATGTACTTAGTTTGGAAGATGTGCTTTTAAATATCTCAACTGTTGATATTTCTGCAGCTGTACCTGATTCAGTTGCTTTACTACTAATTAACTCTGCTGTGGGTATGTCTCCAGTTGTGCTTATTTCAGCTGCAATACTGGTTCTTATCTCAGTTGTTGATATGTCTGCAGATGTTGAAATGTCTTCAGATGGACTTAGTTTGGATGATGTGCTGGTAAATATCTCAACTGTTGATATGTCTGCAGCTGTACTTGGTTCAGTTTCTTTACTGCTACTTAACTCGGCTGTGGGTATATCTCCAGTTGTGCTAATTTCAGCTGCAATACTGGTTCTTATCTCAGTTGTTGATATGTCTGCAGCTGTACTTAGTTCAGATAAATTACTAGTGATTAACTCACTTGCTAAAATGTCTCCAGATGTACTTAGTTTGGATGATGTGCTGGTAAATATCTCAATTGTTGACATTTCTGCAGCTGTAACTGATTCAGTTGCTTTACTGCTACTTATCTCTGCTGTGTGTATGTCTCCAGTTGTGCTAATTTCAGCTGCAATACTGGTTCTTATCTCAGTTGTTGATATGTCTGCAGCTGGACTTAGTTCAGATACATTACTAGTGACTAATCCAGTTGCTGAAATGTCTCCAGATGTACTTAGTTTGTAAGATGTGCTTTTAAATATCTCAACTGTTGATATTTCTGCAGCTGTACCTGATTCAGTTGCTTTACTACTAATTAACTCTGCTGTAGGTATGTCTCCAGTTGTGCTTTTTTCAGCTGCAATACTGGTTCTTATCTCAGTTGTTGATATGTCTGCAGATGTTGAAATGTCTTCAGATGGACTTAGTTTAGATGATGTGCTGGTAAATATCTCAACTGTTGATATGTCTGCAGCTGTACTTGGTTCAGTTTCTTTACTGCTACTTATCTCTGCTGTGTGTATGTCTCCAGTTGTGCTAATTTCAGCTGCAATACTGGTTCTTATCTCAGTTGTTGATATGTCTGCAGCTGGACTTAGTTCAGATACATTACTAGTGACTAATCCAGTTGCTGAAATGTCTCTAGATGTACTTAGTTTGGATGATGTGCTGGTAAATATCTCAATTGTTGATATTTCTGCAGCTGTACCTGATTCAGTTGCTTTACTACTACTTATCTCTGCTGTGTGTATGTCTCCAGTTGTGCTTATTTCAGCTGCAATACTGGTTCTTATCTCAGTTGTTGATATGTCTGCAGCTGGACTTAGTTCAGATACATTACTAGTGACTAATCCAGTTGCTGAAATGTCTCTAGATGTACTTAGTTTGGAAGATGTGCTTTTAAATATCTCAACTGTTGATATTTCTGCAGCTGTACCTGATTCAGTTGCTTTACTACTAATTAACTCTGCTGTGGGTATGTCTCCAGTTGTGCTTATTTCAGCTGCAATACTGGTTCTTATCTCAGTTGTTGATATGTCTGCAGATGTTGAAATGTCTTCAGATGGACTTAGTTTGGATGATGTGCTGGTAAATATCTCAACTGTTGATATGTCTGCAGCTGTACTTGGTTCAGTTTCTTTACTGCTACTTAACTCGGCTGTGGGTATATCTCCAGTTGTGCTAATTTCAGCTGCAATACTGGTTCTTATCTCAGTTGTTGATATGTCTGCAGCTGTACTTAGTTCAGATAAATTACTAGTGATTAACTCACTTGCTAAAATGTCTCCAGATGTACTTAGTTTGGATGATGTGCTGGTAAATATCTCAATTGTTGACATTTCTGCAGCTGTAACTGATTCAGTTGCTTTACTGCTACTTATCTCTGCTGTGTGTATGTCTCCAGTTGTGCTAATTTCAGCTGCAATACTGGTTCTTATCTCAGTTGTTGATATGTCTGCAGCTGGACTTAGTTCAGATACATTACTAGTGACTAATCCAGTTGCTGAAATGTCTCCAGATGTACTTAGTTTGTAAGATGTGCTTTTAAATATCTCAACTGTTGATATTTCTGCAGCTGTACCTGATTCAGTTGCTTTACTACTAATTAACTCTGCTGTAGGTATGTCTCCAGTTGTGCTTTTTTCAGCTGCAATACTGGTTCTTATCTCAGTTGTTGATATGTCTGCATATAATGAAATGTCTTCAGATGGACTTAGTTTGGATGATGTGCTTGTAAATATCTCAACTGTTGATATGTCTGCAGCTGTACTTGGTTCAGTTTCTTTACTGCTACTTAACTCGGCTGTGGGTATGTCTCCAGTTGTGCTAATTTCAGCTACAATACTGGTTCTTGTCACAGTTGTTGATATGTCTGCAGCTGTACTTAGTTCAGATAAATTACTAGTGATTAACTCAGTTGCTGAAATGTCTCCAGATGTACTTAGTTTGGATGATGTGCTGGTAAATATCTCAATTGTTGATATGTCTGCAGCTGTACTTAGTTCAGATACATTACTAGTGACTAATCCAGTTGCTGAAATGTCTCCAGATGTATTTAGTTTGGATGATGTACTGGTAAATATCTCAGTTGTTGATATGTCTGCAGCTGTTCTTAATTCAGATACATTACTAGTGAATAACCCAGTTGCTGAAATGTCTCCAGATGTACTTAGTTTGGAAGATGTGCTTTTAAATATCTCAACTGTTGATATTTCTATAGCTGTACCTGATTCAGTTGCATTACTACTAATTAACTCTGCTGTGGGTATTTCTCCAGTTGTGCTTATTTCAGCTGCAATACTGGTTCTTATCTCAGTTGTTGATATGTCTGCAGATGTTGAAATGTCTTCAGTTGTACTTAGTTTGGATGATGTGCTGGTAAATATCTCAACTGTTGATATGTCTGCAGCTGTACCTGATTCAGTTGCTTTACTGCTACTTATCTCTGCTGTGTGTATGTCTCCAGTTGTGCTAATTTCAGCTGCAATACTGGTTCTTATCTCAGTTGTTGATATGTCTGCAGCTGGACTTAGTTCAGATACATTACTAGTGACTAATCCAGTTGCTGAAATGTCTCCAGATGTACTTAGTTTGGAAGATGTGCTTTTAAATATCTCAACTGTTGATATTTCTGCAGCTGTACCTGATTCAGTTGCTTTACTACTAATTAACTCTGCTGTGGGTATGTCTCCAGTTGTGCTTTTTTCAGCTGCAATACTGGTTCTTATCTCAGTTGTTGATCTGTCTGCAGATGTTGAAATGTCTTCAGTTGCACTTAGTTTAGATGATGTACTGGTAAATATCTCAGTTGTTGATATGTCTGCAGCTGTTCTTAGTTCAGATACATTACTAGTGACTAACCCAGTTGCTGAAATGTCTCCAGATGTACTTAGTTTGGAAGATGTACTTTTAAATATCTCAACTGTTGATATTTCTGCAGCTGCACCTGATTCAGTTGCATTACTACTAATTAACTCTGCTGTGGGTATGTCTCCAGTTGTGCTAATTTCAGCTACAATACTGGTTCTTGTCACAGTTGTTAATATGTCTGCAGCTGTACTTAGTTCAGATAAATTACTAGTGATTAACTCAGTTGCTGAAATGTCTCCAGATGTACTTAGTTTGGAAGATGTGCTGGTAAATATCTCAATTGTTGATATGTCTGCAGCTGTACTTATTCCAGATACATTACTAGTGACTAATCCAGTTGCTGAAATGTCTCCAGATGTACTTAGTTTGGATGATGTACTGGTAAATATCTCAGTTGTTGATATGTCTGCAGCTGTTCTTAGTTCAGATACATTACTAGTGACTAACCCAGTTGCTGAAATGTCTCCAGATGTACTTAGTTTGGAAGATGTGCTTTTAAATATCTCAACTGTTGATATTTCTGCAGCTGTACCTGATTCAGTTGCTTTACTACTAATTAACTCTGCTGTGGGTATGTCTCCAGTTGTGCTTATTTCAGCTGCAATACTGGTTCTTATCTCAGTTGTTGATATGTCTGCAGATGTTGAAATGTCTTCAGTTGTACTTAGTTTGGATGATGTGCTGGTAAATATCTCAACTGTTGATATTTCTGCAGCTCTACCTGATTCAGTTGCTTTACTACTAATTAACTCTGCTGTGTGTATGTCTCCAGTTGTGCTAATTTCAGCTGCAATACTGGTTCTTATCTCAGTTGTTGATATGTCTGCAGCTGTACTTAGTTCAGATACATTACTAGTGACTAATCCAGTTGCTGAAATGTCTCCAGATGTACTTAGTTTGGAAGATGTGCTTTTAAATATCTCAACTGTTGATATTTCTGCAGCTGTACGTGATTCAGTTGCTTTACTACTAATTAACTCTGCTGTCGGTATGTCTCCAGTTGTGCTTATTTCAGCTGCAATACTGGTTCTTATCTCAGTTGTTGATATGTCTGCAGATGTTGAAATGTCTTCAGATGGACTTAGTTTGGATGATGTGCTGGTAAATATCTCAACTGTTGATATGTCTGCAGCTGTACTTGGTTCAGTTTCTTTACTGCTACTGAACTCGGCTGTGTGTATGTCTCCAGTTGTGCTAATTTTAGCTACAATACTGGTTCTTGTCACAGTTGTTGATATGTCTGCAGCTGTACTTAGTTCAGATAAATTACTAGTGACTAACCCAGTTGCTGAAATGTCTCCAGATGTACTTAGTTTGGAAGATGTGCTTTAAAATATCTCAACTGTTGATATTTCTGCAGCTGTACCTGATTCAGTTGCTTTACTACTAATTAACTCTGCTGTGGGTATGTCTCCAGTTGTGCTTATTTCAGATGCAATACTGGTTCTTATCTCAGTTGTTGATATGTCTGCAGATGTTGAAATGTCTGCAGCTGTACTTAGTTCAGAAAAATTACTAATGATTATCTCAGTTGCTGAAATGTCTCCAGATGTACTTAGTTTGGATGATGTGCTAGTAAATATCTCAATTGTTGATATTTCTGCAGCTGTACCTGATTCAGTTGCTTTACTACTACTTATCTCTGCTGTGGGTATGTCTCCAGTTGTGCTTATTTCAGCTGCAATACTGGTCCTTATCTCAGTTGTTGATATGTCTGTAGCAGGACTTAGTTCAGATACATTACTAGTGACTAACTCAGTTTTTAAAATGTCTCCAGATGTACTTAGTTTGGATGACGTGCTGGTAAATATCTCAGTTGTTGATATGTCTGCAGCTGTACTTAGTTCAGATACATTACTAGTGAATAACCCAGTTTCTGAAATGTCTCCAGATGTACTTAGTTTGGAAGATGTGCTTTTAAATATCTCAACTGTTGATATGTCTGCAGCTGTACCCGATTCAGTTGCTTTACTACTAATTAACTCTGCTGTGGGTATGTCTCCAGTTGCACTAATTTCAGCTGCAATACTGGTTCTTATCTCAGTTGTTGATATGTCTGCAGATGTTGAAATGTCTGCAGCTGTACTTAGTTCAGATAAATTACTAGTTATTATCTCAGTTGCTGAAATGTCTCCAGATGGACTTAGTTTGGATGATGTGCTTTTAAATATCTCAACTGTTGATATGTCTGCAGCTGTACTTGGTTCAATTTCTTTACTGCTACTTAACTCGGCTGTGTGTATGTCTCTAGTTGTGCTAATTTCAGGTGCAATACTGGTTCTTATCTGAGTTGTTGATATGTCTGCAGCTGTACTTAGTTCAGATAAATTACTAGTGATTAACTCAGTTGCTGAAATGTCTTCAGATGGACTTAGTTTGGATAACGTGCTGGTAAATATATCAACTGTTGATATTTCTGCAGCTGTTCCTGATTTAGTTGCTTTACTACTACTAAACTCTGTTGTGTGTATGTCTCCAGTTGTGCTAATTTCAGCTGCAATACTGGTTCTTATCTCAGTTGTTGATATGTCTGCAGCTGTACTTAGTTCAGATACATTACTAGTGACTAATCCAGTTGCTGAAATGTCTCCAGATGTACTTAGTTTGGAAGATGTGCTTTTAAATATCTCAACTGTTGATATTTCTGCAGCTGTACTTGGTTCAGTTTCTTTACTGCTACTTAACTCTGCTGTGGGTATGTCTCCAGTTGTACTAATTTCAGCTGCAATACTGGTTCTTATCTCAGTTGTTGATATGTCTGCTGCTGTACTTTGTTCAGGTACATTACTAGTGACTAACTCAGATGTTGAAATGTCTCCAGATGTGCCTATTTGTGATAATGTACTGGCAAATATCTGAACTGTTGATATTTCTGCAGCTGTACTTGGTTCAGTTTCTTTACTGCTACTTAACTCTGCTGTGGGTATGTCTCCAGTTGTGCTAATTTCAGCTGCAATGTTGGTTCTTATCACAGTTGTTGATATGTCTGCAGATGTACTTAGTTCAGATACATTACTACCGATTATCTCAGATGTTGACATGTCTACAGATGTACTTAGTTTGGATGATGTGCTGGTAATGATCTCAGTTGATGATATGTCTCCAGTTGTACATAGTTCAGATGCAGTGCTGGTACTTATATCGGTTGTTGACATGTTTTCTTTTACTGTGATCTCAGTCTCTTCGCTCATTTGTGCTGCATTAGTACAACAATCTGCTGGAAATTAAAACATTATGTAAAGTAGTGCCCAATAGTAATCAGATTGTTATTTCAGTATTATATTTACAATATATTGTTTTTAAATGTTTCACATGTACCAGAAATAACAGCAACTCAAATAAGATCAACTTTCCAGGGATCGCAGGACTATAGAATAGCAAACTGTCACACAATAAAAGTCATTTGCAAGTGCACAAATGTGTGTTGTGATGTCATGTCTATTTGTATATAAGTGTGCCTGTCTATAAAATGCTTAAGGGTTGATGTTCTTATCTTACATAAACTCTTTTTTATCCTCTTAACATTTGACTTAGAATAATTGTCACAAGACATAAAATAAAGGAGTTTATTTTGGTAGCAAAAACTGTATGGTGGAGGAGAAAACAGCAGGCAGTATGGGAAGGCCGAAAACGGATATCCCCGTGTGGCTTAACTACCCTTTGGATATAAAACAACGTGGGGGACATTTTCACCCGGGCACCCATATCATCCTTCACCTTCAACGGGGACCAATTATTCTGGGCTATCCCGTACCTGCAACCCCTCTGGGCTGAAAAAAGCGCAACCACATGCCGACCCACAAGGACAGTATTTGCACCAAAACTATAGCTGACTCTTCGAAGTTAATCGGTTCAGAAAGCCACAACCAATCTAATGTCTATAAAACAAACTTCTTGGGGCAAAAATGGAAATAAGGACAAATGTCTACTGCTCGGGGCAGTGGCGGATCCAGGGGCTTGCTGCAGACAGCTGCACACTGTGCAGGTCCGTCCAGCAGTGACAGTATGCTGCCCGGCTGCTCAGATTGTGTTTAAAACACAATCAGAGCAGCCGGGCAGCACACTGTCACTGCCGAGCGGACCTGCACATACTGTGCAGCCGCCGGCAGCCTTAGATATCGGGAAGGGGGCGGGGCCTAAATCCCCCCCCCCCTATATCGCCCGGGGTATAGAAATTTCCTAGATCCACCCCTGGCTCGGGGTCTGCGTTCCCGTCAATAAAATAATATAACAAATAAAAAATGCAGTAGTACTAATAAGTCCTTCAAATACCAGCAAATGCAATGTGGATATTAAAAATAATTTAATACATATTTTAAAAATACAAATACATGATCCTGATGCATGCAGAAATATTCCTATAATAACCCAAGGAAACTCATACATTAGGTGCACCTATGTAATAACAGCGTTTCCTGAATATATGATATCATACATATGAATATTAATTCATGTGAGCTCACAACATTAATAGAACCTCTTAGTGACGGAATAGATCCGTACTATTCTGGATATATATGGATTCACGATGTCTCCGTGGCTACACGCTTTTTGGTCCTCAATTTGAATAGTAGCATAAGTGAAACAGCATTGACAGAACCTCTTGGATCTATTCCGTTATTAAGAGGTTCTGTCAACTCTGTTTCACTTATGCTATTATTCAAATTGAGGACCAAAAAGTGTGTAGCCACGGAGACATTGCGAATCCATATATATCCAGTATAGTACGGATCTATTCCGTCACTAAGAGGTTCTATTAATGTTGTGAGCTCACATGAATTAATATTCATATGTATGATATCATATATTCAGGAAACACAATCTAATGTCTGCCCACCAAGCATAGGCCGCTGATTGCACAGTGTTTTCAGGTCACGCCTGGTTTCTCAAGTACCTAGGCTCACCACCATACCTAAAACTTCACTTACCAACCCCTAAAGGAACCTCACCAACCCATAAATGCAAGTGCAATGGGTCGAGACCCATCAACTACCTAAAGGGTGGGGGTAGGGACAGCACCCAAAACCTGTTCACCTGAAGTAACTGCTCACCTCACTTTTCTAGCCACCCATAATGGGAAAAGACCTCCATATCCCACAGGGAACTGTATTGGACCAGCAAAGGACCAAGTCAGGCCATAAGGAAAGTATCCATGAAAGTTCGGATGCAAATAGGGAGGCCCAGAGTGGCAAAGTCCCACACAGCGTCAGACCAGAGTGGCGCAAAGCAGAGAGACAGCAAGGAAAAACAAGCAGAGAAAGGAAAAAGGGGAGAAGAAAGAAATAAAAAACAAGAGAATTTGAAAAGGGGGATACAGGCGAAGGTAAAATCATAAAAACCTTGTTGCGCCAACAGCCAATCAGGTCCATTTAATTCAAAATATTTATTAAGACCATGTGGAATCAGACAATCTAATTTAAAAATCCAGGATATAGCTATCCTTGTTATGTGGTTTTCTATATTCCTATGTTTCCAGTTGCTTTGGATTGAGTCTATGCCAATAAAATAAACAAGATATTTTTCCTAACATCCATATTTTTGCATAAAATGTGCAGCCACAAATTGTGTAATGTTTCCTTTTCTTATGTTCCAAATGTGTTCACAAATACATTTTTTAAGTGACCTAGTAATCTTCTCTATATAAACTGAGTCACATTTACATTCCAATAGCTATATAATATTTTTCGAATTACAGGTAATAAAATGGTTTATTGTGTAGGTTTATTTTTTTACTGTGAATTCTTGAATTTTACTGTTCTTGCTTTTAACAGTTCTGCAAGCAGAGCACATCCCGCATCTATAAAACCCTTTGGTTTTTACTAGCCATAAAGGTATATTTTCTGATAGAGTGCCTTTCACCAACTTATCTTTAAGATTAGCAGCTCTCCTATATATGAAAGAAGGTTTTTCAGGGACAAATTGAAATAGAATTTCATCATTACACAAAATTTTCCAATGTTTACTTATATGTTTCTTTATATATTTATGAAGGCAACTGTATCTTGTATTAGAAGCGACATCATATTTATTCTGATTATTTTGCTCTCTTTTTAGGAGATAAAAGTTTCTACCTATTCATTCTGACAGCTTTTTCCTTTGCTGTATTTAATTGATCCTTCTTGTAACCCTTAATCTTGAAGTTCCGTTTCATTTCCTCCACACTGCCATTCAGCCAATCTCTTCGCTTAAGAAGGAATTGTACGGAACAAGAAATACTTATAGACCAAATCGAGGAAATGAAACAGAATAAATATGATGTAGCTTTTATTACAAGATACAGTTGCTTTCATAAATATATAGAGAAAACTGTATGTAAACATTGGAACATTTTGTGTAAAGATGAATCTTTGCTTCAATTTCTCCCGGAAAAAACTTCTTTCATATATAGGAGAGCTGCTAATCTTAAAGATAAGTTGGTGAAAGGCATTTTCCCAGAGAATATACCTTTATGTCTAGTAAAACCAAAGGGTTTTATAGATGCGGGTTGTGTTCTGCTTTCAGAACAATTAAAAGCAAGAACAGTAAAATTCAAGAATTCACAGTAAAAAACTAAACTACAAATAAACCATTTTATTTCCTGTAATTCGAAAAATATTATATAGCTATTGCAATGTAAATGTGATTTAGTTTATAAAGGGAAGATAACTAGGCCACTTAAAACTGTGTTTCCGAACACATTTGGAACATAAGAAAAGGAAAAATTACACAATTTGTGGCTGCACATTTTAAGGAAAAACATGGATGTTAGGGAAAAGATCTTGTTTATTTTATTGGCATAGACTCAATCCAAAGCAACTGGAAACATAGGAATATAGAAAACCAGTTTGTAAGGCAGAGATGTCCTGGATTCTTAAATTAGATTGTCTGATTTCACAAGATCTTAATAAATATTTTGAATTGAAATGTTCACCATTATAATCTATGATTTTATGATATATGGTATATGCATATTTTACATTTGTATGACCATTGAAATTTTCCTGTAAGTAAGCAAAATAACTGATGTGTGAGGTGGGGTATGTTTTTCTGATGAAGATTTTTCCGACACTAGGTATAGCGACAAAAAAAAATGCTGATTTCTTTAAGTCCGTTATGGAGGAAATACAAACTTTCCATAAAAGAGACACACAATATGTCCGGCAAGCTTGATATAAATTCTGACTGGAGTAAATGCCGACAGTGGGATTCTTGTCACTTAAAATGGCCACAGTCAGATTGCTGGTTTTAAGGGGGCAATGCCAGGACCTGCTGCCTGTATAATCTAGAACCCTTAATCGTAACCCTGATTCTAACCCTAACCCTAACTCTATTCCTAAACCTTAGACTAACGTTTAAAACCGGCAATCTGACTGTGGCCATTTTAAGTGACGAGAATCCTACTGGCGGTATTTTCTCCAGTCTGAATTTATATCAGGTGTCGGACATGTTGTGTGTGTTATACGGTAAGTCTGTATTTCCTCCATGTCTGGCTTAAAGTAATCAGCATTTTTTTGTCGCTATATCTAGTGTCGGAATTATCTGAATCAGAATAATGACTAGCACCAGATGTATGTTTTGCTTTTCTTGTACATTTGATCTGAGGTCTTCCTATTTATGTGGTACAAGGTACAAATCACTAGAGAATGACTAAAAAGATCATGGAGATGACACTTTATCTATTTATCTTAATTGTTCTATAATGTCTATTAGAAATGTTAATCTCCTCTTATGTATGTATGTATGTTAATACATGCATTGTGCAACTTGCATTTTGCAATTTACAAAGTTTAAAATTGTTATATACCGGCTGCTTGTTCATTTGAATCCACTCACAATATTGTTTATTTTATATTTATAGAGAAATATCAGTTAGAATCATTTCTGTAGTGAAAGTGAGGCTTGAATTTGGATACAGGAAGTCTCCATATGAGACATGAACCACCAGTGGCGGATCCAGGGGGGGCGATCGGGGCGATCGCCCCCCCTAGCAGACACTTGCTGCCGACGGCTGCACAGTATGTGCAGGTCCGTCCAGCCGTGACAGGCAGGGACAGTGTGCTGCCCGGCTGCTCTGACTGTGTTTAAAACACAATCAGAGCAGCCGGGCAGCACACTGTCCCTGCCTGTCACGGCTGGACGGACCTGCACATAGTGTGCAGCCGTCGGCAGCCTAAGATGCTAGAAAGGGGCGGGGCCTAAATCGCACCCCCCCCCTAAATCGCCCCGGGTACAGCATTTTTCTAGATCCACCCCTGTGAACCACACAGGCAGGAAAACTGGAAGTCTGTGTGCGTTCCACTGTACTCAATCTGTCACTGTGCAAAAGATATGCCAGTTTCGGCAAATATCACTTCTGGTATCGGCACAAATGTATTTTCTTTATTTTAAATATTTTAAAGTATGAGTTCTTTTGGGGGTTTACTTATGAGTAAGATCCCAAGACCAATATAGGTACATAATACCTTTATTTTAACAATATATGGGATATTAGGTTTGTTCTTTGATTGGACAATGGGACTATAAAAATAGCTCCTGGGCACTCAGCTCTCATCCACCTTTAAAAAGACTGTGTATATCAGTCAAAACGCATTGGAGGAGGAGAGCTGAGTGCTTTATGTTTTGAATATTTCCTTAGTATTTCCTTACTGGCTTTTAACAACATCTAATATTGGAAGTACCTTCCGGTATATTTATCACCCCGGGACAAATTAAGAAAGATCTGCGATACACTGTTCTTGTTTTCTCATCTTTTCCGTTAGGAGTATCTGCACATATCAATTTTATATGTTTTCTTATTGTCTAATGAAAGTGAGTGTATTTATTGCACTATTACAAAAACTTTTGAAGATTTTCAAAACCTGTACTATGCCAAATGCTTCTTCTTTTTTACATTCTATATGATTGCTGTATGAAAGACTAAAGGGGACCTGACCTTTAAGGAAGGAGTCCACTAAACAAAAATACAACAGATAGAAAGTATACAGAATCTACAGTGAAAGAAAATTTATAGGGATTTTCACATTTGAAAAGTTTGATCCTGATTGAGCACCGTTCAATAGAGAAAGTCACATCATTAAGGATTTTGGACACTTTTTGTACAAAAAATGTTGCACTATTGTTGTGTTTGTTATGGCTAAATGCTTCTGAGATAAACTTTTAGAATAGCTGTTAAGAGGTCTTCACCTTTACTCATAGAGCTGATTGCGCCCCCAGGACTTAACTCTAGCATAGTAAAAGTGTATCTATGGCTACTGTAACACAGTGGTAAGGAGGTAGAAATCCAGAATATGGCAGACAGATACCAGATACAGGCCAAAGGTCGTTGGTCAGTGGCAAGCAGGTTAGTCTGGTACAGGCCAAAAGGTCTGGACAGGTTGAAAGCAGAGAGAATGAAAAAGACAAAGGTCGAGGGTGATCAGAGTTCAAGCAGGTCCAAAAACTAGCCAGTGGTCTCAACATAAATCTATCAGAATCCGGGCAGAGTATCCACAGGGAACTGGAGCAGATCAGCTAATGTGTGGCACAAATGCTATAACCATCAGGGAGGCTAAGCCATACCTGCCTTAAATACATGAATGGAGCATTCATAAGCAGGGCACTCCAGCTGCAACAATCAACCTCACAGGGCTGTTGATTAATTGTGCTATACTGCAAGAAGGCACCCAGCTGTCAGACAGCTTGCTGGGCACGGTGACACTGAAGAGAGTGTTCCAATTGCCCTGGCAACAGCTGGGATGCTGATGCAGGATACGACGTCCCAGCTGACTACAGTCGGGACGCAGCCAGATGGGGAGACAGACATGTCACCACGGCTAGTGCGGCAGCTCGTGGCAGTGCTTTTTTCTGTTTCTGTATATCACTCTTGAGAAACAACATTGAATGGATTATTTAAGATTTATTTGGGCTGCAATTAATAGCGGAGCGCTGTGGAAATTTCTTTATATGTATTTTAAGCCCAAAGATCCAGCATCCATCAAACCTCTTGCCCTTTTTTCCTCTTTTGACCTTTCACAATGGACCTCTTCCTGTACCCACTGTCTTGGTCACTCCCTTGGCCTTGTTTCCTCCCATCAATGTGCTCTTTCTAACTTCTCGAAGTCTCCTCTCCCACTTTCTGACCACCATCTCCTCTCCTTCACTATTTACTCATCTCCTGCACCCCTCCCCACACCCAAATTTACCCTTTCTAGATGTAATATTGATGCTCTTGATCCTGCTATTTAGACACTTCACTTGAAACTTCCTCTCCCATCTATCCACCCTGGCCTACACCTACAACCACACCCTCTCCACCACTCTTGAATCTGCTGACCACGCCTTTTCTAGCTAACTTTGCCACTCTAAACCCCAATCTTGGCACTCCAAATTTACCCAGTTTTTTTAAAATTACACACATACCATTGAATGCTACTGGAGGAAATCTTGCTCCTTTACAGACCTATCTCTTCAAAGTCCTCTTTGCCTAGCTCCCTTTTTTCCACTTTCTACACACTATTTTGACCCTTCCTCCTCCCCCTCCCCTCAGCCTTTAAACATGTTCTTTTCTCACCATTTCTTAAAAAAAAAAAATCTTGACCCCCACCTCACTCTCTAACTACTGCCCCATTTCTCTTCTCCCTTTTGCCTTCAAAATACTTGAGCGGCTTCGCTACAACCATCTCAGCAGCTACCTCTCTGACAATTCACTCCTTGATCTTCTCCGATCTGGCTTCCACCCCTCCACTCCACAGAAACTGCCTGTACCAAAGCCACCAATGATCTTCTCTCAGCAAAATCCAGGGGCCAGTTCTCTAAGCTTATCTTCATTGACCTATCTGCAGCCTTTGACACCATGGATCACCTTCTTCTACTCTATACCATTCACACTTTTTGGCCTTTCTGACACAGTCCTGTTGTGGTTCACCTCCTACCTCACCAATTACTCCTTCTCTGTTTCTACCTCTGGATTCTCCTCCCCCCATCCATCCTTCCCATAGGAGACCCACAGGGTTAAGTCCCTGGCCTCTGCTTTTTTCTCTGAACACTTCTTCCCTGAATTGACTCATCAGTTCCATTGGCCTTTATGCCAAATACACTCAACTCTACCTCTTATCTCCTGATTTCTCACCTTTCCTACTCTCTTGGGTGTCCAGTTGCCTCTCCACAATCTCCTGTGTGTAGTTACCCTTTTTCAAGCTTACCATTGCCAAAACGGAACTCATTGTCTACCCACCATCAAGAGTCTCCACCCCACCCGACCTCTCTACGACTGTTGACAACACCACTATTTCCTCTGTTCCCCACCTCTGATGCTTGGGTGTCATTCTTGACTCCTCCCTCTCCTTTGCCTCTCATGGTCAATCTTTTGCCCATTCCTGTCATTTCCAGCTCTACAACAACACCAGTATCAGACCCTTCCTCTCCAAGGATGTCATGAAAACTCTTATCCACTCACTGATCACTTCTCGCTTCAACTTTTTCAATCTTCTCCTCTTTACTAGCCTCCCCTGCTCAAATCTCACTCCTCTTCGGTCTATATTTAATACTGCAGCTAGACTTATCTTACATTCTCGCAGCTCCACATCTGCCTCCCCTCTCTGCCAAACCTTATACTGGCTGCCCTTCCCCTACAAAACCCCCTTCAAACTCCTCACCTTCATGTACAAGGCCCTCTCCAATTCCACAGCTCCTTACATTTCCAATGACATCTCCAAACATACTGCGTCCCGCCCTCTCCAGTCAGCCAATGACCATTGTCGTTTCTCCCCACTCATAACCACATCTGATTCCCTTATACAAGATTTCTCCCATGCTGTTCCCCACCGGTGGTAGTCTATATCCCGACTACATACACACCGACAACATACACCCCTACATAAACACAATGAATGCAAACTCACAGTGTTGCAATTCTGACAGGTTGAAAAACAGATCTTCAAGAAGTGCGACCAATCGACATGCCGTTGGTGAAGAATGATTTCACGTTAAAGTCCATCGCTGTCACGCGGGTTATGAATGTAGTAATTTAAATAGGCGCCGCCTGCACAATGTACAAGGGTTTGTAAAAAAAACATTGTGCAGGCAGTGACTATTTACATTACTACCTTCATAACCTGAGTGACAGCGCCGGACTTTAAAGTGACGTCATTCTTTACCGACGGCATGTTGATTGTCATATGTCTTGAAGATCTGTTTTTCAACCTGTCAGAATTGCAACACTGTCGGTGAGTTTGCATCCGTTGTGTTTATGTCGGGGTTTATGTTGTTACTCTTGTCATCATCGTGCTAGCATACAACACCCGTTCCCCACCACCGTAACATTCTCCCTTGTTGTAACAGAGTATGCCCTAGCCTTTATAGCTTCAAACTGTCATTGAATACCCATATGTTTGGAAAAGCCTACCAGTCCTCACTTAATCATTGCACCGTGTAGTATACCTGATCTTCTTTCATTCTCCGTCTTTCCAACTCTTGAATCTTGCCCTTAGATCCCCTTACATTGGCTCACCTCTATGTGTCAACAATTTGTCTGCTCCTTTCCCTTTAGATTATAAGCTCTAGTGATCAAAGCCTTACCCTCCTGTTCTCATTACCTATAACTTTTTCTTAACCAGCTACATTGTGCACCTCCTCCTTGGGATTTTTGCCCATTGACTCCACTCCTCCATTGTCTTTGTCACTCTTTCATTGGCTTTAAACTTGTTAGTTGTGCCCACACTAATGGGCACAACTTTCAGCCTGCACTGAATATACCCCTGCACCAAAGTAGCTAAGTTGAGAGTTGTGGTTAGAGATGTAAAATGACCCCTGTGTTCCGGTTTTGGTTTTGGATCTGGATTAACTTCATGTTTTGGTTTTGGTGTTGGAGAAACCGCCATTGCATGTTTTGGTTTTGGTGTTGGATCCCTATTTTTTTTGCTAAAATCACAAAATTTAGCTTTTTCCCCTTACATTATTATTAACCTTAATAACACTAATTTCAAGTCATTTGCAGTCAATTTTGACCACCTCACAGGTCACAATATTATTTTCATACACTTTCAACAAAGACTGCAGCGACCTGGCTGGATGCTAAGCGACAGAGCAATGACGCAAACACAAGGCAGTTCATAGCACATCTAGGAAACCTTGCCACACAGCAGGGACAGAAAAGAAAAGTGGTGCAAGATGGAATTGTCTTTGGTTCATGAACTCAGTTATGGTTCATTTAATCGCTCCACCCGTTCTTGGATAAATGTGGTAATTCGACGGCTAATACGTGGCGACAAGCGCTGACCCACCGGGATGCGTGCTTTTATCAGACCATGACCAATCCAGGGTGCCAGACAATGCACTAAAAAGAGCCAATGTAATTCACAGCAATAAACAATTTCATCACTGAGCTTCCAATCAGCCCCAATTCCCCAAAAATTATAATATAGTTTGTAATCTGCACTTTACGTCAAAGGTTCCTAACACTTTGAGCAATACTGATGAAACAGCAGCAAAGTGGAAGGTTTGAGTTCAATTCTTTTACAGTAGACAAGACCAGATGTCAAAATGTTGTGCTGAGTCATCTGCATCAACAATGGGTGTCTAAGATTTTTCCAAAGCAAACAACAATATATGTTGGATCTTAAAAAGGACATGCACATTTAAAACAAACCAAACACTTCAGCGACAAGGAGTGCCACTTTGAGACTGATGTGCTTGGTTTGTTTGGGGGCCCACAAAACAAGTTAACAATGGCCTTAAGGCACCTAATGCAACAGTGTTGTTAAGGAACTCTACTGTGGCAAGATGTTGTTGTCATCATCCTCAGCCTCATTCTCACCCTCATCAGTTGGTACATCATCCTCACACATTATTAATTCATCACCACTGGAATTTCATATTACAGAAGTGTAAGTCTTTTGATGTAATTGGCGGGAAAGGTCTCATGAAAATTGAAGTTCATTCTTATGAACATCATCTTTTCCACATTTTGAGGAAATAGCCTCCTACGCCGATCTCTGACAAGGTTTACAGCTGTGCTGAAAACTCTTTCTGAGTACACACTGGAAGGTGGGCAGCTTAGGCAGTGCAAAGCGAGTTGGTACATGGGTTTCCAAATACCCTTTTTTCCTCCCAGTATGTAAAAGGACTGCCTGATGTGTCTAATTCTAAGGTGTCATTAAAACAATCCTCCACCATCCTTTGGATGTTGATAATAGGATCTGGTGGAGTTACAGCAGAGGTGTCACTTTTTTTGGTCAATTCTTTTAGACCAGGTGTTAAAATGTTGTACTGAGCCATCTGTATCATCCCTGGGTTTCTTGGGAAAGCTAAACTTGTTCCTAGCAGCAATTGACTGAGATACTGAAGGGAGGAGACTCCGTCCTGTCACGTAACACTTGAGCTGTCATCTTGCTCACCAGGAGCTCCTTGTATCTCTTCAGATCTGGGTCAGTTGGAAACAAAGAGAAGACATAGCTCTTAAACCAAGGATCAATTACAGTTGTCAAAATGTAGTGATCCGATTTCAAGATTTTGAGAACTCTTGGATCCAAGCGAAGCGAATAAAGTACTTGATCTACAAGTCTGACTTACTTAGCATAATTACTTTGTTTCATCTACTCCTTCAGTTTCTCGAGTTGCTTTTCCAAAAGTCTAATTAAGGGAATCACTTGACTCAAACTAGCAGTGTCTGAACTCACTTCACAGGAGACTACTTCGAATGGTTTCAGCACCTTGCACAACACCGAAAGTATTCTCCACTGCGCTTGAGTAAAATACATCCCCCACCTTTCCAAATGTCATGGTTTGTGGAGTAAGCGTGGTTGACTTTTCCCTGTTATTTAATTCGAAGAAGCATATACAGGGTGGAATTCCACTTGTTTCAGTTGGTGTCAGGGCAAATTAAATTGCTCTTGTAGCTGCTGCAATCTCCTACATGCTGTTGCCGAATGCCGTAAATGTCCATATATTTTACGGGACACAGACAACATCTCCTGCACATCCCTGTCATTTTTTGAAAAGCTCTGCATCACCAAGTTTATTGTGTGAGCAAAACAGGGAATGTGATGGAATTCACCTAGCTGTAATGCTCTCACAATATTGGTGGCGTTATTAGAAATGACATATCCTGAGGAGAGTGCAAGCGGGATAAGCCATGTTGCAATGACATCTCTTTTGTAACAGATTGTTAGCTCTTTGCCTGTTAGTGAAGCCGGTCATACACAGAGTAGCCTGCCTCTGAAAAATATGTTGTACTTGGGTACATACTGCTGCCTTTCCTGCTGGTGAAGGCGAATCACCAACCCAGTGGGCTGTCACAGTCATTTAATATTTTGTTTGCCCAGTTCAACTTGTCCACATATCTGTGGTTATGTGTACAGTGGGTAGAATGGCATTTTGTAGCCCAATAACCTCTGGTAGAGGTGAGGAATAGCTGTTCTAGTAAAATATTGTCGTGATGGAATTTGGTAACGGGGACACAAGACCTCAAGTAATTGTCTAACACCAGCTGCATTAATAGTGGATATTGGACGCTGCTCTAATACTAGCATAGTCGCCATGCCGTCTGTGATTTACTTTGCGACTGGGTGAGAGCTTTCATACTTGCTTCCTCTTGCAAAGTATTGTTTAACAGTCAATTGTTGTAAACTACTAGTAGTCTTCTACTTGGTCTGCTTCTGAGATAAAGATTCACCCCCAGCAGCAGCAGTAGGACTAACGCTCAAGAATTCTTCTAAGGAATCCAGGATAATGGAGAAGTCATCTAGCTGATGATGGACTGCTTGTTGTTATTTTTTTAGTATAAGTTTCCAATTTTCCCTACAACGTGCCATGAACTCACTTCAAATGGCGTAACATGGATGAGGCTCCTACATGGTTAAGGTCCCTACCTCTACTGACTGTGGCTTTACAAACGCTGCAAATGGCTAAACAACTGTTGTCAGGATGTTGGTAAATATAATTAGACACACAAGATGTGCATTTTTTCGTCTTATGCCCAGGCATGACAATGGCCTTCTTCTTATCATGTGCAAGAACTGCTTCCACTGGTGCAGGACTTACGCAAACAACATCATCCTCATCAACATCCTCATTAGTGCCCTTGTCAGCTACACAAATATCCCCCTCATCCTGTTGCAATTCCAAAGTGGCATTCTCAATTTGTGTATCACCGGCTACACTTGGGCTGTTCATGCACACATCTGCAGAAATGCTGAAAGGGGCCTTCACTATCAGAAAGGTCACGTTTACACATAGCAATCATGGATAGAATCTCCTCAGGGATTTATGTCATTTCTGTATCTGAACATACATTTTCCTCTAATGCCTTACTGTTTTCTTCCAGCTCGGCTTTTACACGCAAAAGTATTTAGACACTACTTTTGGAGTCCGAATGACAAGGTCTTGCTTGGTCAAGACTGAACTTACAAGAAGATGCCTCAGTGACAGTTGCAGAACTAGCACTCATAGAGAAAGATGAAGGCCTCATTCTTTCCTTGCCACTGCGCGTGTGGAATGGCATGTTGGCAATTTTATTATTTTCTGCTGATAACTTTGCCTGGAATACAGGTCTATTTTTCTTGACCAAGGTAAAAGGTGTTTTTTTTAATTTTTGTTTCCCTGGCTCAAGAACACTATGCACTTTAACATAGGCTTTAGCAGATCACATAGAGGGATTACTATCATCATGACTGGTGCCAGCAGCTGCTTGGTGAATCCATTTTGATAATACAGTACAATGTGACTGCAGATTAAAAACAACACTGCCAGCCCTATTAGTTGTATTTCAGCAATGAAAATTAGCAATGGTGTAATGGAGCACTCTTGTTTGCATGTTAGCTATATAACATCGTAAAAGTTTACTGCGGATTTAAACCAAGACTGCCTGCCCTATTATTTGTTTTTCAGCAATGTAAATTAGCAATGGAGCAATGGAGCTCTCCTGAATGTCACTGGAGACTTTGAAGAACACTGCTACCCCTACTCTTTCTTTTCTACCTATGACCAGGGGAGGGCTGGCAGACTTTGGCACGGGGGCAAGCACACCGCACTGGCCCAAAAGTAGCGGCCCATCCTTAAAGGGTGGCTTTTGGTACAATATATATTTATCTATATAAAAAGAGGCTATTTTAGTGTTGCTTAATCCATAAATATGTTTTTATGCCCAGGCACAGAGCTGGATTAAGGCTATGGGGGGCCTGGGCACTTTAGACAGGGTAACGCCCTATGAGGTAACATGGTTATCATTTTAGACAAATACACAGGCAATACTGTGTGCACTACTGTTAGGTGTACACAGTTCTGCCTTCACGAGCAGTACATGGTAAAGCGGGACATACCTCCCAACTGTCTAAGCGAAACAGTCATCCAAATTCAGGACTGCCCCACTAGATTCAGGACAGTTGGCAGACTGTCCTGCTCTCTCCTACCTGTTATTGTCACTGTCACCACTTGTGGCTGCAACTTTCTTTAGCTCATTTGCTGCTTGTCTGGATCCTGGAATATTGGAGGCCCTATTTGGAGAAAAAAATGGGTACATGAAATTTAGAAAACTCCAACCAATAATAGTATTCACATTTGATTAATATACCTATTTCCTTCAACTAACCCTGACATTAAATTTAATAGTATTCCCATTTAATAAATAAACCTATTTCCCTCCCTCCAAACAGCAACAGCAATAAATTAAATAGCATTTACATTTAATAAATATAACCATTTCTCACAACCATCCCAGGCATTAAATAATTCATAATCACTTCAAATAAATAGACCTCATTTTCCTCAAATAGCGCTACATTCAATTAATAGATCACAAACCACCCCAGCAATAAAATAAAGGTCCAATCACACCATCTTAACTTCATAGACCCCAGTATTAAATTAAATTGCCCCACCATTAACACAAATAAAATAGCAATACACACACACACAATACACTGGCCACAGACACATACACTACACTGGCCCCTCACTCACACACACAGTATATATGCCTCTCACACACACACACACACACACACACACACACACACACACACACTATATATGCCCCTCACATACACAGTATATATGTCCCTCACACACACACACACACAGTATATATGCCCCTCTCACACAAACAGTATATATGCCCCTCACACACACACACACACACACACACACACACACACACACACACACACACACAGTATATATGCCTCTCTCACACACAAAGTATATATGCCCCTCTCACACACACATTATATATGCCCTTCTCTCACACACACACAGTATATATGCCCCTCTCTCACACACACAGTATATATGCCCCTCACACACACACAGTATATATGCCCCTCACACACACACACACACAGTATATATACCCCTCACACACGCACAGTATATATGCTCCTCTCACACACAGTATATATGCCCCTCTCACATACACAGTATATATGCCCGTCTCACACACATACACAGTATATATGCCCCTCTCACACACACAGTATATATGCCCCTCTCTCACACACACAGTATATATGTCGCTCTCTCTCACATACACACACAGTATATATGCCCCTCTCTCACACACACAGTATATATGCCCCTCTCTCACACACACACACACTATTAATATACCCCACCCCCCAGCACTTACCTTTCTCCATCCGCGCCATGCGCTCTGCACTTCTCATTCTTCCGACTTGGGACGGCACCAATCACATGGTACGCATCCCATGTGACAGAAGAATTCTCAGTGATAGGCAGAATGCTTGGCCTATCACTGAGCGAGAGGGGGGCCGGCCCGAAACAAACTTTTTCTGACCGGCCGGGGACACATGCCCCCCTGCCCCCTGGGCCAGCCCGCCTATGACGCTGCCCAACTGCACTAGAGACTGTCAAGAACTGTGCTACCCCTTCTGTGTCCCTCTCTGAAATGGCGCTGGATCTCCGTGGAGGGTGGTACTTAAAGGATCCAAATCTCGCGAGAGCTGACAATGTAACAAAGACGTTTTGCCTTGTTTTCAGTTGCGAGGGCACGCAAAAGTACCATACCGAGGATCTGCTAAGTTCGGGTGTGTTTGGTTCTCGGAGAACCGAGCCTCAACATCTCTAGTTGTGGTGTTATTTGATAACTGTGCTGTTATACTATGTACTGTATTGTTGTTTGCTCTCTGTATGGTGGTGCATACCTCATGTGGCATCCTATGAATAAAGATAATTACTAATAATAAAAATAATAATAATAGCGAAAAGGAGGTCTTTTCATAGTAATAGAGTGTGTAATGCACTGTAATTAATAACTTATGATTATGTTACAATACTGTCTTAAAACTTAGTTTAATGTATTTATTAGTTTCCAGTAATATATATTTTTTATGCAAACTTGACTGATTCTGACACTTACGCATGGCTGCACCTGGAACGGTAGAGAAGTGCGTTCTAACTTTCCCCGCATACAGTAAAGGTGTATTAATGCAAATGTGACTCATGAAGAACCGCAGAAATACGCGAATACACTTGCTAGGGCGATCATCTTTTGTACCGGTTCCAGAGCAAATGCTAATACTTGCTGATGATGAAAACTTTTTGTAAACCAGATTTATATGCTGCAGATATGTGTATGGCTTGAGATGTTTATGGCTCTGCATATAGTTGGAAATATGCACTTTTTCAATGTTCTTTCTGTCAATTCTGCCAAAAACACTGCATGGACCCACAATTTTCCTTTATCTAAGTTCACATATTCCAGTGTATTTACTTGTTTTCCTGGCATCTAAAAATGTTGCCCATTCAGACACTCACAGGATAATGTATAACACACTGATAATGCCATTAATTATGAATGATTAATGTAGCTTTTATGCAGTATCAACAGGGATCATCAGTCATTCTACATTTCCATTGGGATATACATATACTGCAGCTAGACCAATAGTTATCCTAACACATCCCAAAAAGTCATTATGTTAGTAATAGAGTACTAGTTAACCAAAACTCATTTCCAGGACAGTTACGCCTAAAATCTTTTGCTAAACTTAATTCCAGGAATAAATTAAATTAAGATTGTTGTGATACCTAATGGTCTACCTCCATTCTGCCTGTGGATAATGCTTTTAGCATGATGTGTGAACTTAGTTTAAGTACAAATAGTAATAACGTGATTGCTGCTATTAAAATCTGAAGCTATGTCACTTGCAGACAACACAATTTCAATCTTTCAATAATATCCAATGATGTTCAATGGGAAACTTTGGAACTAAGTATGGAAACACTTTAGGCAAGCTTTGCCATTAGAAATTTGGCCGGTAAAGTCGCCGAATATCAGTGATTTGATAGAATCGGAGGTTAAAACATTTAACCCCTAGATGTACATAACTTGCAATACAGCCCGTATTATGATATGATCATTGGGCATGATAATAATAGTTATACTGTTATATATATAAAGAACAGATAATGAGAACGGCACATATCACAAGAGAATGATAATATTTGACTGCAATAGAGACACAAATTTATGAATGATAAAAATCTTATGTACAGTAGTAGCAAATGAAAATGTCAGAAAAAGAAATAATTATAGCTTAATTTCAGCATGTAAGGAAATAAAGATACATTTTAAGATATGTTAATAAAGTAGCACTTAGGTCTCTCATAACTATAATTATGCATACAAGCATCATCAGAACACACTGCACTAAGCTGGTGCAAATACAGTTTACAGTTAGTTAGTGCTCAAAGGGGGGTATTCAATTGTTTCTTTTAACGCGCTAAAACAAAAAAAAACGAGCGCTCTAAAAAAACTTCATATTATACGGTAATTTTGCGCGCGTAAACAGTTAATACGGTACTTACTCGCTGCCAGCGGGCTGAATTTCAGCTCGCTGCTCAGGGAGCTGCGAGATGAAATTTAGCGAGTAATTACCGTATTAACGGTAATATTTTTAGAGCGCTCGTTTTTTTTTGCTTTAGCGCGTTAAAAGAAACAATTGAATACCCCCCAAAGAGTATTCATTTTTTGAAAGTAGTGCATCATTTTTTTTATAACATACCAAAATTGATAATATGTAGTAAATTAGAATATTCTAAAGTTTGCGATTATTTACCATCAAATATATGACTATAAAAAATAAACATAAAACTTCAAAAAGCAAGATAGAGATATGTTTGAAAGTTTCCTTACCACCCTGAGCTGTGATACAGCAGATCATATATATCCAGATGACTTGTTTCCCCATTATTTCTCTTTGGGTCTCTTGTAAAAGTTCCTTATTGTCATAACATAGTGCTGAAATGTGGGCTTTCTCCTCACAGGATCAAGTGCATGTACCTGTCTCACCCAGACTGATTCTACTTAACCTCAGTAAGTGGGATGTAAAAAAAAAGGTGTTGTTATTTATTATCCATTCACACCCATGGCTCCTGAAACAATCTGACAGTCTCCTAACTGGATTGACACCATGGTTGTTATTAACACCTTCACTTCTGGAAAGCATAGGCATTATTAAAGTAGCATGGTAACGATGTTACATTTAAAATATTGTATATTTGAAAGTAGCGAGCAGACATGGGTCTTATGTAGAGTTGACAAAAGTTCCGTCTAAAACAGACGTACATTACATCTGCAAAAAGGACACATTTTATATGGATTTGTCGAGCCAGACAAATCTCAGCTGATCATCACCATTATCAGTTTGTAACTTACACCAGTGGTCAAGAACCCACAAGTTTCCTGTCTTCTGACAGGCACATATACGCCTGAGTCTCAGTATACATGAGTCGCATTTGTTCCATCTTGTATATAATGTATTTTGGCTATGTTAACATGCTCCCCTCCTTCCCCGTTCCACCTCTTCAATCGTAAGGAGCTGCAATCCCCTTGTGTAAAAGAACGCAAGATGCGACTCAGTTTTCATGTGGCCAAAATTGTAACTAGTGCTTTCACTAGTAACTAGAAATAAAAAACATATGCAGCAAACCACACTTTGTGTCCAACTATACATGACCCCCAATTATTGTTTAGATAGATAGATATAGATATATAGTGAGTGGCATAAATACTATTTTTCACAGAGTCTGCTACCTCAGTTTATATGATGGCAATTTGCATATACTCCAGAATGTCATGAAGAGTGATCAGATGAATGCAATTAATTTCAAAAACCCCCTTTGCCATGACAATGAACATTATCCCAAAAACAACATTTCCACTGCATTTCAGCTCTGCCACAAAAGGACCAACTGACATCAGGTCAGAGATTCTCTCATTACCAGAGGTGAGAGTGTTGATGAGCATAAAGCTGGTGATCACTCTGTCATACCGATTGAGTTAGAATAACAGACTGGAAGCTTTAAAAGGAGGGTGGTATATGTAATATATATATTATATTTAGTATATATACATACTGATCAGTGACAACATTAAAACCACCTGCCTAATATTGTGTAGGTTCCCCTTGTACCGCCAAAACAGCTCTGAACCATTGAGAGATGGACTCCAGAAGACCTGTGAAGGTGTCCTCTGGTATTTGGCACCAAGACGTTGCCGGCAGATCCTTGAAGTCCTGTAAGTTGCGAGGTGGGGCCTCCATGGCTTGGACTTGTTTTTCCAGCACATCCCACAGATACTCAATCAGACTGACATCTGGGGAATTTGGAGGCCAAATCAACACCTTGAACTCTTTGTCTTTTTGCTGGATAGCAGGTCACATTATCCTGCTGAAAGAGGCTACTGCCATCAAGCAATACCATTACCATGAAGTAGTGTACTTGGACTGTTAAAATGTTTAGATAGGTGGTACTTGTCAAAGTAACATCCACATGAATGTCAGGACCCAAGGTTTTCTGGCCGTCCACATGATGTAAAAGAAAATGTGATTCATCAGAACAGGCCATCTTCTTCCATTGTCCAGTTGTGGCACTCGCCTGCCCATTGTAGGCACTTCTGGTGATGGAGAGAGGTCAGCAATGGCACTCTGGCCTTGGGCACCCAATGACTGGTTTACCGGTTGTCCTTCCTTGGAAAACTTATAGGTACCAACCACCGCATACTGGGAATGCCCCACAAGACCTGCCATTTTGGAGATGCTCTGACCCTATCATCTAGCCATCACAATTTGACCTTTCTCAAAGTTGATCAGATCCTTACGCTTTCCCATTTACATACTTTCAACACATCAACTTCAAGAACTGACTGCTCACTTGCTGCCTAATATATGCCACCCCTTGAGAGGTGCCACTGTAACGAGATAATCAATGTTATTCACATCACTTATCAGTGGTTTTAATGTTGTGGCTATACATATATATATATATATATATATATATATATATATATATATATATATACAGTCAAGTCGATAAATTTTGGGACATCAACACAATTCTCATATTTTGGGCTCTATACACCACCACAATGGATTTGAAATGAAACAATCAAGATGTACTTTTACTGCAGACTTTCAGCTTTAATTTGAGGGAATTTACATCCAAATCAGGTGAACAGTGTAGGAATTACAACGGTTTAAATATATGGAGGGGCAAAGTCACCATATGTATTAACCTGCAATGTTGACATTCCAAAATTCAATCTCGGGTGAGGTGTCAATTTTAATACACCTATCCCACTGGCGGTTTAATCAAACTCTACAGAGATTCAACAGAAATTCGCTGGAGATTCAACAGAAACATAAACTCGCCTGAGATTCACCAGAAAAAAAGCAAGCTATCTGGCCATTCTCAACATAACATGAAGCACAATGCAAGTTTTAATTATGAGGGATATCTTGTTTAGAGGGACAAAAATTATTATTACTTATCTTTCAGGGGCCAAATTATTTTATAAATAGGTTAGTGGGACAAATTTCATTAAAGATTATATGTAAGGTAAAATTCATTTATTTTATTTTATTATATTATAGTGGTATACTATTTCATTACCAGTGGGGCAATAACAATTTTTTTCTGATGTGATAGCACTTAATTTTTACAGATGGGACACTAGTACATAATCGTGGCACTACAAGTGGCAGCATGCACATGTGCTGCCACTCCTGCTTTTTAATAGGAGCTATCTCCGTAACCTACCTGTGCCAGTTGTTATCTAAATAATACTAAACATAGCTGTATAGACAAAGTAATAACCGCTGTCAAAGTGTCAACGAGGAATGTAAAAGCTGATAACTGGAACATTTTAAACAAGTGTTCTGTTACTAATTAACTCAAATTGACAAATAACTTTTACAAGATTTGTGAATATATTTGTTGAAAATCTTAAAGTATTTTCTAAAGTAACACAGTTCTCTACATTAAACAAAAAAATACACTGAATGAAGGCACACAGTTTAGTTACATTAATTTTGGTCTCTTATATGTGTGTGAATATTAGATTTCTATTTTAAAGACCTCATGTAGAGGAAATGTGTATAATACACTTTTCATTTACTTTCCCCATCTTCACACAATTAGTGCAAATCCACTAAATATTTACCACAAAGTGTAATTGATCATTTTTGCTGAAATCAAACTGAAGACCTTCATAACTGAAGGTCTGACTCAGTTATACAGTACAGGAATAAATACACATTTTAGTTTCTTTTTCTTCCCTCCCTGACAGCCTAAAGTGTCTGTACACTAGTTCATAGCATCCGTCTGCACATTACTGCAAGGTCAATGTAAAGGTGGTAATGCCAGGGGGAGCAGGAAACTTTTAGGTACAGTATATATGGAGAAAAATCAATGCTCCACTCAACAGTGTCAGACACAAAGATTTGTTTAACATTACTTTTAATACGTATTTTTTGTAATTTTGTTTAATTTCTATCTAAAAGGAAAGCATTAAAGCTGAGTATTATAATTGTGCAAATAAAATCTGACAATTTTGCAGATTTCCGACATTGTACATGTACTGGAAATGTGTTTCTCCTCTGTAAGATCAAAACTGTAATTTGTGTAAAAGTGTTTTTCTTTTATTTTTGAACTTAAGTGTGGTAAATTCTGTTATTTCCTTTCTAAGCATTGTTCCTCGGGCCTGTGCAGGTTTATCACTAGTGTCACTGGTAAAATAAATGACAGCTATTGGGTAGTGGTCTATTGAACAGCATTCCACAAGTAACCAAAAGGAAACTGAAAGGTAATCATCACAATATTTCAGAAGTTAAATTGAAATCTAATTGATCTCTCTCTCTCTCTCTCTCTCTCTCTCTCCCGTTCGCTCCCTCTCACTTTCTCTTGTTCTTGCTCTCCCTGTCCCAGTAGGCCAGTGTGCTTGAAATTTTGTCTTTTCATTTTGCTTTTGCTTTTTTTTACTTTATCATCCCACAGGGGCCTGTCCAAACTCACTGGGGCTTCTACAAGAGAAATGAGCAGTCAGGACAGTGAAGCAGTCCTAGAAGTGAATCACAGGGTCCTTCACTGAGAGCAGGGTGCAGAGTCTCTGCACCACACGCAGGAGGGAGGGGCATACAAGCCTATGTAAGAGTGCAGCCGCCTGGAGTTCAGAAAGGAGGCATCAGAATGGGTTAATCATAGGTGCACAGCAGGGCCGGATTTACACCTCACGGGGCCCTATATCGGCTTGGGCCCCCCCTTCACACACACAGTGGCCCCTCGCACACACATAATACACGCACGCAGTGGCCCCTCACACACACACACATAATACACGCACACAGTGGCCCCTCACACACACTCATAATACACACAGACAGTGGCCACACACACACACACACAATACACACAGACAGTGGCCACACACACACACAATACACACAGACAGTGGCCACACACACACACACACACACAGGGCCCGATTAAGGGTTCTGGCCACCCTAGGCTAATACAGCCGCAGCGCCCCCACCCGCCCCCCTCCTCTCCCCCCCCCCCCCCGAATATATAAGTGTATAGGAATACTCCTGAATATGAATGTTCAGGTGCATTCTCCAGCATTCAAATTTGGACAGATTGTGCCATTGTCTCTTACCTGTTCTTGCTCTTCTCTCTTGCAATTTTGTTATCCTCTCGCTGGCTTCTGGAAAGTTGGTGTCCTGTTTTGAAAATGCAAAAATTTATTATAATGCAAAATGTTAACAAACCCTGAATGATTAGGCCCTTTAGTTAAAACAAAACACTCCATTATGGCCAGCTAAAAGTACCCCATTGTACAGGCATATATAAGCAATATCTAAATATTTGTGGTCAATCAAATACAAACCTCTACCAGCCCCCCCTCCCACTCTATAGATTTGTATGACAGCCCCCCTCTCCTTCCCTATAGATATGCATGACAGTCCCCCCTCTCCCTCCTTATAGATATGCAGGGCAGTGCCCCCCTCTCCCTCCCTATAGATATGCAGGGCAGTTCCCCCCCCCTCCCTATAGTTATGCAGGGCAGATTCCCCCCCCCCTCCCTATAGATATGCAGGGCAGTTTCCCCCCCCTCCCTATAGATATGCAGGGCAGTTCCCCTCCCCCCCTCCCTATAGATATGCAGGGCAGTGCCCCCCCCTCTCCCTCCCTATAGATATGCAGGGCAGTCCCCCCCCCCTCCCTAAAGTTATGCAGGGCAGATTTCCCCCCCCCTCCCTATAGATATGCAGGGCAGTTTCCCCCCCTCCCTATAGATATGCAGGGCAGTTCCCCTCCCCCCCTCCCTATAGATATGCAGGGCAGTTTCCCCCCTCCCTATAGATATGCAGGGCAGTTCCCCCCCTCCCTATAGATATGCAGGGCAGTTTCCCCCCCTCCCTATAGATATGCAGGGCAGTTCCCCCCCCTCCCTATAGATATGCATGGCAGTTTCCCCCCTCCCTATAGATATGCAGGGCAGTTTCCCCCCTCCCTATAGATATGCAGGGCAGTTCCCCCCTCCCTAAAGATATGCAGGGCAGTTCCCCCCCTCCCTATAGATATGCAGGGCAGTTCCCCCCTCCCTATAGATATGCAGGGCAGTTCCCCCCCTCCCTATAGATATGCAGGGCAGTTCCCCCCTCCCTATAGATATGCAGGGCAGTTTCCCCCCTTCACTTACCTGTAGCTGTGCCAGCATCGCTCCTCGCTCCTCAGATCAGCAGACAGGAAGTGAAGACGTCCTGCTTCCTGTCCCACGAGTCGCGGGGGGGGTGCCGTGAGTCGGGGGAGGGGTAGATTTTTTTTTTTAATTGCTCCTGTCCCCCCCAGCTGGGCCCCCCGAGAGCCGCTATGCCCTAGGCAGGTGCCTAGGTTGCCTAGCGGTAAATCCGGCCCTGGTGCACAGCCCTTCCATCATACTATGCGGAACGGAAAACATCTATGTGTAGACTCCAGAGGTGAGTCGACTCATATATACAACAACAGAGTGCTAGCATGCTGTGGCAACCAGGGTCCACTGTGTGCTGTAGTGCACCAATATAAAATGTAAATGAAAGACAACCCTCGTAAAAACCACGTTTTATTAAAAAATATATATATTTTTTACCAACTATGTTCTTCTTTCTTGTTTACGATCCAGTCTTGTAATCTTTTAATTCAAAGTAAGGGATGATTAAAAAAAAGAACCCCAAAAATATTCATATTAACATTTATTTATTTTTTCACTGTTTACTGTTTATTTTTTCATTGCTGTTTTAAAGTGGCATTGTAACTGTCAGCATTTTCACTGTCAGCAATCACGGATCTTGGTTCTCTTGAGTTTTGAAATATATAAGTACCGCCCACCACAGTGATCTAGCGCCATTTCACAGAGTGACACAGAAGGAGTAGCACAGTCTGTAGAGCAGTTGGACAGTAACATAGATAGAATAGAAAGAGAAGGGGGTAGCAGTGTTCAACAAAGTCTACAGTGACATACAGGTGAGCTCCATTGTTCCATTGCTAATTGTCATTGCTGATATAGAAATCCTAGGGCTGTCAGACTTGGTGTAATTCTACAGTCACATTCTACTGTGTTATATAGGTAACAGACAAAGAGGAGAGCTCCATTGCTCCATTTCTAATTGTCATTGCTGAAATACAAATACTAGGCCTGGCAGGCTTTTCTTCTGACTTTGCAGTCAAATTGCACGGTGTTATATAGGTTACACAGAAAGAGAAGAGCTCCATTGCTCTATTGCTACTTGTCATTGCTGAAATAGAAATAATAGGTCTGGCAGGCTTGGTCTTCTAAATCTGTAGTCACATTGTACTGTGTTATATAGGTAACACACAAAGAAGAGAGATCCATTGCTCCATTGCTCATGATTTCATGATGATCCAAGGACAATTCCATCTTACACCACTTTTTTTTACTGACACTGCTGTGTGGCAATGTTTCCTAGATGTGCTAGGAACTGCCGTGTGTTTGAGTCATTGCTCTGTTGCTTAGCATCCAGCCAGGTCTCAGCAGTCTTTGTTTGAAAGTATATGAAATTAATATTGTGATCTGTGAGGTGGTCAAAATTGACTGCAAATTACTTGAAATTAGTGTTATTGAGGTTAACAATAATGTAGGAACAAAAAAAAGAGCAAAATTATGTAATTTTCGCTAGAGATGAGCGGGCTCGGATTGCGCTAATCCGAGCCCACCCGAACAGTGCGGATCCAACGGGATCCGAGCACTGTTTGGGTATTTTTCGGCGGTTAAAAAAATGAAATCGAGGCTATGACGTCAAAACCCGGCGTCGGATCTCGCGAGACTCGGATTTTATAAATTCCCCGCAAGCAGCAGTTAAAGTTTGCAGGCAAGTATTTCTATTCCATATCCTAGGATGCACACCATGGCACTAATGAGTATCATCTTGCTCCAAGCAAGCTGTTAGCATTCAAGCATCCAGCACAGACCTTCTCTTCCTTTATCAGTGTTGTTTAACCATTACACCCACTGAAAAGAAGCAAAAAAAAAAGGTATGTCCCTTCTAGATGCAAGATTGTAGAGTGTAAAAGGAAATGTTATTTTATTTGTCAACAATAAAACAAATATACTATAGCGACATTATGGGTGGGGAGGAATTGCAAGTGTAGAATGATGACCTTCAGCTGTACTCCAAGGGATGTGAAAATTAACACCTTCCTTAATTTTACCATTTGCCTTAACAAAATAATTGTCTCATTAAGGCTCATTAAATATGTGTACAACAAAGGAGCACAAACACCCCCCCTCACAACTCGGAAACCTAACAAAACCAATCAATTGTTAGTGCTCCCAAAGCTGGCTTCGAACATCAATTATGCCCAATGCGTGCTCTGAGGAAAATTTGTAAAAAAAACCAAAAGCCACTAAAATGTCGAACAGAAATACAATATTATGCAATGCAGCAGATTTATGGGAAAATAAATCAGAGCCTGAAGTCCAATTGTTAAGAATCAAATCGGACTATGAATAGGTTGTCCTGTGAAGCAGCACACCAATTGTCATTACAATCCCCTGGGGCTCATATCAGCCTTGACAAACTGTCTCACACTGATATCTGTTTTTTTAATGAGATCTACTAAGCATAGGGACGAATACACTTGAAATATGTTAAAATGTACAGCATCTACGTCATAGACAAATGTTAGTTTCTAGCGTATTAAAAACCACTTTCAGAAAAAAATTAGCAAAACATACTGCAAATCTAGCAAAACACATTGCAATAAGATACTTGAAATGTTTTTAATCAAAGTAAAGGCTGTCATTTGCAATGATTATATTCTTATACAGTCAATATTTTTTTTTAATAACAAGATAACATAAGCAAATAGTCACTCATTAAAGAAGGCATGTCAGGTTTAAATTTGTTTTTTTTATATATTGCCTTGTACGCTGTGTATGTCCTGTGGAGGGGACTACACAATATGCAAACACTGACTGTTGTGTGCAAAGACTGACTCGTACTTGTTACCGTCTTATCTTCTAACAGCGACCATCCTAAGCATATTCTTATTTTAATATTGCTTTACTTATGACAATAGGATAAAACTGACAAAACAATCAAACACATTTATACATAAAAAACAAACAATGCAGAGAAAGAAAATGGCATATTATAAATGTGGATTTTTAGAACAAGTCCACAGGCTGTCAATCCAAAAGGGTCAAGTTTTCACAAACTTATTCAGGCATTGTTAACTTTCAACAGTAAGAGGTAGAATGTTACTACCGGACATCCAATATTTTATATAGCAGGATCTGGGCTTTCACAAAAAAGCTATTTCATTATTGCATTGGGAAATAGTCACTCATCGCAAGCAGTACAATCCAACAGCCCTTACAGTATCACCTAAGGCTCTAGTATAAGAGCACTCTCAATAAGCAAGTTTTATAATATGTAAGGTGAATACTAGATATATGCTCTATGCAGGGACGTTTTTTGTGCTAATTCAAAAACACGGGGCACCGCATTTAATGGCTCTAGTGGCCCCTAGAGTACTGCTGGTATTGTGGTAATACGGAGTACTCTCTGTAATTGAGCAAAATCAATCCATCCACTTTCAAAGAGACCATGCCAGTATCTAGTTACCAAATGAGGAGATTATGTAGACCAATATATATTCCTTCATTACATGTTTAATATATGCCTATTATGCCATTCTCATTTTTTTTAATTTAACTTAGAGATGAGCGGGCTCGGATTGCTCTAATCCGAGCCCACCCGAACAGTTCAGATCCGACGGGATCCGAGCACTATTCGGGTATTTCCGGCGGCCGAAAGAAATGAAAACAAGGCTATGACGTCCGAGTCTCGTGAGATCCGACGCGAGACTTGCATAAATTCCCCGCTTGCTGCCGCCATCTTCAGTTGGGCTCAGATCAGGGAAGAGGGAGGGTGTATTGTGAGTGGATGGAGCTGGTGGGTGTATTGTGAGTGGATGGAGCTGGTGGGTGTTCGCGTGTGCTGCACATTACAGTGCAACTTCTTGACAACTTATTTGTGGCTTTGGCCCTTTTTGAGCCAGACAATCTCAGTTTTAGCGTATACTGCATTCATGAGGTAAATGGGGTCCTAGGAGACTTGCACTGGGCTGTAATCTAGGATTTGAAGCTTCTATAGACAGATACTCTGTAGCTTGATTTTCAGTAGGATGCAGAAAAAAACACCTTTTCAAATCTTTTATATTGATGAACATAAAGGTGGTCAAACTTAAATTTACCTGAACTGTGATGAGTCTATCCTGAACCTGACTTGTGTGATGACACACTTTATTATGGATTTGACTGCTGAGTTCATTTACGTGGTGATAAAAGCTAGGTATTTCAGTGAATAGTTGGGAGTATCTTGTATGGAGAAAATTATTTGGTTAGCTTCTCGGCATGAAGTGTAGTGACATTGTTTATCCATAAAGTATGTGTTCCATATTTTACTGGCCATGCCCCTGTGTGCATATTTGTACAGATTATTTGCGTTACCTAGGAGACTGCAAGCAAGGCACTGATCCCGCTGTATAAGTCCAGTGGTACTGCTGTTTGAGTCCACTGATCCTGCCACATGTTGGGCCACATGTTTGTGCCTCCCACTTGTGTCGCTTAGCTTAGTCATCCAGCTACCTCGGTGCAACCTTTTGGCCTAAAAACAATATTGTGAGGTGTGAGGTGTTCAGAATAGACTGGAAATGAGTGGAAATGAATGTTATTGAGGTTAATATTAGTGTAGGAGTGAAAAAAATTAAAAAATATGGATTTTAGCACTTTTTATGCTTTTTTAAAAAAAAATCAGAACCCAAAACCCAAAATCAGAACCAAAACTTTTCGTGGGGTGTTTTGGCAAAACAAATCAGAACCCAAAACCTCAAGCTAATCAGAACCCAAAACTCAAAACACGTAAAGTGGCCGGTGCACACCCCTAATTTTAGGAAAGTTTAGGAATTTTTCTAAAATATCCAAATCCAAAACCAAAACCAAAACCAAAACACACGAGGGTGGTTTTGCCAAAACCAAAACCAAAACACGAAGCCAATCCAGATCCAAAGCCAAAACCCAAACAGTTCACAGGAGTCAGTGAGCATCTCTAATTTATACTGTCAGGATTTCCGTGTCAGTATTATTTCCATAGGTATTTCCACCATTGGAAATATGACTACAACTGCATCTATCTCCTTCTCCTCCTTTGATGTCCACTTCATCCATCTCTTCCACCAGTCCACCTCCATGTGATCATTATCTACTGTTCCCCTGGTCCAATCTCTCAAGTCCTTCATCACTTTTCCACCTGGCTCCCTCACTTACTCTCTGGCCATTCTTCCTTTATCTTGAGGGACTTCAATGTCCCTATTGAAAATCCCTCCAAACTTGCTGCCATGAACCTTTGTCCCTCTCCCCTAGTATCTCTTAATGGACCTCCTCTCCCTCCCACAACACTGCCACTTCCTTGATCTGGTCTTTTTCCACCTGTACTTCCTCCAACTTTTCATCTTTCCCTGTCTCTGACCACCATTTTCTCTTTTTTAGCATCTCCCTACCCATCTCAGCTCCTCCCCCCTAAAGCTACTCTCACCAGACTCATCCTGGTCGCCATTGATCCAACCACATTTCTAGCATCAGGCTGTCTACATTTACAATCACACCCTTACCACAACCCTTGACTCTGCCATCCTGGCTATCACCATAAACCATCGTTGGTATTCGCCTCAACCATGGCACTTCAAATTTACCAACCAAAAATGCACTCTTGCTGTGAAACAGCATTGGAGGAAGTCATGCTCTCATGCTGATTTCATAAATTCTCAAGTTCTCTCCTCTTGCAGTTTTACCCTATTGCTCTCTAAACAGTCCTAATGCAAGGCTCACATTTCCTTCCAATCCATTAACTTCTGTTACTTCTTTGCCACCTTCAACTTCCTCCTCTCCCCTCATCTCTTCACTCTCTGCTCTCAGCTTTGCTATCCACTTCACCAAGTTCATACATCATGATATCTCATTGAATCAGACCATTTTTGCCCTGTACTCTCCCCCATCCCTACGCACCTTGTCTCCCCAACCTCCTTCCTCTGGGAAGTTATCTCCACCCATCCCTACCCAGTGCCACCCTCGGCAGCTCATTTAACTTCTACGCCTTCACTCCACTATCTGCAGCTGATTTCCACGCCTTTAATCCTCCTCAGCCCTCTCCACCTGCGTCCTTGACCCCACTCACCTCCTCCGCTCCCTCTCTCGAAAGATTTGCTCCAAACTTTCCCACCTCCTCATCCTATCTCTCTCTTTGGGTACCTTCTCCTCCTTCAAATATGCTATCATCTATCCCATACTCAAAAACCCCTCACTTGACCTTGTCCTCTATAATGACTGCCCTAACTCCCCACTTCCCATTACCTCCAATGCTCTTGAGCAAGTTGTTTTACATCTCTCTCACTTACTTTGTCATCTCTCACTCCATCTTGACCCACTTCAATAATGCCTTCTGTCCATCCACTCGCCAAAACCACCCCTACTAAAGACCTTCTCTCTGTTGTATCTAATGGACACTTTTCTCTTGTCATACTTCTAGATCTCTCTGGTGCTTTCAGTCCTGTTGACAAGCCCTTCTTTTGCAAATTCTCCAATCTATAGTCTTCGTTAACACTGTCCTCTACTGGTCTTCCTCTTATCCCACCAACCACTTTCTTTCGTCTCCATATCTGACTCCACCTTCCTCCTCTTTTATTACTGAGTTCTCCAATAATCTTTGCCCTCTGCTCTTCTCCCTCTACACCTTCTTCCTTTGTGACCTCATTAGCTTCTTTGGCCTCCAGTACCATCTGTGTATTGATGACACCCAAATCTATCTATGCTCCCCTGACCTCTGTCTTCTTTCTTGTCTCTTGGTCTCTCAGCCATCTTTACTTGGATGTCCCAGATCTTTCTTAATATTTCTAATACTGAAATCATTGTCTTCCCTTCCCCCATGGTTCCTTCACATCACATTATATCTTTCTGTTTATATCACTACCCTCACCTCTGCCCCTCATGTCTGCTGCCTATGGGTCTCGCTCAACTCCTCCCTCTCCTTCACAATTCACATACAGTCCCTGTCCAAAACCTTGTGTTTCAATCTCCTGAACATTTCCAAGATCTGGAACTTTCTCATCATGGAAGCTACCACAATTCTTTTTCATACCCTTGAAATCCCTAGCCTTAATTACTGTAACCTTGGCCTCTCTGGACTTGCCAAATCCCCCCCTTTATTTTTTTTCTCCCTGTCGTTCTCTGCTGTTTCTCGCTGCTTGCCTCTACACTAGCTCTCCATGTCCTACAGCAGGGGTCGGCAAATCCCGGCACGCGTGCCAGGGGTGGCACGCAGCCCCTTGAGTCCTGGCACGCCGTCCGACTGTTCTAAATGACAGCCGGAGAAGAGCTGAACTGTTGCGCAAGCGCAGCAGTTCAGCTCTTCTCCGGCTGTCATTCCTTCCCCAACACTGAACTGCTGCGCAAGCGCAACAGCTCAGCACTTCTCCGGCTGTCATTTATTAAAAATGACAGCCGGAGAAGAGCTGAACTGCTGCGCCTGCGCAGCATTTCAGTGCCGGCAGCGCAGTTCCTCCTAAGCACCTTTGCGGACCGTTTCACTGCTAGAAGAGGTAAGTATAATATTATATCATTTTTTATTAATTTATTAGTGCCCTAAAAAAATTTTTTATCCAATTCTGAGGCTATAAGAGTCAATGGGGACATTACTGTGGCATAAAATGTATTGGGGCAACTGTGGCATACTATGTGTTTCTGGGGGCAACTGTGGCATACTATGTGTTTCTGGGGGTAACTGTGGCATATTATGTGTTTCTGGGGGCAACTGTGGCATACTATGTGTTTCTGGGGGCAACTGTGGCATATTATGTGTTTCTGGGGGCAACTGTGGCATACTATTTGTTTCTGGGGCAACTGTGGCATATTATGTGTTTCTGGGGGCAACTGTGGCATATTATGTGTTTCTGGGGGCAACTGTGGCATACTATTTGTTTCTGGGGCAACTGTGGCATATTATGTGTTTCTGGGGGCAACTGTGGCATATTATGTGTTTCTGGGGGCAACTGTGGCATACTATGTGTTTCTGGGGGCAATTGTGGCATATTATGTGTTTCTGGGGGCAACTGTGGCATATTATGTGTTTCTGGGGGCAACTGCAGCATATTATGTGTTTCTGGGGCAACTGTGGCATATTATGTGTTTCTGGGGGCAACTGTGGCATACTATGTGTTTCTGGGGGTAACTGTGGCATATTATGTGTTTCTGGGGGCAACTGTGGCATACTATGTGTTTCTGGGGGCAACTGTGGCATATTATGTGTTTCTGGGGGCAACTGTGGCATACTATTTGTTTCTGGGGCAACTGTGGCATATTATGTGTTTCTGGGGGCAACTGTGGCATATTATGTGTTTCTGGGGGCAACTGTGGCATACTATGTGTTTCTGGGGGCAATTGTGGCATATTATGTGTTTCTGGGGGCAACTGTGGCATATTATGTGTTTCTGGGGGCAACTGCAGCATATTATGTGTTTCTGGGGCAACTGTGGCATATTATGTGTTTCTGGGGGCAACTGTGAAATACTATGTATTTATGGGGGCAACTGTGGCAAAGTATGAATCGGGGGCACAACTATGTGGCATAAGATGAATTGGGGGCACAATTATGAGGTATGATGTGAACTGGGGCACTACTGTGCGGCATAACATTTTTTTTTGCTGGTCCCTTACTGTTAATATGATATTGGCCTCATAAAATGAGAGATAATTATATATATATATATATATATATATATATATATATATATATATATATATATACACACACACAACTGGCACACCTGGGCTTGACTAGATTTTAGCCGGCACTCAGATAGAAAAAGGTTGCCAACCCCTGTCCTACAGAATTAAAATTAAACTCCTCGCCCTCACTTACAGAACTCTCTACTAATATCCCTTTGACATCTCCAATCTCATCTCTACCAACATGCCTTTCCACAACTTCCACTCTACCAATGAACACCATCTCACTATGACACTGATTTCCTCCTCCCACTCCAGGACTTCATCCAGGATGCTCCTTACCCATGGAATGATCTCCCATGCCCTCAGATTAAACTTTATTCCGCAAGACTTAAATCATGCCCTTAAAATAAATTTCTTTATTGAAGCCTATGAGCACTTATCAGGGATAAGCCACTCTAGGCACTCACTGATTTAATATCTTATCATATATTCCACCAGTCAAACAATATATCACCTCAAACTCCTCCAAGATCCTATCTCTCCCTGGTCTGGCTATTTTCAACAGATTAATGACACTTGCATAAGTTCAAACTCATGTCATCTAGCAAAGCACACAATGAGATTACATTACAAGAGTACATTAAATATACAATATCATAAATGAATTCAACAGAAAATAAAAATGAGTCATTAGATATACTACATAATCATCACACCTCACCCTAAACCTAGGGCACGGAGAACTGTGATCTGTCACAATCTCAACTGCCCATTCACCACTTCTGCCCCAGAGGCCATCTGTGCTTCCATGTTCTGCACCTTTCCAGTGCTGAATGGTGAAGGTAAACTGCTGCAAAATTAAACTCCATCTTAAAAGCTTTCCATTATCCCCAGAAACTCTATTCAGCCAGTTTAAGGGATTATGGTCTGTAATAATGGTGAAATCCCGTCCAAACAGGTAGGGCTGTAGCTTTTGAAGTGCCTATAGGATGGCAAGGCACTCTCGTGCAATGGTAGCATATGCCACCTCTCAGGGAGTAGTTTTCTACTTACGAAAATGATAGGGTGCTCCTCCCCCTGCGCTGTCACCTAAGTGACAGCTCCTAGGCCATAGTTAGACGTGTCGGTCTGTACTATAAATCTCTGTTTGAAATCAGGGGCCTTTAAAACAGGGGACTGGTCAAGAGCAGATTTCAGAGCTGTATCTGCATTCTCACAATCCTCTGTCCAATTAACCACCTGTAGTAATTTATTTTTTGCTAAGTCAGTCAAAGCTTTGGCTAATGTGTTATAATGGGGCATGAACTTTCGATAATTCCCAGCTGTACCTACCTTTTTCGTAGTAGGGTTCAGCCACACCATGATAGCCTGTACCTTGCCTGGCTCTGGGCGGAGTGTACCTCCCCCTACATGGTGCCCCAAGTACTGCACTTCACGAGTGCCAAACTGGCACTTCTCTGGCTTGATAATCAGACCTTCCTCAGTAATTCGGCCTAACACACTATTCAGATGAATCAGGTGCTCCTTCCAGGTGTGGCTGAACACTGCAATGTCATCCAGGTAGGCAACTGGATGTCCCTCCCTCTAGCAGGTCATTGACCAGGCACTGGAAGGATGCAGGGGAATTTTTCATTACAAAGGGCATGACCAAAACCTCAAACAACCCAAATAGGGTGATAAATGTGGAGCTCTCTCTGCCTTGGGTGACAATGGGGTCCGCCAGTACCCTCTACTGAGATCCATGACAGTGATCTAGTAGTTCATCTATCCTAGGCATAGGATAAGCATCAAACACTGTGGCATCATTCAACCTCCTATAGTCTACACAGAACCAGGTGCCCCCACTTTCTTTGGGACCAGTACCACTGGAGCAGCCCAAGAACTGTGAGACTTTTGAATTAACCCTAGCTGCAACATCTCATCTATTTCCTTTTTCATTGCTTCTAGCACTTTTAGGGAAGTACGATATGCTGGCTGTCTGAGGGGGTCTGGATGCCTGTGTTTACATGATGTGTGACCAAGTGTGTTTTTCCAGGTTTCCCTTTAATGGGACTGGTAGGACTGTAGCATGTCAGCTAGCTGCTCTAGCTGAGAGTCAGACAGTTCTTCACTGCAGTGGGTGTCTGCTAGGAACCCTGCCTCTTAAGCAATGGCTACTAAATCCACCAAGGGGTTAGATTCCTGATCGCTCTCATGCAGGCTACACACAGATAATACACAAGCTTCTTTTGTCTCAGGACAGGGGGTCTGTAAAGGGGGGCTAGATTTCAAAACAACACAATTTACCATAATATCATCAGACACCTCTATCAGTACAGGAGCTGGAGGAAGTGGGGTTAGAGAGACTGATTTAGGGTCAGTGTTACCTTCTGGCAATCCCCTTCCCTACCCCTAAGGGGTTAATTCTGAAGACTTGGCCTGCACTGATTGCTGGCATGGGAACACTGACACTTCAGACAGTTTACACATTTCAGGCGCACCCAGACCTACATTTTCCTTGTCACATCCTTGCAACACATTTAATGTACAATGGAGCCTTAATTTTCTATGTCATATCCTGGTACCTGGGTACAAACAGGGGTACTGTCAGCAGATTGTAACACAGTTGCAGGAACATTGTCACCTGTCCCTACCTCATGAGAAGATGTCAGTGGAAAAATATAATTGGATTCTACCACAGTACCAAGTGTGACATTCACACCATTACACATCTCACTATAATTAGGGGTTTCCAAATTATCCCCAGTTACATCTGGATCGTCGCATAAATCCACATAATTGCAAGAGTTAACACTGGCACCTATCTGCTTCTCACCCTTATATATCTCTATCACATTACAGGATGCGGAATGATCACAGAGCATTTCAGGTTTTTCACACAGAGGGCTAGATTTACTAAGCTGCGGGTTTGAAAAAGTGGGGATGTTGCCTATAGCAACCAATCAGATTCTAGCTGTCATTTTGTAGAAGGTACTAAATAAATGAAAGCTAGAATCTGATTGGTTGCTATAGGCAACATCCCCACTTTTTCAAACCCGCAGCTTAGTAAATCTAGCCCAGAGTGTCATTTTTCTCTCTGTACAAAAGGCCATCTTCCCAACATATTCTATCTTCCTTACTTTCTTTCAAGATGGGACTTACTGACCCTACTCCTCACTGTTCTTTTTTAAAAGTGTCACTTCCCAGCTTGTCAGGGTTGCATACAACATGAGGTCGTTCATTCAAATCTCTGCCTGAATCTGCAGCTTCTACAGTGAGGGACAGGGGTGGGGGGGGATTAGCTTCTAGTGAACTTCCCTCCATACTTTCAGGAATTAATGTACAGCTCCTCTGTGCTGCTCTCCAGGTCACTACTTCTAAGACATTGGATACATTTTCACACTTTGGGTCACCTTCAGAACTGGGCACATGTAAATCGATCTGACTATCTAAAACATTAGCAGACATGGTATCACATTTAGGCATAATTTCACACATTTTGCCTGATCAAATTCACAACCAAGGGGATTTAAAGTGTTAGTCTCTCCAACAAGAGCATTATCATCAAACACATTGGCACATAAGCTCTCCCTCTGCATTACTGGTACCTGCAAATCTGCATGAGTATTCTCAGCAGCACATGAAAATTCATTACATATTTTTGCACTTATTTTATGCTGGTCATCAGAGTTCACCTAGGAAAGATTAAGGTTAGTTTGCATTAGGGATGTGCACCGGCGACTTTTGAGGTCTCGTGTTTTGTGTTTTGGATCCGGATTTTCGTTATTTTTGAGGTTCGGATTTGTCTCGCAAAACACTTGACGAAAGGTCTCGGTTCGGATTTAAGGTATTGGATTCGGATTTTTTTGAAAAAAACATAAAAAGTTTAAAAATCAAGTTTTTGGGCTTATTTTCACTCCTAGGCTATTATTAACCTCAATAACATTCAAAAACAAGCATTTCCACTAATTTACAGTGTATTCTGAACACCTCACAATATAGTTATTAGTCCAAAACGTTGCAACAAGGTATCTTTCTGGACTGCGTAGAGGAGTGGGTCACCACAATATATTAAAAACCCTGAACTTTTATGATTCGCACCAATAATTGTACCTGGACTGCGTAGAGGAGTGGGTCACCACAATATATATTAAAAACCCTGAACTTTTATGAATCGCACCAATAAATGTACCTGGACTGCGTAGAGGAGTGGGTCACCACAATATATATTAAAAACCCTGAACTTTTATGAATCGCACCAATAAATGTACCTGGACTGCGTAGAGGAGTGGGTCACCACAATATATTAAAAACCCTGAACTTGTATGATTCGCACCAATAATTGTACCTGGACTGCGTAGAGGAGTGGGTCACCACAATATCTTAAAAACCCTGAACTTTTATGATTCGCACCAATAATTGTACCTGGACTGCGTAGAGGAGTGGGTCACCACAATATCTTAAAAACCCTGAACTTTTATGATTCGCACCAATAATTGTACCTGGACTGCGTAGAGGAGTGGGTCACCACAATATCTTAAAAACCCTGAACTTTTATGATTCGCACCAATAATTGTACCTGGACTGCGTAGAGGAGTGGGTCACCACAATATCTTAAAAACCCTGAACTTTTATGATTCGCACCAATAATTGTACCTGGACTGCGTAGAGGAGTGGGTCACCACAATATCTTAAAAACCCTGAACTTTTATGATTCGCACCAATAATTGTACCTGGACTGCGTAGAGGAGTGGGTCACCACAATATATTAAAAACCCTGAACTTTTATGATTCGCACCAATAATTGTACCTGGACTGCGTAGAGGAGTGGGTCACCACAATATCTTAAAAACCCTGAACTTTTATGATTCGCACCAATAATTGTACCTGGACTGCGTAGAGGAGTGGGTCACCACAATATATATTAAAAACCCTGAACTTTTATGATTCGCACCAATAAATGTATCTGGACTGCGTAGAGGAGTGGGCACTGGGCACCACAATAAAATATATAAAAAACCTTCAACAGATCTGCATTACACTACACATACGGCTGCTCCTCCATCCTCTCCATCATATACATGTTGGAGTTTTAGCGTGTGACAACCTCTTGTTTTTGATAATGTCAGTGCATTTTGAATATTTTTCAATTTGCCCCACACCACTGAATGTACTTTATCTATGATACGCAATACGCATCTATCTATCTTGACTGCGTAGTGTGGTGGCCCCGGTACACAATTTGGTACCGAGGCCACAATATAATTAAAAAACCCTCCACGTGTCTGAATTCCACCAAACAAGTATCTGGACTGCATAGTGGGGTGGCCCCGGTACCCAATTTGATACCGGGGCCACAATACCTCCTCCAAACATGGTACAGACAATTCGTCATTGAGAGACCCCAGACAGACAGGGTCGAAGTGTTATTGTTTGACTTTGTAAACCCAAAAAAATGTCCCTGTTGCACATAGTCGTGCAATGAAGACTGACTTTTTCATTTAAAGGCACGATCTTTAAAGTGTAGTGTTTGTAAGTCTAAGTGATATTATACTTTTGGTAAAATTGGTTTATTTTGTTCCTCTTTATGGTAATTAATTAGTAATAGAATTAAAGTAGGAAATAGAATTAAAGTATGAAATAGAATTAAAGTAGGAAATAGAGTGGTATAGAGTTGTAGTGTGGTATAGATAGAGTGGTCCACACAATATAATAATAAAACCCTCAACTGGTCTGAATTCCACCAAACAAGTATCTTGACTGCGTAGTGGGGTGGCCCCGGTACACAATTTGGTACCGAGGCCACAATATAATTAAAAAACCCTCCACGTGTCTGAATTCCACCAAACAAGTATCTGGACTGCATAGTGGGGTGGCCCCGGTACCCAATTTGATACCGGGGCCACAATACCTCCTCCAAACATGGTACAGACAATTCGTCATTGAGAGACCCCAGACAGACAGGGTCGAAGTGTTATTGTTTGACTTTGTAAACCCAAAAAAATGTCCCTGTTGCACATAGTCGTGCAATGAAGACTGACTTTTTCATTTAAAGGCACGATCTTTAAAGTGTCAGAAAGAGAGAGAAGACACAGGAGAGGAGAGTTGTAGCTGGGGACCTGGGGTGGAAGCTCCCAGGCTCCCCCAGCATTGCCTGGAAGTCTGAGCGTGGTGACTGAGCCAGGGCAAGGAATGTGTGCCCTGGATGAGGGGGAGAACTCCATGCCACTATAGTGAACCCAAGAGAGAGGGGGACACTGCACATGGAAGAGGCCCTGGAGTGAGGGCTGCTACAAGAGGCATGGTAGTTGTAGTGTCAGATCCTGAGGCTGAGAGTACACAGAGTGACGTGTCAGAGCACAGGAGACATTATCCCCGCAGAGGAGGGATGAGCTGCAGTTGAGAGGTACACAGAGTGTGTCAGAGCTGCATGGAGGAGAGGCTGCCTGCCTATTAGCATCCATGCATGTGCCCCTGCAGAAAGGGTGATCTGCAGTGAGTATGGAGTGCAAGAGACATGTAAATTATGTTATTTAACATCTGGATAACATTAAGAACTGTGCAGGAGGAGTGATAAGATATTTGCAACCATATTCGTATTTCTCATTAATAACTGTGCTGGAGAGAGTAAGGAGATGTATATATTCTGCAACCATTATGATTATCGTGCTGGAGGAAGAGTGTAAATAAAAGTTCAGTTTGTTATAGAGATGGTCTGGCGCCCAAATTATTGTGACTTCTATTACACTGCACCAAAGTGACATTACCTGTGTCCCACTAACTACAAAGAAACACCTGCATGTGCAGGGACCCCCTGATCATTTACACCCATGCCCATCAGCTAGCCAGGGCTTGAGAAGGAGGTGCACTGTGTACCCTTTGCACCCCACACTACACACAGTGACAGGGGGTTACATAATGAGGCCACAATATAATTAAAAAATTGGGCATCAACTGTCACCGTTGTTTAATATCTGATACACCTAAATATGGACTGCACAGTGGAGTGTCCCCGGTAGTAAATTTGGTGCCGGGGCCACAATACCTCCTCCAACTTCCAAGTGTAGTGTTTATAAAGACACACAGCGTCGAAGTGTTATTATTAGTTGACTTTCTTAACCCTAAAATTGTCCCTGTTGCAAATATTCGTGCAATGGACAGTTACTTTTCTATTGAAAGACTCAAGCTTTCAAGTGTAGTGTTTATAAAATATAAACAACAATACAGTAGTTTTAGAGCACGTCAATACCTCTTGTTTTAAATTATGACACGGCATTTTACTTTTGGTTTAATTTCTTGAATTTTTTTACATTTGGTTTTACTTTTTGAACATGGCAAACGACTGTTGCTTGGTCATATAATGCAAAAAAAAAATTTCCAAGATGGAATTGTCCTTGGGCCCTCACACCCACCCTTATGTTGTTGAAATAGGACATGCACACTTTAACAAACCAATCATTTCAGCGACAGGGCCTACCAAACAACTTTGGCTGAAATGATTGGTTTGTTTGGGCCCCCACACCAAAAAAGCTATTCATCTCTCCCTGTACAGACTAAACAGGCTCTACTGAGGCAAGATGTCGTCCTCATCCTCAACCTCTGATTCCTCTCCCCCTACAGTGTGTACTTCCTCCTCATCACACATTATCAATTCGTCCCCGCTGGACTCCACAACCACAGGTCCCTCTGTAGTATCTGGAGGGCAGTGCTGTACTTCATTGAGGAATTGATTATTCATTTTTATAAACATCATTTTTTCAACGTTCTGAGGAAGCAACCTCCTTCGCCGCTCACTGACCAGGTTCCCCGCTGCACTAAAAACTCTTTCCGAGTACACACTGGAGGGGGGACAACTCAGGTAAAATAGAGCCAGTTTGTACAGGGGCTTCCAAACTGCCTTTTTTTCCTGCCAGTAACAATATGGACTGTCTGACATGTCTACTTGGATGGTGTCAGCAAAGTAATCATCCACAATTTTTTCTATTGTGACAGCATCCAATGCAGCGACAGTTGACATGTCTGCAATGGTTGGCAGGTCCTTCAGTCCGGACCAGATGTTATCAGCATCCCCGCCAGTGCCTCTTTTGGGAAAACTGAGCTTTTTCCTCGCAGCCATAGATGTGGAAGAAAATGAGGGTGGAGCTGTTGGCATGTCACGGTCCTCTTCAGAGGACAATCTCCTGACCAGCAGGTCTTTGCACCGCTGTAGACTTGTGTCCGCCGGAAACAGAGACACAACATACGCTTTAAACCGAGGATCGAGCACGGTGGCCAGAATGTATTCCTCTGACTTTAAAAGAGTGACCACCCTCGGATCCTGGCAAAGCGTACGAAGGGCTACATCCACAAGAGCTACATGCTTGGTGTAATCGCAATGGCTTACCAGCTCCTCCCTCACTTTCTCCAGCTGCTTCTGCAACAGCCTGATCAGGGGAATGACCTGACTCAAGCTGGCAGTGTCGGAACTGACTTCTCGTGTGGCAAGTTCAAATGGCTGCAGAACCTTGCACAACACGGAAATCAGTCTCCACTGCGCTTGACTGAGGCGCATCCCCACTCCTTTGCCTATGTCGTAGGTGGCTGTGTAGGCCTGAATGGCCTTTTGCTGCTCCTCCATCCTCTGCAGCATATAGAGGGTGGAGTTCCAGCGCGTCACAACCTCTTGTTTGAGGTGATGGCAGGGCAGGTTCAAGCTTTTTTGATGTGCCTCTAGTCTGCGGTAGGCACTGGCTGAATGCCGAAAGTGTCCAGCAATTTTGCGGGCCACCGCAAGCATCTCCTGCACACCCCTGTCACTCTTGAGGTAATGCTGCACCACCAAATTAATGGTGTGGGCAAAACATGGGACGTGCTGGAAATTGCCCATATTTAATGCCCGCACAATGTTACTGGCATTGTCTGACACCACAAATCCCCATGAGAGTCTAAGTGGGGTAAGCCACTGGGAGATAATTTCCCTCATTTTCTCTAATATGTTGTCAGCGTTGTGCCTCTTATTAAAGCCTGTAATGCACAATGTTGCCTGCCTTTGCATGAGCAGCCATTTTGTAGATGCTGCTACTGATGCAGCTGTTGCTGTTGCTGCGGAAGGGGATGCATCTACCCAGTGGGCTGTCACAGTCATATAGTCCTTCGTTTGCCCAGAACCACTTGTCCACATGTCCGTGGTTAAGTGGACAGTGGGTACAACCGCATTTTTAAAAGCACTGAGGACACTTGATCGTACTTCTCTGTACATTTTTGGTATCGCCTGCCTAGTGAAGTGGAATCTCGAGGGGATTTGGTACCGGGGACACAATACCTCCATCAACCCTCTAAATCCCACTCCACTGATGGCGGACACCGGGCGCACGTCTAACACCAACATTGCAGTTACAGCCGCAGTTATACGCTTTGCAATAGGGTGACTACTATCGTATTTGGTGGTCATGGCAAACGACTGTTGGACGGTTAATTGTTTTGTGAAAGACTTAGCGGTCTTACGACTTCCCCTCTGGGAAGATGACCGACTAACAGCAGCAACAGCAGCAGTGGCAGTAGTAGGCGTACCGCTGCAGGATTCCTCGGATGAATCCCGTATTGAGGAGGACTCAGTCTGGCTGCTGACTTGGGCTGCAGGACTGAATCTGATGGAGATTGTGGAGGAAGTTGACGAGGAGGGTGTTGCTGGTGTGTATCCAACTGGACCACGGGATTTAGGTGTCCCTGTACCGATGAGGGTCCTAGCCCCAGTTCCTGAACTAACCACTGAACTATGAAGGTTATTCAGGTGACGTATAAGGGAGGATGTTCCTAGGTGGGCAAGATCCTTACCCCTGCTTATTTGAGCTTTACATAAGCTACATATTGCCATACATTGGTTGTCTGGATTTGGATAAAAATAACTCCAGACCGAAGAGGTGCATTTTTTGGTCTTCTGACCAGGCATGACGATGGGCTTTTTCATCCCATGGACATCAGCTGTTTCCCCCCCTGGTGCCTCATTTACAAAAACCACATCACCATCCTCATCATCAAGTTCCTCCACAGCGCCAGCTACATCATCAATAGCCTCCTCCCGAGCCACCTCTTCCCGTACAGTGATGGGAAGGTCAGGCTTGACAACCACCAACACCCTTGGACTCGCCTTGGGGATTTGTGATAATTTCTCTTTAGAAGGCAGAGTTGTTTGCTGTTTTGTTGCTGACAGCATAACTCTCTTCAATTTTTTGTAGGGGGGGGGAGGAGGAGGAGGGATAAGATCCGTGGGTGAAGCTGAACCACTAGTCATGAACACGGGCCAGGGCCTAAGCCGTTCCTTGCCACTCCGTGTCGTAAATGGCATATTGGCAACTTTACGTTTCTCCTCAGATGATTTTAAGTTTCTCTTTTTGCTACTTTTTCTTAACTTGGGCTTTTTGGATTTTACATGCCCGGTACTACGAGATTGGGCATCGGGCTTGGAAGACGACGTTGATGGCATTTCATCGTCTATGTCATGACTAGTGGCAGCAGCTTCAGCATTAGGAGGAAGTGGGTCTTGATCTTTCCCTACTTTATCCTCCAAATTTTTGGTCTCCATTATATGTAGCACAAGATACTGCAGAATGTGTGAACTTGGTAATATTGCAGTACCAATGGACTTATACTGCTGGATTGGTTTTGCAAATTTGGTTATAATTATTATATATTTATTTTTTTTTAAATTTTTTATTTTTTTTTACTTTTTTTTTATTTTTAAAAAACTTGGGAATAGTGGGGAAATAACTATGCCCTTAGAAGCACAGAGCACAGGACACAGCACCACTGGACTGAACAGGACACGGCACAGGACCCAGCAGCACTACGGAACTCAGCAGGACAGAGCACAGGACACAGCACCACTGGACTGATACTGCAGAATGTGTGAACTTGGTAATATTGCAGTACCAATGGACTTATAATGCTGGATTGGTTTTGCAAATTTGGTTATAATTATTATATATTTTTTTTTTTTTTAAATTTTTTATTTTTTTTTACTTTTTTTTTATTTTTTAAAAACTTGGGAATAATGGGGAAATAACTATGCCCTTAGAAGCACAGAGCACAGGACACAGCACCACTGGACTGAACAGGACACGGCACAGGACCCAGCAGCACTACGGAACTCAGCAGGACAGAGCACAGGACACAGCACCACTGGACTGATACTGCAGAATGTGTAAACTTTGTAATATTGCAGTACCACTGGACTTTTACTGCTGAATGTGTGAACTTGGTAATATTGCAGTACCAATGGGCTTATACTGCAGGATTGGTTGTGCAAATTTTGTGGTAATTAAAAAATATTAAAGTAGTTTTTGGTATTTTTTAAAAAAACTTTTTTTTATTTTTTTAAACACAGGGGAATATTGGGGAAATAACTATGCCCTTAGAAGCACAGAGCACAGGACACAGCACCACTGGACTGAACAGGACACAGCACAGGACCCAGCAGCACCACTGACCTCAGAAGGACAGAGCACAGCACACAGCACCACTGGACTGATACTGCAAAACACAGCACAGCACAGCACAGCACAGCACTAAACAGCACAGCACAGCACAGCACAGAACTAAACAGCACAGAGGACCACCTAACACACCCTCCCTCTACCCTGATCAATGCCCGAGTGAAGATGGCGGCGACTAGCGGGGAATTTATAGGATCCGAGTATCGCGAGATCCGACAACGGGATTATGAGTCAGAGCCTCAGTTTCACTTTTGAATTTGGCGCCAATACCCGGATCTGTCTCGGATCCGACTCGGATCCGCAACGTTCGGATGGGCTCGGATTTCATAAATCCGAGTGCGCTCATCCCTAGTTTGCATCAGTGCATCACAAATGACATCACTTTAATTTATTTAAGCAGCATGCATCCTTCCCAAATCAGTCCCCAACAGTACCGTGGCAGGCAGGTTATCTATTACCCCAACATCTTGCATCCTCTGCCAGATCCCAAATCTAGGTACACCCTGGCTAGGGGTACTGCAGAATGTAAGCCCCTCACTCCTCACACAGCAATAGTCTTCCTAGGAATAATGCTGGATGTACAAGAGTCAGGTCTTGGGGGCCTTCTGTACACAGGACGGCCGGCATTTTCTTTCCTCCTGCCCCCCAGAGGAGAAGGAGTTGTTTTCTTCTTTTTGGACCAATTGACACTGATGTGCTCCACTTCATCACATTTAAATCACCTGCAGCAAGGTGCCAAAACAGGTTTTCCCCCCTCCCCCAAAAAAGGTGCAGCAACAGCTGGTTTGGTTGACGGGGAACTCAGTGGTGATCCTCCAGGTTGTCTCTCTTTCCATTTAGTTTGCCCTGGCGCTCCCCAACTCTTCTTCGTTACAGAAGCCCTGGTAACTGTGTACTTTTGCTCTGCTAGGATCATGATCCACAACCCATTTCCTCACCTCAGTTGGGTACAGTGTGAGAAACTGCTCCTGGAGAATAAGATCCTTTATCTTATCATAGTCCAGTACTTGCAATTCCTCAATCCATTGATGCATCATGGATGATAATTGCGCTCTGGCATAGGTATTAGAGGGACTGCACCTTAAGTCTTAAAATTTTCACCGGTAAGCCTCAGGAGTTGTGTTGAAATGAAGTAACAAAGCTTTCTTAATTGCAACATAATCGCTGTCCAGTTCCTGGGGAAGGTCTGCAAATGTTTCCAAAGCTTTCCCCCTCAGCTCAGGGGATAAATAGCTGGCCCACTCACTGGGGTCCTGCTTAAACTGTCGGCAAGTCCTTTCAAATCCCCTCAGGAATGCATCAAGGTCGCCATCCTTTTCCAACACAGGAAATTGGTCGTGCCTGGGTTTTTCCCTACCCGAACTTTGGTGCGCCAACTGACTGTTGAGCCTGGCTAGTACCAACAGGTGTTCACGTTCGAGAGGCTGCCGCTGCTTGACACTCTGCGGCAGCCTCCCTGCCTACAGCAGCATTTCGTTCAGCAGTCTCCCTGTCTGCACGGCGTTCAGCAGCCACCTGGTCTGCTCGGCGTTGTGCAACCTCTTGGCATTGCTGGATCAGCCACATTGAGGTTGCTGAGTCAGCATCCATCATCTGTTTGAGAACAGTGTGAATGTAACTGTCCAGGGTAGACTCCTCACTTGATTGAACAGAGGTATTTGTGGTAATGTCCAATGCTGACTGCTCTCCTGAAACAGAGAGATTTTCACCACTTTCTTCTACGGCTCCTAGTTTCTGATCAGACTCCACAAGCACTTGAATCAGTTACTCTTGGTTCCTGCCAGGGACGACAGCAATTCCCGCACATTTAAATATCAAATATGATGGGATTACAACAATATCAGATCTCATCCCGAAATACATGTGACTACAGCTGTTCCCTGTATAGTTGGTATATATGTTTTAAAACCCTTGTGTGGTTTTTGCCCCTCAATACGGAGCGGCACATGGGTTTCCCAAAATATGAAATATGAGGCACTTCTTTGAAGTTATTATTTCTAAATACCTGCATAAAGAGCCTTCAGATTTTACCTGGCTCTCTAATTTACAACTAGTGGTACTTTTGTGTTTACAATACCTATTGAAAGGAAGTCAATTAGGAAGCGGAATACATGATCAAAACAATGGAAGTCTAAGATCTGCATATCTTAAGCTTGACTCCTCACAAAGGGTATGCTCAACCGAATTACCTCTTACTGGGCTAATTGACCAAATGTTTTAAAAAGGAAACAAACATTTAGCTGAGGGCATAATTAGGTTCACTTCTATGCATTACTGAAATATTTTATTTATACCCTGCATTTTTCATTCCCTGGCTTTCCGGTGTCCTGTGATAAGACAGAAGGTCCTACAACCTGTTTGTCTTATTTGGGCATTGAAATTGACATTGCTGTGGTGCCCACTAATAATGTTGGTAAGCTTCAGGCAATGAATATGGAGGCTTGGGTATTCACCAAGGTAACTTTGTGGAAGGCACAATCGATTTTGGGTTTCTTCAATGTTGACTGCCAGATTATTCCTATGGGAAAAGGGTCTTTTGCTGGAAACTTGAAAAGGCTACTGCTGGTTGTATCAAGCCTCTATGCCGTATTTCTTTGTCTGCAGAAATACATGAGGACTTGTGGGTGTGGGAGATTTTTCATAGGGGTTTTAATGGGGTGCGTTTGTAGCCTAAGCCCCATCTATCCAGTGAGTTGCAGCTTTACACTGATGCCATCAGGCAGTCGGCATAGAAGGCCTCTCAAAATTGTCTCTCGCTCCTCATATGTTGAAGAGCTATAGGGGTTCCAGGAGGGAGTGGTCCTTTGTTTCAGGTTGTATATGCTGGTCTGTCAGGATTTCTTGCATTAATACCATGGAGAGAATTCTAGAATGAACAAAGTGGTTTTATTAAACAGGAACACACAGAAAACCATGGATGCAAATGGTATGTTTTAAATTGTCCAGTCTATAGTAACATCAGGTTCAAGAATATAAAGGCAAAACTGTAGGAAAGGGCAACAGTTAGATGCTGGAAAAGTGATGTTAAGATTGCCAGATTGAGCAATGGAGCTGAGGACTCTGGTTACCAGTAAGGTGAGGTGATCTCCGAGCACAGGTAGCACGGAGATCCAGGTAAGCTGGGAAGCTTACCAATGCAGAAGCTTCGCAATGCAGAGTTTCAGGATAGGTGTAATGCCAGTTGTGGCCTGTGTGAGGATGGCACTGGAGAGTAACACAGTGCAAGGGATTTAGCAGAAACCAGATCGAGCTGTAGATCTGCATGGGGAAACATAGCGAACACAGGTGAGTCCAATGGAGCAGACAGTGGGCACTACGAAACTGAGGCTGGGAAGGTGGTTTCACAGATGATAGGCAGAGTTAAAGCACCAGGCGAAGGGTTGGTCCAAGCAGTGATATATACGTAGTCGGAGTCACAAGTATTAGGATCAATCTGGAAGCAAACAAGGATGGTCAGGTCATAGGCAGAGGTTAAACCCAAGTATCAGTCTGGGGCAGAATATCCACAGGGTTTACAGACAACAACAGCAAGCATAGACAACAATGGACTGCCACAGATTACTGTGAGAGGCAGTCTTATAAAGGCAGTAGAACAGGTGTAGCTGCGGATTAGGGAAGGAGGTTAACTCCTGCTAGTGAGGGGAAAATGATAATGGCACAACAGCAGCACCTCTGGTATGCCAAAGGTACTGCAGGTCTGCTACAAATAATGAGTCCAAACACAGTTCTTAGCATACAGCTTGCAAGAGGAAGGCAGCATTCCCATGGAAGATGCTGCAGTGCAGCTTGGGGCAGATCGTGACATGGGCAAGGTAAAGGGTTGCACCAATGCATGCTCTCACTTATTTATGCTAAGTATCGTGGAAGCAGGACCAAGGCTTATACTTTCTTTGTGCACATATCCTTTTTTGTCAAGTTGTACGGCCAGGTTGATGTGTCTAAGTTTTGTCATCACTAAGGCTTTTAAACGGTGGTTGCACATAGACATCCTGTTCAGCCGAGTCAGAGAAGACCTATTAGTCCTTTTATGCTAGAGTCCATACTGGGGGCTGTTAAAAGACATTATTCCTCTTTTTGGCCAATGGCTTTCAATCCTCCTCCTTCGCTATCCGAAACTTGCAACTGACAGGGATGCCCGCTTTCCCCTCTTATATTCGCTCTCCTGATTGAACCCCTTGCCCACAAAATCCGCCTCAACTCCTCGGAATATAAACTGTCCTTATATGCGGATGACATTCTTACTAACTCTTACTAATCCCCACATATCCTTCCCTAACCTACTTAATGACCTTACCCCTTTTGGTGACATTTCCAACTACAAGATCAACCCCTCTAAATCCGAAATCTTAGACCTTAACATTCCCCCAATGCAATTACAAGGTCTTAAGTCCAGTTTCGACTTCCGTTGGCAATCCTCTACATTGAAATAGTTCGGAGTCTATTTAACTTGCACTTATGGGCAATTATACGTGTGCCGCGAATTTTCCCACTCTCTTTGCGGACATTAAAGCTGACTTTCTCAAAGGCTTACAATCTCTTGGACGGGTCTCATAAACTCCCTTAAAATTAATGTCCTTCCACGTCTCCTGTAGTTTTTCCAAACCCTCCACCTCAAAGTCCCCGCAAGCTCTAAATTTATCTGGCCGGCGAGAAAGCCAAGAATTCGCATGAACATTCTTCATAAACCCTCACAGGATGGAGGCCTTGGAGTTTCCCATTTTCTTTAATACTACCGAGCCGCTCACCTCACGCAGTGTGTTCTTCTTCAATCGTCTCCCGGCCTTAAAGCCTGGGTTTATATTGCAGCTGTTCTCTCCAACACCTATTCTCCAGCCTCACTCCAGTGCTTGAAACCTCACCACCTCCCTCTCCTCTCGAAACTTCCCCTCCTCCCTAGCGTTCTTGCTCACAAGCTGTTCCCACACTGTGACATCATATGAACTAGCCCCTAACACCTGGCGCATGACTCCCCTATGAAATAACCCCTCCTTCCCTCCAGACACTCACCTGACTCAAATCCCAATTTGGACACGATATGATATAAAAAAAATTAAGGGCATAGCTCCCTTTCAACTGTTCCCTACATTTGCTGACCTATAAAACTGATATTATATCCCCTCATCTTGCTTCTTTTAATACTTACAGCTTCATCACGTTTATGATACCATTAGACGTATAGTGACTGATATCAACTAGACCCAGAAGTTGATTGACAGCATTAGTGCGAATTGCCATGACAACATCTGACAAAAAGGTCTAAAAACATTGAAGCAGAAAATTTTGTGAAAACCAATACTTGTGTCATTCTCAAAACTTTTGACCATGACTGTATATATTCTCACTGTCAATGTAATTAATTGTTCCTCTGTATATAGCAGATGACATATCTTGTCTAGTGATCCAAAATTTTATTTTTTAAAAAAGGGAGTACCTAAACATGGAAATCAAGCAAACCTTATAAGTGGATTTCAAAGTGAATATTTTATAGAGGCTGAGACTGATTCATATTTTAGAAAAAATCTAACATATTGTAAAATAAGGCTTCTTACAAATATGCAAAAAAAATATACAAGAACCATAATATTATGGAAGGTTAATGTTATGGCACAAAAAAATGAAACAAGCTGAAATAGAAAATCTTATTTAAATGTTGGTTAATATGAAATGAGCATTAGTTATTACAATTACTACTACTGTTATATACAAAACAAAAAGACGTCGATGCATGTCCTTAAATTGTTGTCAAAATATGAACCTATAGCTCATGTTTTCATTTAGCTAGATACAGACAGATATGATTGATGACAAGTGCTAACAACAGCTGTTTTTTTGTTTTGTATACATATAAGGCATTTATATTACCATGGTACCAAGTATAATATGAGATAAATCGAGCTCAGGCTTATTTTTTCCATATCTAAAAAAGAACAAGAGCTAAAGATTATAGTTTAAATACTACTAAGGAATATGTATGAATACTGCATTAAGTTTTTTAAATTACTTTACTTTTTATTATTATTTTATTTAAAAAGAAATGTATAAACGATTAGCTAGTAAATAAGTGTAAACTTATTGATATGAACAGAAATAGAAAGAGGTGCATTGTTGAGACTGTTTCTACACTTAGTTTCTACTAAATAAACATGCTTTTTATCAGTAGCTGATGGGGGTGCTGTTGGTTTATTGGAATTTTGTAGGCTTTTTTTGGTACCTCTTGGTAAGTTAGATCTTGTGACGAAACACGTGTGATAACACTGTAACCATCCTGTTTCTTGGTTCTCACATAATGTGGATTATAGAAAGTACTTTTTATAGCCCTTGCTTTTGTTCCCCAGCTCAACAGTCTACAACTGCATTGTCTAATGACATGTGGATAAGGGGGCTTTGTAGCCCATTGTAAATATGTATATTGTGTATTGTATATTGATGATGTGACAGTGAGGTTGTTATTCATTGGTGAAGGGGCTGGAGTTGCGCTCATTCTCCCCCTCCTTCCTCTACAGGATGCATAGAACAGCTGGGGACCCTGTGACATCACAAAGTAGCGTAAGGGGTTAATTTTAGGGACTCTCATTGTTTAGAGTTAGACCCACCCTATTAACAGAAACACCTTGACGGGGCGTGTGGCTTACCATACATTTGCAAATGTGTGTAACTGATAATTCTGCATGTACAAGTAGAAAGAGCAGCTCCTTTACTGGTTATAGCAGTGTGCTGGGGGTATCTTATTTGTGCATTTGCACCCACTTATAGTATATAACATACAATTATATGTGGAAATCGATTTTAAAAACTTTAATTTACTAGGATAAATCCATTGTTCAGGATTACAATTACCAGGAGACTTTCAGGGTGGAGATCTCTTTTTATTATACTAACTTACATTAACCTTTTACTCTTTATTTTCCCAATCAACTGAAATTTGTAAAAGGAGCTGATCCTGTCTCTTTGCCCAACTGTCAGTTTTTACATTTTTAAAATCTGACAAGAGATTGAGTTCTAGGCAAGCCAGGTTTGCCTATTTTTAAATTTTATTGTGACATACAAACCTGGGTCTCACAATGGAAAGGCTAGTGCCTAATGCAGAAAGCATTAAAGCTCACGTAGCTATCAATACAAATATTAATTTGGCTTACAATCTAATTGGATTGTAGTGGATCTTACCTTGCCTACTTTGCAAGCTGGGATAGCTGCTGCTACCAAAAGATTATGCACTCTTTTCAAATTAAAACTAGAGTATTTTGAACTACAAATGCAACCATATTGTCACGAATCGGGGTCTTAGTGCTATATCACCGTACATCTCCTTCCTGATCGAAGGCAGCATTCTATCCTGGGACAAGCGTGACTTCTGTCTGCAGTACCGGAGGCTACCATCTTGGGTGAGACATTTGCTTAACATCCTGCTGAGTCTGAACACCTGATCTCATTCACCAATTGGCTTCCTCTGTAGACTTTAATAGTCTCCTCCTACACTCAACAAATTGCCAATTTTGTCAGAAGGCTGCAGCGAACTGGCTGTCTAAAATTAGTGACAGAACAGTGGCACAAATACATGGCAGTTTAATACAAGACACAATCCCTCTGAAAACATAATGAAACACGAGTGTGCATATGATCGCTGAATGCTGAAAATGACATTCCTGAGTTTCTACAAAAGATTGACACAGTGACAACAATGATACAAAGAGTAGCTTGCCTGTGAATGATTTGATATTGTGTGCTAGCACTACTATGCTGAAAGGATGAGGGGGAGGATGAAGAACCACCCAGTTGTGTATACAAAGCATGATACAATCCCTATGGAACACAGTGGCAGAGCAGTGACTAGATAGACAAATATAGGCTGCACCCAGAAGAGAAATGGTGAAAGATCACGCACACAATATTTTTTTAAAGTTAGACAGTATACCTTATGGAAAGTGAAGTGGCAGTAAGAATCACAGTTCAGTAGATGGACAGCAGTATCAGTAGACAGTTCAACAGAAGACTATGGTGGGTTACATTTAGAAGAATGATAAAATACCACAAACACTACATTTTTAATGTAAGATAGAATGCATCATGGAAAGTGAAGATGCAGTAGGAATAAGAGGTCATTAGATGGTCAGTGGCGTCAGTAGACATTTAGACAAGTGGATAGGTGAAGGTGGACAGTACCAATAAGAAAAATGATGAATGACCACACATTATATTTTTAAGTTAGAAAGCATGCCTCATGGAAAGTGAAGAGGCAGTAAGAATTAAAGGTCACATTTCTGGATTTTGGCATGCATATTTATTGTTATTATATGTAAATTGAACCTTAAAGTATCTTTACTTCAGTCATGTTGTTGTCTATATCTTATCCATCCCAGCTTCAAATGTACCATCTTTGTTATGCAGTGCAGCTATACTGTTAGGTCTTTTATTTATAATGTGATGCTTGTTTGTTGGTAGTTGGTGTTATGACTTATTTACTTACATTTTTGTGTTTATGTTTATTTTGAAAACCAATAATAACAAACTGGATTTTTAAAAAAGAATAAGAGGTCATTAGAAAGAAAGCAGCATCAATAGACATTTTGACAAGTAGATAGATGAAGATGGGCTGCACCCAGAAGAAAAATGGTGAAAGACCATGCACACTACATTTTGAACATTAGAGAGCATGCCTCAGAGACACTAAGAACAAGAGGTCATTAGGCGCATAGCAGATTATGATAGACCAAGGTCATAATGTTAAATAGTGCAAGATGAAAGTGTCTTTGGGTCCACCAACCCACCCATATGTTAAAAGGGACATGCACATGCCGCAGGACCACTCTGTACACGTACAATAAATATGAAAAGATACAGGTGAAGAATATCTCCCTTTCCTCTTGAGCAGTAGCAAGAATTTGAGTGCTCACTATAATTTGTATCGGGCAGACACCCAGCCATTCCCTATGTCTTTTCCTTTTGTTTCTATAGAATATATACATTGCTCAATGTAATGCATGACCTTGCTTAGATGCTGTATACTACATTGTTTGTATACACAGTGCACTATGTTTGTACAGTGTTTGATTATATGATACATGTTAAGTGCCATTGTGTGTGTTTAGCATTGCTTTTTGTTTGTTCTCATAAAAAATTACAAGAAAACCAATAAAAAATGGCAGTTTACCTCATACTCTTAATTGCACAGCACTCTCTTTAGCAATGATACAAAAAATCTTTCATATTGTTATAGGTATCAGTGGATTTCTCTGACACAGATAATTCTTTACTTAAAAGATTTTTTTTTAAAAAGAAAACTAATGAAATGCTGGAACACATGTTCCAATTCAATTCAATTCAGTTCAATTTGGTAATTTGTTACATTTTCAAATTCAAGTCAAGTACAAATCTGACAACAGATTGTGTCTGGTTAGATACATTTAGTTGCCATTTTGCTGAAGGCGTTGGGTGCAAGTCTGTTGCTCAAGGCTATATAGAGATGCTTGAAAATTGTGACCCAGTTTGTGGGTCTCAAACATGTTTGCTGTGCAATCTTAAAGTTGTAACACATTTAGAAATAATTATAAAATGTTACCTATTTGAGTTTAAGTGGTTATGTTTTATAGTATTTTTTTTTTATTCAGACAGCTAACATTACTGTATTCAAAGATCGTCATTTGTTTTTCATCATTTGCATTAGAACAGTATTAAAATGGATCATGTGCAGGTCAAACTGATTCAATCATGTGTTAATCGGCTGGAACATGGTCAAAACCGCTTAAATTCAGCTCAAGATTTCTTTATCTAAAGTGAGAGAACATCTGTCAACTTTTTGAACTTTAGATCAAATTTGAAGAACCAGTTTAGTGTTTTTTAAAATGTCAGCATCTCTATGGCTGCACATGTTGGGCATTTGCTAATATGTGGGGGCATCAGGTTATTTTGCAGGGATCAAGGCTGTATATGGTGGGCATGGGGCTCTATGTGGTGGGAATGAAGGTGGTTGCTCTTTATATTATTTTGTTTCAATACAGAGTACACTAAGTTTATAATTTATTATTTGTGTTTATTCTGTAAAAAAATGTTCTTAATCTGACTGAGAGGTTATAACTTGGGCAATGAAACACACAAAGAAATCTATAACTGGAAGGTTCCAGCCAACAACATCGTAAATCCTATGCATGCGTGACTTTATTCTGTATATATTCCAGTGTTTGTACTAAGCATAATCTTGCAGGTGTATTTTTATTGCCATGGTTTTACAGGGTCAAAACTAACTGAGAAACAAAAGTGTTAAATTGAATTAAATAGCTAAAAAGGAACATTGAAATACACAATGTACTTAACAATTTCTCAGGTTAATACAAACATTATGATTATGAACTTATAATTCATGCTAGGTGTTCAAGTACTAAACCCCTTTGGAAGCATTTCTGCTCATAATGAATGTAGTGAAAATACTCACTAGAAAAAGCTTATATGCATATCTCAAGATGCATCCAGAGCAAAAGCATTTGTACCACATTAAAGTCATGCATAACAAGTGTGGATACCTATCCTCCATGCCGTAGAGATAGGCTTTAGAGATATCAAGAGAGAAAAATATATGCCACCGCACTAAGTTATAATTAACATATCCAGACTAATATTGAGTTACTTTATTGATTATACTGTGTGGCTGGATTGGTGCACCTCTGCATGTAGAACATTGAAGTTAGAGACACATGTGGTAGAAGGAAACATGCTTAACAAGGGCACTCTGTAATAGTCATTTAATTAAAATATACCTTTTATTAATGTGTTTAAAATATAATGTTCCTGAAATAAGCCTAAATATAGTAGGCAGCGAAATAAAAAGGAGAAAAAGGAATGAAAATATTAAAATAAAGATGTTAATAAACTGGCAGAATATGCCAAGCCTGGCTGTGTTGTCTTTTATAAGGGGATATATTCCATTAATTAACAATTCTCACGTTATATTAATGCCACAATTGACCGAATATGTCAGTGTATGAAGTTATATTACTTATTGGCAAGGTTCATATTCATCACTCTTGCCATTATTTGTAATATGTTATTACATATATCAAGATTTATTCTTTAGTAATTCCCATACACATTGACAATGATAACATATTTATATGTCTATTGCAGGAAATTAATCCATAAAATAAAAATAAATATAAATTGTTTGGTGCAATGACTAGTAGATTATCATTAATTTATTTATTATTCACACTAGTCTAGTGTCACTCGCTTATAAAGACTGCTACAGACTGTTATCATGGGTTTGTACTGCTTTCTCAAAAAACCCTTTAGCCTGTGTAAATCTGGATTCCTTTTATAATCTGTACCAATTATTACTGGATATATAGTCAGCGTAATAAAGTAATATGATCTATATTCCTTTGGTAATAATCCCCTGGCTAATAGGATTCTCAGCCCTATACATCCCTATCATAACGGGATTAACACCCCTTAAATAATTGGAGCTGTGATATCTCTAAACATAAAGCTCAGTACATCCCTATTACAACGGGATTAATATCCCTTGGTATTTAATTATTTAGTATTCCATAGCATATTATAGTAGCGTGAGGTATTTAGACAGCACAGCGAGGCGAATGCCGACGCGCGTTTCGCTACTCGCTTTAATTTAGGCCACTTAGGCTTTAGAGATAGTATAGATATTTGGCTTGAGAGTATTAGGAGTAAATGCTAAAGTTGCATTACTTTATTTGAATACAAAATAACAGTATAATAAAGTGTCACTTAAAAAAGAGAGAGTATTGTATTCAGTGTTATTAATAAATTCAAAAGTGACATGATTAATATAAAATGTAATTAAATACAAACACAATTACAAAAAACATATTAAATTACATTTAAAATGCATGTCAGCAGATGTGTCTACATCCAATTGTGTCGCACTTGGATTGTAAGAGTGAAAATCTGGTTAGGAGAAGACTAGTAAGAAGAGAATTGCAATAGTCAATGTAGGAGATTTGAGTACCTAAATTAATGTTTTTGAAGTGTCTTGTGTGAGATATATACCTATTCTGAAAATATCTCTTATATGCACATCAAAGGATTTAGATAGAGATTGTATATGGGGAACAAAGGACAGCTTTGAGTCAAGTTTGACACCTAGGCAACAATCTTAAGGAGTAGAGTTATTATCAGCAGAAATAGAGATGTGTATGGCTTTGCATATGGGCAGATATATGCTATTTTTCCATGCTCTGGTTTTTAGAACAATTGTCATGGTACAGGGAGGTTAGTGCCAAAACCCACACTATAACTCACACTATACACATAGTATCTAGGATTCACAGATCACACAGGTAAGGACAATAAGGAAGATACAACAGTATATTGTTTTATTCAATAATATAAAACAATACAATGTAATATAGCAATTCAACTATATAAAAACAACCCTTTTCAGTAGCCATGTGAGACACTAACCCCTCAGTCTGCACCCTTACCCAGACAGTCTCTGATCTGGTTAGTCCCTGGTGATGCGTTTTCAATACTTCCTGAGAAATGCTGCTTGTCCACTTCACAGATTGCTGTTTCCAGGACAACTGCACTGGTGATGTTGAGTCCTTCTTGCCACTTGGCCACATTGTCCTCTACCAATGTAGGCTCACTACGGTATCAGATCTACTTGTTTACCTGATGGGGAGAACAGTTCAGCATATCCACATAGAAAGGTAGTAAAATGACAGCACAGCAGACCAATAGCACAATATTACAGTCAGAACTAATAGAAGCCTAGACTTCAACAGCAGTCATCATTATAATTATTTATTTATATAACACCACTAATTCCACAGCGCAGTACAGAGAATGCACTCACATCAGTCCCTGCCCCATTGGAGCTTACAGTCTAAACTCCCAAACATACACACACAGACTAGGGTCAATTTAATAGGAGCATTGCTTTTGTTGATAAAACCAGTGTTGATCGTGGTAAAACTTTCATTATTCTTGCAATTGAGTTTCTGGATTGCAAACTGGATCTTCTGCTGATTGTCTTGGTGTTGGCGGACTCAGCGGTATGGCTGTTGGCACATTTCCTTCTCGACAAATGTCTTCATTCGCATGTTTAACTTCAGCCGCAGGTATTGAATTTGCAACAGAATTGTCATCTTTTGCAGTTGCAGTAGTTTGGTTGGTTTCACTTTCAACTGGGTATGAACCTGAAGAACTGGTTGTTGGATTACTTGGGTGAGGAGCGTTTTAATGGCCTTAACTTTTTAGATTCTTGATTGTCACCGTCGCCTTTTAGATGCCCCACTTTCAAATTTGCTTGACAACATCGTAATTTCCCATGACTAAGCCGATCACAGCGAAACGTACGTCGGGTCACGTGTGACGCGTGACATCACACACCCGGAAGTATTAAGCCGGTCAGCGGAGTTAGCCGCGATCGTGCCACACTCTGTCTAATTTTGCAGTAAACTTAGATTATTGTTATGCGCCTTGTTTAGGATCTAATACCAGTATACTTTTGTCTAACAACAGGGGGGTGACTGTAAGGATCAGTCTTTTTGGGTCCCTTAATACCGCTAGTCAGATCGCTATTATCAGCATGACTATGGGCAGAGCTGACCTAATTCCATACACAGCAGATATGTTTTAGAGGAGAATCCTCTGTGGCTAGGATAATATTAACCCCTCCCTGACACACATCGTATGAGAGGGAGGTATCTATCTCTATATATATATTTAATTCGGGTCACCAATTCAAATTGTTGGGACTATACATACTCCTTCCCCCTACAGCTCATACTTCTCCACCACACCTCACTGCTCCCCCCCCCACAGCTCACTCCCTCCCGCCACAGCTCACACTTCCCCATCAAACCTCACTGCTCATCCCACAACTCACTCCCTCCTTCCCACAACTCACTCTTCCACATCACATCTCATTGCTCACCCTACAGCTCACTTCCTCCCCCCACAGTTCACACTTCCCTATCACTCCTCACTGCTCACCCGACAGCTCACACTGCCCCATCACATCTCACTGCTCAACCCACAGCTCACTTCCTCCACTCACAGCTCACACTTACCCATCACAGCTCACTGCTCAACCCACAACTCACTCTGCTCCCCTCATTGCTCATACTGTTCCCCTAATTATTATTATTATTATCATAGATTTGTAAGGTGCCACAGTGCTACGAAACGCCATAAAGTAAGGAAAACAGTACATACATAAAACAGGGACATACAAGGTAGACAAAATAAAAGCAGACATGAAAACAAAGAGTATGAAGGACCCTGCTAATTGGAGAACTTACATTCACAGCTGAAACAAGAGGAATAAATGTGTTTCAGAAAATTGGGATAGTTGTGAGGGTGCATTAGTGTGAATAGTGTTATCGAGGTTAAGGTCATCTCTAAAATAGAGATCTGTTTAAAGAGCATCTAAAGATTTGAAGGCTGTGGGAAAGTCTGATTAAGCGTGATAGGGAATTCCATAAGTGGGGAGAAGCACGAGAGAAGTCTTGTAGGCAGGAGTGAGGGATGGTTACCAGAGACGAGACAATGCGCAGGTCAGAGTTAAGAGGGCGGGATGGAGAGTATTTTGATATGAGATTTGAGATGTATGCAGGGTTAGTGATGTTGAGGGCTTTGTAGGTAAGGGTGAGTAATTTGAATTTGATCCTGGAGGACATAGGGAGCAACTGTAGAGATTTGCAAAGTGGTACAGCAGATGAGGAGTGGTGAGAGAGGAAGATCAGTCTTGTAGCAGAAATTCGGATGGATTGAAGTGTGCATATATATGGGTATAAGTAATGCCAGATATCAGGAGGTTGTAATAGTCAGGATGGGAGATAATGAGAGAGTGGATAAGAGTTTTGGTAGCATGTTGAGTAAGAAAAGGGCATATTTTGGCAATGTTTTTAAGGTGGAGTTGACAGGACTGGGAGAGTGTCTGGATATGAGGAACAAAGTAGAGGGCAGAGTCAAGTGTAACACCAAGGCAGTGGGCTTGGGAGACTGAGGAAATTGTGGTGTTATTGACAGTGAGGGAGATTTGATGGCAGGTGCTGATTCTGGCAGGAGGGAAGATAATTAGCTCTGTTTTGGACATGTTGAGCTTTAGGTAGTGTTGTACCCTCACACCTCAAACTGCACTCCAAATCATTTCTTCCAATACCCTAATTAATCCTAGCATCTAAACTGCCCTAACCACACACACACACACACACACACACACACACTTACTTCAGAAAACAGTGAGTTTTCCTGGCTGCAACTACAGCTCCTCCTGTGAGTCTGACAGCTGTTGCTCAGTCTGTGTAGCCCCGCTCCCAGGCTCACACAAAGCACTGTTGTTAAAAATAAAGGGCACATATGACTATTTAAACAACATCATGTGATTTCTACTAGGCAAGTATTAAATACATAATGTCAAGTATCTTAGAAATATGTAGCAACATTCACAATACAACTTTAAAACACATGAACAGTACTAAATCACATTGAACAGCTGGATAACGTGGATGCTAGTGGTGCCAAACGTCCTGTACTTAGAGGCACTGTTTATTCAAAGTCCTATGATAGTAGTAGAGCAGGACCAGGAGTATAAAAGCCAATTACCCAGATATTACTCCTCCTTAACTAAAGGTAGTAGTAATAAAGCCAGCATTACCCTCTGGTATAATACCCTATTGTGCCTAAACACTGTACCCAAGTCTGAAGCTCAGATCCAATTGGAAACAAACCTCCAGTTAGAATTGTCAGAAGAAGACTGGGAACATATCTTTGTTAACTCTTTCAAAATGTCTAAGTGCCTTAACCATATGGAGATGTTGGTAAAATTATTGAATAGAATGTATGCCACCCCAGGAAATCTCCATAAAATTTGGCCCTCAGTGTCCCCATTATGTTGGCACAATTGTTCAGAACGTGGTAACATTCTTCATATATTTTGGTCATGTCCTGTAGTGCATCCGTTATGGAACAAGGTCTTCCAATTGATAAGCTGAATCCTTGGTCACTCGATCTCCCCCATGCCAGAGTTGGCTCTATTACAACACTATCCTCTGGCTCTTACACGTTGGGATAGAAATGTGATAGGCCAGGTGTTGATAGCAACCAGAGCAGCTATCGCTCAGGCATGGAAACAATCTCTTCCCCCACCCCTGGCCAAAGTGATCTCTAAAATAAATTTTAACTTTGAAATGGAAACCCTAGGTGTCCCATACTCCACGTCAACATCATCCCCGTTGGTTAAGTGGAGAGCTTGGCATATTTATGTTACCGAAGGGGAAGGAGCCCCGTCATGTACCCTACCCTCGCCCACTAATGATAACAATACTGGTGAATGAGAGTCTGTATGTAGGCAATTAACTGGGTGTACCATATATGGTAAATTAGACAGGTAGATACTGCTCTGATTTTGTATGCTTTCAGGGTTATTGTGTTCCATTCCCTTTAAGTGCCCCTCCCTTTTTTCCTTTCTGTACCCCTTTGAAAAAATCTATAAAAACCAATAAAAATTTTACTTGTTAAAAAAAAAAGCCATTTATCCTTGGTTTCCTCACACTCTGGTTTGGGCAAAAAGCATAAAGGGGCTGACTGGGGTTTCATTCTTCATTACCTGTGCAATCCTCTTTTCCCGGCTGGGTAGGTACCTGGAGATCTGCTGGGGTACCTTATAGAATATTAGGCACTCCATCATGGTAACAAAAGTAATCAGTCTCCTTAATTAACCTCCCAGAGTTAACCCCTTCCATGATTTACCTATGATAATGAAGTGTCAGCTGTTCACAGATTCCTGTTTTGGAGAGGAAAGAGGATAGGGGGAGGCAAGGTGCTGTCATATTTCAAACATCCAGTAACATAACCTACTAAATTTAATTAGGACCCACCTGACTATATGTAAGAACTGAAGAATACAATTATCATATACATTGATAATCAATATAGCAACAAACACTGCAAAATCACACTAGATTAATTTCTCCATGCACATTATCAATGAATGGCACTTGTGTACCCATACTTGTAATACAAGTTCCTTTGAGAATAAAGTTCAAGGAATGGGTTACTAGTTTACTTTATTTTTTAGTATGCTTGGGGCATCAGTCAGTATCTGTCAATTGCTAATTCAAATTACATGCTCTATTCCATATGCTCCTTTCCAAAGTGTAACAGGTCACGATAATGGGGAGGAGTTCCATTAGCAGCCCGATGCTTCCTAGCAGTTTATATGTAACCAAATGGGGAAAGAATATTGAGGAACAAATTCAATGAACCAGTGTGTGAAACTGTGTGGGGATGTCCAAAAGATGCTAAACCCAGATTACAGGAAGATGAATGTCAAAGTAGATGAATCTGTACTTGAGGGGGCATCTCCATCTCATCACAGTAATTTACTCCCATTTTGCGATCAACTATGCTTCAGCACCTAATAAAATGATTAAAAAGGTTAGTATGAAACATCAAATAATATAATACAATATCCATGAAACTTAATTAAGAAAAAAACCTGCCACAGGAGGGAAGATTATATGGATTTCAGTATTTACTAATAGAAAGGTATGTTCTTTATTAAATGGCACTCCGTCCCTGATCTCAGGACTACAACACAATGAGAGATGTTATACTACATCAACATTATTATTAAATGAAAGAGCAAATTTACAATGAGGCAAAACTAAAGCCATCATGGAAGAAATTAAACTTAATATTCGAGGACCAGCTCCTTCAATCCTGACTTAATGAAGAGAGATGAAAGATATTGCACAAATCTTGAGGGCCAACAACTTCAAATACACATTAGGCTTTTACTTTTCCCTCCAAGTTAGGGCAGAAGTAAGATCCTGGCACCCAGGATCCCCAATGAAGCAGTGTTCATGCTCTAAAAGCTAGACCTATTACAACCAGTTGCTCTTCCTTCAGCACCACCACCCAAGGGAGAAAAAGACACTTTGGGCTAGATTTACTAAGCTGCGGGTTTGAAAAAGTGGGGATGTTGCCTACAGCAACCAATCAGATTCTAGCTGTCATTTTGTAGAAGGTACTAAATAAATGAAAGCTAGAATCCGATTGGTTGCTATAGGCAACACCCCAACTTTTTGAAACCCGCAGCTTAGTAAATCTGGCCCTTTGTCTCAAAGGATCCCAAGAAGCAGCTAGCGCTGAACCCCCTCAAAAGTTAAACATTCATTAGACACTTGAGCTTTTGCTAGGGTTGCTGTTTTTATTCTAACCAGCCCCAATGTGCACTCCCCCAATGAAACATGGGGCTCTTGTAGTTGTTGTTTATCCTGTCTCCAGTTACCTTATAGACAGATTTTTTTTTTTCATTAGAACATCCTTTGTTGTTGATCTAAATAGGTACAAGACTTTGAAACTCTGTAAACCTACAGTTTTATCTTACATGTTCTATACCAATGATAGTGGTCCTTAATGGAAGTAGGTATAACACCCAATTTCAGGAAATTAACTTGGCTCTCAGATAAGGACACATCAAACTTTAAATTTAAGCATATATCCTTCTATCATTTAAGATGGCCCAGTACCTTTCAGTTTCGTGTACATTTACTTATGCTAAGCCTCCAGTAGATTAAACTGTAATTTTCTCAGAGTATAACAGATGGCTTATACAGCCTTGTCAGCTATGATGTCCATGTACCAGTCTTCCCCTCCCATTCTTGCATAACTCACAGAAGTGCTCACTCATTTACCTTAGGCAAATGAGAGGAGGGGGTAGCTGGATACCTCTCATAACTTTCTTTAGGTTCAAGTATTTCATATGTTGTATGCATATTTTGTCCTGCTCTGTTGCTTGTTCCATGCTTCTAGATTTCTTGGACAGAGGAGGAGGTTAACACACTGGAAACCAGGAGAGCACAGGTCTGCATCCTCTTCTATCCACCTTGCTGCAAGCCTAGGCTGGTAGTAGCAAAATCAGGGGGACAAAAAGTGTTGTCTCCCCCTGATTTATCCACAACCAGCACTGGGCTTAGCCAGCCGGACCTTATGTCACTATAGCAGGGGGACCCCCTGCCATAATGACAACCAGCCCCAGGCTGGACTGCACATGGCTGGATTCCATAGAGAGATGGGGCTGCAAAAAAAATTGGGCCCCCTCCCTAGGGCTACCCAGCCCCATGCTGAAAGCACTAGAGGTCTTTCAACACCCCTGGGCGGTGGGTGTGGGGTAATAAAATAGATGTTAATACTAAATACACCAATTTCTGTTGGTGCACTATAGGTCCCAGCAAGCCCAGGCTGCCTTGAACAGTCTGGGGATGCTGGTGCTGGTAGTACTACAAGCACCAGCATATTCATGGCTGCCAGGGCAGGGCCCGGTGGAACCTGTAGTGCACCAATACAAAATCTAAATAAACCAGACACCATGTTGTACCAATCATTTTATTAAAAATATAACACCCCAGTAATACTTTTCAACGTCTGTGTTCTTCCTCTGTAATGGAACCAATCTTGTAAGCTTTAAAAAAATACCTAATACAATTAATTCAAGAGTGTAAAAAAAATAAAAATACTTGCAGCTTTTAAACCCCAAAAAGTCATCAGGGACACACTTTTTTACTTTTCAGGGTAGGTCATTCATTGTGTGTTATTTAACAGTATTTTGCCTTATGTTATCCTAATCTTGCCTATCTTAAGCAGCGTGTTGATTTTGGTGATTTTCCCAGTAATTTCAGGTTGGTTTGCAAAACTTCATTCACATAGCGACTTGTATTGTTAGAGTAGCCAAATGCCAGGATGGTGATTTGTAGTGATTTGTAGCATGGTGATTTTGCTAAAATCACTTTACTATTTACGATTTCTTGTCAACTTGCACTTTCAAATATCGTTGAGTTTAAGCTCATCCGAGAAAATCACTGAAAATCTCAAATCTCACAGTGATACATTTACCCCTAGGGTTTTTATTACATCTGATTGGTGCTGCACAAGTCTTTGTGATTGGCTTCTCATCGCATTGCATTTTGGGAGCGGCATGATAGGACACGTTTTAAGGGTAGCATGGATTACACAGAAGCAGGTGTAGGGTAAGTTAATTAGTTCATTCACTATAGATAGTGCTTACATTTGTTTAGCGTTCACATGATGTCAATGAAAAAAGTTGTGTAAAACTATGACGATAATAACAGTAATAAAACTGAAATGTTGGAATGGAATTAACATCTTTTGTTATTATACCTGGCTGATGAAAATCTTTGAGTGTGGCCTCAAACTGGAATTTCTATACAGTATCATCTTAAACAGAGAAATTTCTGAGGAATGGGACTGTATTTCATGCACTCCTAGGATCTTGTTGAGCAGTGTGCATACGTTGACTGTTAGGAACTCCCAAGTCAGTACAGTGAAACTCGGGAACTACTCTGAAGGCCAGGTGTTCGCTGAAGCCCCTAGTGGTGGGGACAGACTGGGCTGCGGGCCGACCGAGGGTCAAGTAACGTATACTGACTTAAAGGAGTTCCCAGAAGTGGAGTGATTGGCGGACTGTAGTAAAGAAGAATCCTAGCTCAAAGGGTCACAGGCACAGATGCAATATCCAAAGACAAGCGAAGGGTCAAACACACAGGCAGAGAAGCAAAATCCGAATTTCAGGCAAAAGGTCGAGGTCAGAAGAGAAGGGTCACAGGTCCAATAACAAGCAGGGGTCAAAACACGGGTAGTCAAATCCAAGGTAGCAGGAACCAAAACAGATAGCACAAGCAGGCAGCAGGACTGAGGACAGAACGCTATAACCGGCAGTGAGGCTGCAGACCTCACTGCCTTAAATACACAGAGGGACCAATCAGGGCTTGCCCCTGAAGTATACACACTTGCAGGCTAATGCCTGCTAATTCAGCCCACAGGCTGAATCTAATCATAATCTACAAAATGCGCGTGCGCGCCTGGCTCTCTATACCGCCGGGACGCCGCGCTGAAGGAGCGTCTGACCGTTGCCTTAGCAACGGTCGGGAGCTGGGCGGAAGTGACGTCCCGGTCGTCAAGGTGACGGCCGGGGCGCTAGAGGACCCAGGAAGCGAGCCGCGGCGGCTCGTAACATTGACAAGGTCAGTACTCATTTCACCACCCAACCAATCAGCATAGCGATTGTTGACAAGCTTCATTCAGTTGCAACAAATGCGAGTAATAGGGGAAAGAGGAGCTCCTGCTCCTCACTGAATGTATGGATATGCATCTCAATTTGAAGGTTCCATACACAAAAAATGAGGATAAAAAGAGGGCCTATAGAGCTGCTAAGTGGCAAATACACCATGAATTGGTGAGTTACTGCTTTATCAAGCAGCTGGAATGCTTACAGTGGAGGCAGCCAGACCTTCTAGAGGCAGATTAAGTTTGCCATGGATAATTGTTTTTTTCTGGATTAGTATTAGTTATTGTGACTAATTATTAGCAATTATTGTGGCTTATTATTGCCACTCCATTTGAAAGTTACCTCAAGGTGTAATGTACATTCATTTTATAGTAAAGTTAAAGAAAATTCATCTTGTAAAGAGCAGGGCCCAATTAATGTTTGTGGGAGCACCATAGAAATTTATTTTTGGGGTCCCATGTCAATAAAATTGCCTGCAAAAAGATTGATGTCAGAGACACCCACCATGACCTACCAGATGGACACAATGGGTATCACTCAAAGGATGACTGATGATCTGACCACAGCAGCGCTGAAGCACTCAGCCCACTCTCCACACTTAAATAGTGCACATTTGCATTCCCTACAAGTGTTACATACATAGGGTAAAAAAGTGTCCCTCCATTTATATTCTTTTAACAGGGAATTGGGGGTAGGCTGCAATGCTTGAGTTAGAGCAGCTTTGGTGTGGCTCTCTTAATACACTGCATTACAAGCTGCACAGATGGAGAAAGTTGGACACACTGAGAAAAATTAGTGAGGCCCCTCTGATTTGCAGGGACCTGGGCCAAGTGTCCCAGTTGCCCTTACCCTAATCTGGCCCTACTACAGGGTGTAATAAAACACTTATTAGAAACGCCTGAGAAAGGAGAAAAATTTGGATACTTCTTTATAGCCTCAATGTGGGATTAATTAAAACAGTTAATTGACTACAAACTCCCTCCAATGCAACATGGTTTTGCCCAGGTGCAAAGTTACTCCTTTTTAATGCTTTGCTCTCCTTAATGACTTAGACCCATTGTGTTTAAAAGGCAGTCCAGAATGAGGAATGAGGCAACCACAGTTTTAGTGGAGAAACGCGTAAGGTGCATCGGTATAAGGGTCAACATGCTTAATTATACTCTGAACCACATGAAAAGGAGAGATTGACATCCTAATTGCAGATCCGGCACAACTTGAATTTCTCCTTTGGGATCCATTGATTGTGTGCGAGAAATCTGTATCGCTAACCTGTCTGAGAGCTATGTGTAAGAATATAAAACAATAAATAGTTATTAAAGATACAAATAAATATGTGAAAGTCCTTAAAAAGTTATAACTACAGATATGAGAACTACGCCCTTGACATAAGAGTGAAGAAGATAACAAGTGTTTCGCCGAGATACCCCAAATACCAGTCCAGGACTGATCAGATACCTTCTCAATCTTCGGGAAGGGCAGACAAATCCGTACATTGAGTAGTTGAAGTTTTGTGCATTTTCACCTCTCTACTTTATCTGCTCCTCATGTAAGATATAAAGTGAGGGTCAGTAGGGGATGGTATAACGGGTATTTGAACAATTACTGAATAATCTGTTTTCCTGATTTATTAATTAATTGTTTTGTGAAAAATAGATAAGAGTGAATGTATGTGTTTGTGTCGATACAGGATGTATATAAAAGGATACAAATAAATAACTTATTAATTGACCTCGATAATCAAAGGCATTCCTCTATATTCGCTACTGAGGCTTGACCTTGTCCTGTGTAGATTATTATCCCTGGGTTTGAGAGCTCATTATAAGAAATCCTTCGCTCCTGTAAAGACTGAGTGATATTGTACTGATAAGATATGTATAAGGGGACAACATAACCTTGAAAAGACTGACCTGATCAAAGTCTGTACTTTGCATTGCTAATGAGGCTTGCCCTTGTCCCATGAAACGTGCGACCACTGGGTCAGATGTCAGTTTACAAGGGTCCTCAGTTCTCTTAGAAGTTGAAAGAAGTAACAACTAAGTAACACAGTAAAAGCGTGAAATAAAGTTGCTCAGTGATTCTGGAAAGGGTCCTTCGCATTTCCTTGGAGGTACCCCTGTTGAGGGGTGCCTGTGGTAGGAGGATAGGTCTGTCAATTGTTTATTGTCTTAAAAAAATGGAATGACACCTTCAGAAGAAATAGTTGAGTATATGGTGGAATTATTGTAAAAGCAATAATTGTACTAGTTTTAATATATTGTTTCATAAAAACATCAAGGGGAGTGGAGTGAATTAGAGACATGCTGTGGGGAGTATAAATGTCAGAAAATAATCTTTGTTGTCCAGACTCTAAATGTGTTGCTATAATTCAAAAGACATTGACAATACAAACTAGCAAATTGATAGCGGTGATAGGAACTGACAGTGATTGTTCAGTAACATATGGTGAACATAAGGAGGGAATTTATAATCCAACAATATATACAGTAATAGTTGGAAGTCACGGTTGTCCGGCCTATCTGAAAACCCAAATAGGATTGGGGTGGTGGAAAATATTTAATTTTTTACCAGAAAACATTAGAAGGATAGTGTCACTTACATATACATCAATAAATAAAATACAAGGGAAGTATGTACCCAAGTTGATCAAACAATCCATACAAACAGGATTTCATTGTAAAAGTATATATAATTAGAATAACAGTCACTTCTCAGGCACACTAGGGGCCGGTATTACCATCACTGCAGTAATAGAGGCCCAGGGCAGTAAAGGTATGATGGTACACATATCATACGTACACTCTTATGGATCTAGTAAAGGAAAGAGGAGGTAATGTGGCTGTTAGAGGAATCCATATCATCTTCAGGAAGACAGGAATGCCAGATATAGGGTCATTGGAGCCTCTAAGATGGGAGACTTTTCAGAAAGAAAATTGTATATGGATTACTCGGAATAAGAAAGAACTCCAAGTATCAGCATGGGTAGGTCATGTAGACAAATAGAACAAGAACAATAGGTAAAGGAGGAGATGTTGGAAGACATCCAGGGACATACAACTGTAAACCCACCTCCTACTCAGCCACCCTCCAGTGCACCATCAGACCCACATAATCACCCACTAGAAGGGACGTCAGGACAATTGCCCTCCAATAATCCATTTGTAACACCAGTAAGATATCCCAGTCTTAGAACATGGGGTGTGAGAGGGGATAAAAAAATGTCCAGCTTGTGGATTCTGTGTCCCAGGGGCAGGGAGTACCCGCCTAAACTGATAATCAGGTATCAGTTGAAGGAGAACCATCTGACTCCCTACTTTGAAACTCAAATAGAAAACCTCCTTTGTGGTCACACTCTAGTAGGAGTAAGGTTAATATCTGCAATTATGGTCAGGTTGACTCCAAGGGTACCAAATGTAATTGTGAGAAGACTACAATGTATCCAGTGGAAATAGGGCCATCCCCATATTCTCATAGTACTGTACCAAGTTACCCAGTTACTGTACAGACAGTGCACAAACCAAATCCAGAATTTGGTCAATTAATCCACCCTGATGCACCTAGATTAAGAGTAACTCGAAGACAGGAACAATATAGACTTTTGACACCGGCAGAATTAACTGAAATATTAAGGAAAGCCCCGGATTACAGGAAGAATGCCTTGGCCTTACATAGATATATAGAAAGACTGGTGACAATTTGGGCCGCCACGCGAGGAGACTTAGAAGAGGTTTGTAAAATGATAATTGGAATGGGTAGTGTAAATTATAACTTGCAATAATCGTTGCGGATGGAATAGTCGCAGCCCCAATAGGAATAGAACAGAGATCAGAAGAATCTGGTAACCTATTCCTAACCAGGATGAGACACTGGTGTGAGGCGCAACAGCAGAGAATGCCAGCTGTTCCAGAGGAGGGAACAGTCAGTTAAAGATTATTATGATCAAGTCCACCAGGCACTTCTGGATAGGAGTTTCCAGGAAGATAACCTTACCCATCAGTGACTACTGCGTACCACTTTTCTACAGGGACTCAAAGAGTCCCTAAGGAATGAGTTAATGGCCAAAAGGCCAGAGGCCGGAAAATGACAGTAACTTCCCTGTTAGAAGTATTAAGGGCTATAGAGGATCAGAGAGAAGAGAAAAAGAGAACGAGCCAAGAAAAGTCCTCCCGGGTCACTGTCCATGTAGTCCAGGAGACTCCCCGACCAAAGATCTTTAATCAGAAAAAGAGCGCCACTGGGAAAGAGGCAAAAAAAAAGGGATTTAGTTTCTTTTGTTACCAACCTGAACATATGAAAAGGGATTGTCAGAAATATTAAGTCTTGGAGCAGAAAATACCCACCAAAACCCAGAAGTCTCAGCATTTATTACCTCCACACCCAACCCCCACCCATAGAAAATAGGCTACCCAGTGTCAGGCCCTCAGAAACCCACTAGTAATACCCCAGGGCCCACAGGAAAAATTCAGTTGGAATTACCCCAAGGGGAAATTATTGATTGCGTAGTGGACACTGGAGCAAGCCGCACTGTATAGTGGACATCAGAGATAATAACAAATACATGAGTAAAGTAAACATCTCTGGCACAGGTTTATCAGGGGATGTAGTCCAGCTTAAACAAAGCGAACCAGTATTTGTCAAATTGCAGGATAAGACTTTGTTGGTACCTGTACAATTTCTAACCTTAACTACCTATCCAGCCAATCTATTAGGGACTGATATACTGTCAGCAATCCAAGCCAAAATAACTTACAACGAAGGTAGGGTCCAGATTACTTCCCTGACATAAAATCAAAGTTGTCAACTGCATGCTGCCATATATTTGGTTCAAAGTATTTCCCCCAAAAAAACAAGCTCAATCCCCCTCTCTCTCAGTGAAAAAGTGCCAAAAGAAGTGTGGTCAAGGGGAAAGACAGATGTGGGATTACTGGCAGTACAGCCTGTACAGTGAAAAATGAAACCAAATACGGTCCCCATTAAGATTAGGCAATATCCTCTGTCTCAACAACAAGAGGCAGCTATAAGCAAACAGATAGTGGCAAATCAACAGGCTAAAGGTCTCAGGGAATGCATGTCTCCCTGGAACAAGCCCCTTTTCCCAGTGAAAAAGAAGTTAGAACCTGGAAAACCACAGGAATATAGAATGGTTCACGATCTTAGAGAAATTAAGAAAAGGATGGTGATTGATGCACCTATTGTACGCAACCCACATACCCTCCTCAATCAGATCCCTGCAGAAGCATAGTATTTTACTTATATATCTAGCAATTCATTCTTCTCTGTCCCTCTTACAGAGGACAGCCAGCTTTGCTTAGCATTTACTAGAGATGCTCAGGCGCGGTTCCTCGGAAACCGAACACACCCGAACTTAGGGGATCAGAGCACCGAGCTCGGTACTTTCTCGCTTTTTCGGATTCCAAAACGAGGCAAAACGTCATTGTGACGTCGTCGGATCTCGGATCTCGCAAGTTTTGGAATCTATAAATACTGCCCTCCATGGTGATCTAGTGCCATTTGAAAGAGGGATACAAAGTAGTGCCCAAATACTTTTACGTGTAAAAGATGAGCTGGATGAAAACAATAAGGCATTAGAGGAAAATGTATTTTCAGATTCAGAAATGACACCAATCCCTGAGCAGAGTCCATCTACGAGTACTATATGTAATCGTGACCATTCTGATTCGCCTTTCTCTATTAGTGGCAGATCAAAAAATGTTACTGAGCCATCTTCTTGTACGGTCACTCGTGACCAAGCAAGACCAAGTAATTTGGAGTCTAAAAGTGGTGCACAACTACTGTTACGCGTGAAAGCCGAGCTGTAAGAAAACAGTAAGGCATTAGAGGATAATGTATGCTCTGAATCAGAAATGACACCAATCCCTGTGGAGAGTCCAGTCCATGGTATGTCTAATCGTGAGCATTCTGTTAGTGTACCCATAAAGATGTGCCCTTTCAGCAGTTTTGCTGATGTGTGCCTGAACAGCCCGATTGTAGCCGGTAATACACAAATTGAGGATGCCACTTTGGAATTAGAAGAGGATGAGGGGGAGATTTGTGTAGGCGATGAGGGCGCTAATGAGGATGTTGATGAGGATGAGGTTGTTTGTGTAAGTCCTGCACCAGTGGCAGCGGTTCTGGCACGTGACAAGAAAAAGGACATTGTCATGCCTGGGCATAAAACAAAAAAATCCACTTCTTATGTGTGAAATTATTTCTACCCAAATCCAGTCAACAGTTGTATAGCCGTTTGTAGTGTATGTCAAGCCACAGTCAGTCGAGGGAGGGACCTTAACCATCTTGGAATCTCGTCTATGTTATGCCATTTGTCAAGAGTTCATGGCAAAGTGTTGGGAAAAGCTGAAAGTTCTTCCAAAAAAATAACAAGCACTCCATCATCAGCTAGGACCCTTCGGCTACAAAATACACAGACAACACCATCCTAATAAATATCCTCAGTAGCGCTCGGAGTTAGCCCTGCATCCTACTTAGTAAGGCTGGATGACTCCTGCAATACAATTGATTCCTCTGAAGAAAGCGTTAGTCCCACTGCTGCTGCTGTTGCTGCCGCTGGGGGTGAATCGTTAGCCAAGGAGAAGGCCAAGAAAAAGAGCAGTCCTACATTTCAACAATTAACTGTGAAACAATCATTTGCTAGGGGAATTAAATATGACAGCAGTCACCCAGTTGCCAAGCGAATCACAGATGCCTTGGCTACAATGTTAGTGTTAGATCTGCGTCCAATATCGACAATAAACATAGCTGTTTTTTCACAGTTAATTGAGGTTTTGTGTCTACGTTACAGAATTCCATCGCGACACCATTTTTCCCGTAAAGCTATTACACAACTATACCAAAAAGTGTGTACAAATGTAGTAATTGCGCTGAAAAATGCCATTTTGCCCACTGTCCACTTAACCACATATATATGGACAAGTGGAAGTGGGCAAACCAAAGACTATATGACTGTGGGTTGGTCATTCGCCTTCACCAGCAGGAACAGCAGCAGCATGTACACCACTACGTAACATTTGTCACAGGCAGGCCACTCTTTGTATCACCGACTTCACTAACTGGCATACAGCTGACAATTTGTTACAAAAACTAAGAGATGTTAAAGATACATGGCTTATACAACTTGGACTCTCCCCAGGATATGTCATTTCTGATAATGCCAACAATATAGTGCAAGTATTACAGCTGGGTGAATTCCATCACATTCCCTGTTTTGCTCACACCATCAACTTGGTGGTCTAGAGCTTCCTAAGAAATAACCGTGAGGTGCAGGAGATGCTTTCTTTGGCCCGTAAAATGTCAGGCCATTTTAGGCATTCTGTCACAGCATGTAGGAGATTGCAGCAGCTCCAAGAACAGTTTAACTTGCCCTGCAACCAACTTAAGCAAGAGGTGGTAAAGAGGTGGAATTCCACCCTGTACATGCTTCAGAAGATGGAGGAACAGAGCAAAGCCATCCAAGCGTGTTGCACAAGCCATGACATTGGGAAAAGAGGTGGATGTATTTCACTCTTGCACAGAGGGGAATGCTTTCAGTGCTGTGCAAGGTGCTGAAACCATTTGAAGTTGTGACGTGTAAAGTGAGTGCAGACACTGCTAGTTTGAGCCAAGTCATTCCTTTAATTATACTATTGGAAAAGCAGCTTGAGCAACTGAAGGAGGAGATGAAAGAAAGCAATTCCGCAAAGTATGTTGCCCTTGTAGATCAAGTACTTAATTTGCTTCATAATGATCCTCGAGTTATTAAAATCTTGAACTCAGATCACTACATTTTGGCCACTGTGCTAGATCCAAGGTTTAAGACCTACATTGAGTCTTTGCTTCAAAATGAGCGAGATGTGAACTTTTGCAAGGAGCTATTGCTCAGCAAGTTGTCCGCTGAACTGGGACTTGGTTTCACGACGTGTCCTCCTTCCGTTTCTCAAGCAGCTGCTGCTCGTAAAAAATGTAATTTTCCAAAAAGAAACAGGGAAGACTCAGGGGGCAGACCAGAACAGTTTAACATCTGGGCTGGTTTGAAGGATTTTTCAAAAAAATGTGTGACCTTGCCCATAACTCCATTCAATACGAGTATTAACATGCAAAGGACGGTGGAAGATTATTTTCAAGAGGTAATTGATATGGAAATGTCAGACAGTCCCTTTCCTTACTGGGAAGAAAAGCAGGCCATTTGGAAACCCATGTACAAACTTGCATTGCAATACCTAAGCTGCCCACCCTCCAGTGTGTACTCTGAACGAGTATTCAGCACAGCCGGGAACCTAGTCAGTGATCTCCATAGAAGGTTACTTCCAAAATATGTGGAGAAAATGATGTTTATAAAAATGAACTACATATTCCACAAGGAAGGCTTTCACTATCAAAGACATCCAAGCACTGACAGTTCTCTAACTGCAGATTCAAGCGGCGATGAATTGATATTCTGTGATGATGACGTACACACTGATGAGGGTGAGGATAAAGCTGAAGATGATGATGATAACATGTTTTTAAAACTTTCTATTTAAGTGTAGGGTGCAATCTATCCCCAAATAGGAAAGGGACTTGGGGCATTTCTATATCACGTACCGTCTTGAAAGGCTGCTGTTTTGGCAATTTCTCAATAAGAGTAGGGTGCCATACACAGACTGACCCCAACCTGGCTTTGTCCATTTCAATTAATATTGTACAGTCTATAACGGCTGAATTTTTTACTATTTTCTACAAGTGGAGGGGGGCCTAGAGAGACAGAAACCAAACTGCCCTTGTCCATTTCTTTAGATATTTAACTATAAGTGTAGGGTGTAATATACACCCACAGACGACAGCTGCATTGCCAGTATGCATAGATGGAGAGGAAGATAATCTGGTTTGTGTGTAGAATTAATGACTGCCTACCAGGAATTAAACAGTTTTTTTCATAATTATATAGCTTTACAATTACATTACTTATCCAAGAAACAGGTGGAGCACTAAATTCAGTTATTTAATGCCAAAAAACATTGATTTTTAAACAAAATTGCAAAACAAAACCAACCAAAACCAAGACGCTGAAGGCGTCCTGGGGCAAGTGAATATTTTCTGTAGTGGAGCAGCAGAGAAACCAAATGGACATGGGACCTGGGCTTATATTGTCCAGGTCCCATTCTCCACATCTGCATGTTGCCAGCAGAGGGGCGCAACCATGGGAAAGCGGAATAGTCTGAAGGAAAAGGACTATCCCAGAAGGGAGTGAACAGAGCCGCTGACAAGCCAAGGTGACATGCCAGTGACTTAAACAATTGTAATAATTTGTCTGTGGACAATTTATCTAGTAGCAGTGAGTTCAGTCAGATCAGTAAATGAGTCAGACAATTCAGAGAAAGGCCACACCAAGCTCTTAGCGAGGTTACATTGGCAGTTCAAGTGCATTAGGGTCTGGAGGGCCAGGAAACATTGACAGAGGGCACAAAGCAGTGTCACAAAGTGCATTTATATTGGGAGGACACATACTATTGTGGCACTACTGCTTTAGCTAGGGGCATGAGCAAGAAAGTTGCAAGATGCACTAAAAGTGTAAGCACATGGACATGTTCTCAATTGCAGAGGATGCAGCCCAGGGCCAAGAACACACATGATAAAAGGAAGGCCCTGCTTTTGGCTACCGATGCATGCTCTGGCAATGTATTGTGTAATCTTTGAACTTTTGCAGTATGGGTGCAGGCCACCTTCATCTCTCAGCATCTTCATTTATTTATATAGCAGGAAAGTTAGGAAAGTCCTGCTCTCGGTAACAGATGAATGCTCTGGCAATGTATTGTGTTTGTAGTCTTTTAAAAAATATTGTTTAGGTGCAGGCCACCTTCGTCTTTCAGCATCTTCATTTATTTATGTAGTGACTGCAAATTAGGTAAGCTCTTTACAAGTAGGTATCTACTTGTCTAAATATATAATGATGCCTCTGTCCATTTAATGACATCTAATTGTTACTGCCTCTTCACTGATGAATGTATGCTGTGTAATGTTCCAAATTTAGTGTGTGCGTAGTGCTTTAACATTTTTATCTCTTGCACTTTACACTAAAAATAATTCTGTATAATTTATCTAACGTGCTTGCTTCAGTTGGTGGCATGACAGATGACACATTTTTTTGCAGCTGCTGCAATGTTCTACATGCGGTCGCTGAATGTCAAAAATGCCCAGAAAAAACCCTCTCACACAAGCACCCTTTTTTAATATATATTTCACTGAATGACCCTTCCAAAATGAACAAGTATTGAAAAATAGAAAATATTAGAATATATAGCATTTTTTGGGGTGTGCAGCTGCTGATGAACCTCACTCGCAAACACCCTTTTTTAATTATAGATTTCACTGAATGACTCTTTTAAAATGAACAAGTATTGAAAAATAGAAAATATTAGAATATAATAATTTATAACATTTTTTGGGGGTGTGCAACTGCTGTTGAATCTCACATGCAGTTTTTTTTCAAAATGATTTCAGCTGTCACTGCCCCACACAAGATTACTTTCACTTGAAAAACTTTTAATTTTAAAAGAAATAAATCTATTTCTTTTTTGGATTCTGCTGCTATTAGTCCCACAAGAAAAGCACATTGTTTTTCTCCAAGTAATAAAAATATACTACTTAGCTCAGAATGATATCTATATAACTAAGTCTGTATATACTGTCTAGTACTACTATATAAATGCAATGCATTAACAACAACCAGTAGCCACTTGCCTGCATAATGTCTATTTAAGATTGAAATTAAAAGCAATTGATCACTAAACTATTCGTGCTGACTAAATTCTACAGAACTGCTTTACAATAACAACACAATTCTATTGCTTCTCTATGTCCTTTGTTCACCCTGAACGCTATTTTCTGAGCAGAGCACTGCAGCTGATCTCCTCCCTATCAGCTAAAGTCATAATGGTTAGGATGAAGCCTTGCAAATGTTATGATAATGCTGTGGAAAATGACCAAGTCCTGAACGAGGTGGATTACCAGCAGCTGGAGATTGAAAATGTGCAGGTTCTGGAGCGAATCTATAAGCGTAACCAGGATCTGCTGCAGCTGAAACTGACCACATGGGAGACTCTTGAACTTGTATAAAAAGAAGCTACACAGCACCATGGCTGAGTCCGAACATCCTGCCAAGGAGATTTCTGTCAGAAGGGATATCTATACAAGATGTCTGTCTCTGAGGCTGTGGGTGGAAAGGCTGATGTTCGCAATGTAAACAAGTTGGAAAGCTTAGAGAGGTAATCAAATCCAAAAGCCAACTGTCAGATATACTGCCCCTGTAGTTTCACAAGGCACTGTCAGGACTTAATGTGTTGTTTATCCTGTGTGTTACCATATGTTATGTAAGCTTGAGAGTAAAGATTTTTCCCCCTATTCCTGCATTTTTCTGCAACAAAATCATATTCTCATGTTTAAGTGCAGGGCTCCATGTGACCCAGTTTTCCAAGATATCCCATTTTTTCTTGCTGGAAATCTGTAAAATTGCACTTCAAATGTCCTACAATTCAGACTGCTGTGTCTAAAAGGAATCATTAAAAATGAGCAAGTAGGCAAGGGGCTAAATGTATCAAGGTGAGAGTTTTCCGGCGGGTTTGAAAAGTGGAGATGTTGCCTATAGCAACCAATCAGATTCTAGCTGTCATTTTGTAGAATGTACTAAATAAATGATAGCTAGAATCTGATTGGTTTTTCAAACCGCCGGAAAACTCTCAGCTTGATACATTTAGCCCAAGGTGTTTTATTAAATGGACACCATTTTGAAAGATTGTCATTACAGTTCCCAATAATCTAATTCTGAGATTGCAAAACCTGTATCATTTAGTATAAAACACTCACTTTACGATCTTATATGTGTGGTATGCACATGAGTCTAGATACTATTTTAAGGAAATCAGCAAAATACAATTTTAAAATGTGTCATGAAATCAAATATGAAATCCCCACTAAATTAATTATAAGGTGTCCATGTATCAAGGCAATTAAGGAGGTAAGAGCAGCGGTTTCCAATATTTACTCCATATTTGCATACAATATTTGGAACATAGCGAGAGGAGGAGACAAGGGTGTAAATGCATGGTAATGATATTAATCATTCCCATTCTACCTGTTTTACTTGACTTTCCCCTCCTACCTGTGCTGAAATCCTATGTCATCTATGAGGCAGTGGAGTTCAGATTTGCTCCATTTGCAGCAGAGCTGAATTATACAGTATGTTAGACTTCTGTAGCACACAAGGCGCAGCTCTGTAACAAAAATGGAGCACTATGGCTTTAAGTTCTAATTATACAGTACTTATTATTTTGTTAAGATGCTTCTACTAATTTGTATTTTGATCATTCTGTTTATAAAGTACAGGTGTCTATATATGTAAAAACAACAAGACATTTTATAGCAACCCACATTTGTGTCTGGTAGCAATAAATACAATGGCTGGAGGTGTTTTGGTTTATTTTTGTATTATCAAACAAGAATTAAAAAAAAAACCCACAAAACTCGGCACTAAACTCTTCTGTCTTATAGTGATGTAGATGTATCTTCTCCTATTCATGTGAATGGCTAGTACACAAAGGGAGTTATGGACACCAGTTCAATCTGTTTTATTAAGGCCCACCTTAATAAGAGAGTGGAGTACAGTGTTGGATATTATAACGTTTGGGGGAGCCCACTGGATCGGAGGAACATTGTACCACAGATAAATAGAATAGTTTATTTTATCATGCTGCACCTAAAACTAAATTTTAAATTTTGGGGCAAAGTTAGCATTAAAAGTGTATATATTGCATATGCACAGTTTAGACAGAAAATTGTTGGGGATGCACCAATTTGAGAAAGTAAAAGGAAGAAACGCGTAATCAGATGAGTAAGTCACAGCTCCTTTAAAATGGACCAGCAGGCCTCCAAGCTGTGGAAAAAGAAAAGCTTCTGAGCTGATATACTGTTTTCATTATAGGAATAAGAGATACTTATCCTCCTATGAGATGGACATTGGGAGTAAACCAATACTTATGGATTATTCACTGAATTTATTACTGATTTAGAGTACTGCTCCTTAGTATTACACATCGGGACTATTAGAAACTTTTCACATAAGCTTGAGATTCTTTGATAAGAGTGTTCAGCTAACGTACAGCAGACACAAGATTGCATAATTACAGGCATACTATTAGTTACTTGTTGGATATCTCTGGGTACTTGCAACACAAAAATATGGAAGATTATTTTTGGGGACAGTGATCTCCTAATTATTTGGACATTATTATGAGTAATGTCCCCGGATTGGTAACATTGCAGATCCGTTTGCATTGCAGCTTTTCACAAGATGGTAACTATTAGACATTATGGGGGGGTATTCAATTGTCCGCGGGATCCGGCGCAGAAAAACTAATACCTTTAATACAGTCATCTCTCGCTGGATTTCAGCTCGCAGCTCCCTGAGCTGCAAGCTGAAATCCAGCGAGTAAATTACAGTATCAATGTTTTTTCCGCGAAGGATTACCGTAATAACGGTAATCCTGCGTGGACCGCGGGATTTTCAGCAATCCCGCCGACAATTGAATACCCCCCCTATGTGTGATTATTGTTCTTAAATATTCAATGTCTTTTTATACTTTTTTATTTATGGTGTATGATAAATAAATTATTTATATTTTATATAAGGTGGCCCCTTAGCAATTTATTTATGCATAACTGAACACTGCATTATATATATTTTAATGAGCCTATAGAACAGTCAACACAATTTTCTTGCTTTTTTTTTTTTTTTTTGAGCAGTTCAACTGGACTTAGTGACCTCACTGAGCCACGAGACACAAAGTACCAAATGCTTTAGTGAAGTCCCAGTGAATTTTAAAGTTTATATTTTGTAAACAACTTTTCTTGATGGTTGATTCTGGTAGCAGCTAATATACAGACTATATTTAGAAAGTTTAAAGTGTAGCTGCTTACAACCAATATTTGTCACATGCCTCAGTGAGGTCACTAGGTTTTGGTACCAAGTTGATTGGTTCAGGCCACAAACTGGCTGCATCCATTTTTACCATCAAGCATATGCATTGTGAACATCTTGTCCTTTTTCTTTTGTCACTATAAATAATAAATGGACATTAACATAAATAATGTTTCTTTATTAAAATTGTCTAAAAATAGACTTTCAGTGGGTTTTTAAATTCAAAATTCAATATTCTGATGCGTTGTATACAACGTACATTATCATATAGATGTTTGATAAATTAATACTTTTATAAGATAAAAATATAACAATTCCAAAATCAATACCTATACAAAGATGATATAAAAATATATTCTTCATTGTTAACAATAGGTAAGCAATGACTATTCCATTATACTCTTGATCAATCCCTGTCTTATTAAATACATTAAAGTTCCCAAGGGATGCATTGTAAAGCATTAATTTATTGCACTATATTACATATATCTTCCACCATAAATTAGCAGGTTTTTTTCAGAAACATATTGTGCAATGGTCCCATGTAACTACCCATCATTACAGTCCAGCTATATGACTTCTTTGCACTCGCAGGTCTGAGCACTGGCCATTGTGCAAACATTTCCATCAGAGTAGAAGGTGGGACCTACTTTGTTTCGGCATTTTATTGATACTCATTTGTGTCACTTTTCAATTCTGGTCGTTTAATCTTGACCTACAAAAAAGCCACCCACAAGGAATGTCAAAGGAAAACTGTCTTTCATATTGTCACAGAAATATATATTATTTAATAACATAAATTAGCACAAAATAAAAAATTATAAACATAAAGAAATTAAATTAGGTAGTATTGCTAAAGGAAAATTGTATTTATTATGTGTAGAAGTTAGAATTAAAGTCTTCAAAAAGTAACAGGCTAAACATTTGGGAAGATAAAAGGTTTAGAAGCCATTTTGTTGTGACTTATATCTATTCGCTTTCTAGTGAATAATATGTTTATAGTGCGACTTCACACCAAGAGGAATTAAATAAATGGTTAGCTCACATATTGGGGCAGATTCAATTCCCCCGCGTTGGTCTTTGGAGCAACATGGGGGACATATTATTACCGTTACAACGGTAATAGCCACGCATTATTTCTGTAACCACAGTAATGTTAACGCAGATTTTTGCGGCTCACAGAGCTGCGAGAAAAAATCAGCGTTGAAATTACCCTAGTAACGGTAATAGTGCGCGGTCCGCGTTGTTCTTTAGAATTGAATCTGCCCTATTAAGTCTTTTTGTGAATAATGTATAGTAACACACATATAATGTTGCTAAACTGTCAATTTGTCAATATATAAAAATTGTTAATGACACATGAATATAATACAACTAAGCTGCCAATCCAAACATCAAGTGAAATGAAACTCAACTTCATATGGAGCCAGTTTATTTGAGTCAAACAGTGAAACACAGCACATAATGCACTGTATTAGCTCCATTCCCTCAATACAATCTGTTTCTACATGCGGTTTGCCTGAGTAGGTTTGGGCCACTCTGCAACAAGCGCCATGTTGTGTTTTTTGTCTTGAAATAAATGTGCTCCACCTGTAAACTATCAATACTCAATAAAGATGTTTTACTGTTAAATTGCAATAAACACTCAAAGCAACTATTACAGTTCCTCTCTTATAGACATCTGGGGGTAGATTTGCTAAAGCTTCTAAAAAGGAAAAGTGGAGGTGTTGCCCATAGCAACCAATCAAATTCTAGCTATCATTTATCTAGTACATTCTATAAAATGATATCTAGTATCTGATTGGTTGTTATGAGCAACACCTCCACTTTTCAATAGTAAATCTACCACCTGAAGTGATATACACTTCCGGTAAAATGTCAGTAAGCATATAGTAGTATATACCTCTGTTAAACTGTCAATTTTTTCCAGGCGTTGTTTCCAGCTGACCAAATTGGGCCCTTTTGTGTTTGAGTCTGAAGTTGGTATTTCTGATTCTCCCAGCTTTTCAAATGCTACAAAAGTAGATATAGAGGAAACCAAGTATCAATAATGGTAATAAACTTTTTCTGAAAGTAAATATATTTCAAAATACAATTTAATAACTAATAAAATATGAGTTATGCTTACCTGGAAATATAGAAGATTTCCAACTAAACCTTGTGTTGTAAAGCCTGATTAGAAAGATACAATGAATATTGTTATTAGAGCTTTAAGAGAGACAAAGAGAACAGATAGAGAAAGGAATGTGTTAGAGCAATGCTGTATTGTGTGAGAGGAAAATGAAAACATTATGCTTATTAGTGGTTGGTGAAGTCCCAGCACATGAGGAAGTCTGAGCGACTGCTCTCTTAAGCATATTTAAGCTGTATACCTTTGGTAAACTATCAACACTTTCCTTAGGAATGACTGAGCAGAGTGGGCAAGCAGCAGTGAGCACAACAGTGGGCCTAGATTTTACACTAGTCACCTGCAAAGTGGTCTGTTTTGTATACTACTACCATAAATTTGTTCTGTATTGTATACTGGCCACCTTAATTGGGGTCAATATTGTATACTAGCGATCAGAATTGGGCATGCATTGTTAGTAGCCGATGAGAAGAGCAATTTGCATTATATACTAACCACCAGAAAGGGGGTATACATTATATGTGGGTCATGAAACCATAGTGTACATTGTATGTTTTATAGGGACTACTGAGGCCCTATATTTTGTTATGCTAGTGCTATGTTAACAAGGCGATTATATGAACTGAATATCCTATAACCCTTTGAATTTTTGCACATGCTCAGTGCATTAAAGAGAAGAAGATAAAGACAAGAATGATGCCTTGCAAGCTGGGCAGATACCTCTTGATATAACTGATAGTTCAAATGATGCTTGTAAGAAATGAAATGAGGAAAATAGATCTTGTGGGTTGTATCTGAATATGCTAATAAAATGCCTGTAGATGATCAGCAAAGATGGCCCTTGCTGATTGTTGGCCAAGGAGTAGCGACGGTAACAAGTCAACAAAAATACCCTATGAAGGGTCCTCTTTAAACACTGATTAAGAATTATCACACAGCCAAAATGATTCTTGTTCCCCTACAATATTTTAACCAACATAGGTAGAGTGCATGTAGCCTTTATCTGGCCTATTTAGTTTTGTGGGAATCCAGAACATGTACTTATTGTTATATAATTGTTAACGCTGTGCTAATATCTAATACCTTTTACTATTGTGTACCGATATTCTTTATGCAGTTCTGTGATAGTGCTGCTTTTTTGTGGTATCATTCAGGAGTACAATGGGGTTATCTGTACGAAGGAAACTCTCTACATATAATACATGCTACATCTCTAAATCTATACATATTACATTGAAATTGCCTTCTAGATATGCATTATATGCTGCACTCTATGCTATCATTTAAGACTTATAGATATTATAGTATGAAAATGCGGAGCAGACACTAATATAGATGTCACTCACTCGTCTGTATCGTCAGCATATTTCTTCTTGCGATAGCAGTGTATTGCCAACCAGATGCCCAGGAGGAGCAGGAGGAGGAATGCTAAAGCTCCAAATAATATCCCAAAGAAAGCATTCAGATTCATGGAGAGGTTCTCACATTGAGGTCCAGATGTAGTATATATATTGAAGGGCTGACATCTGTGGTAGGATAAATGTAGAACATGTAAGGATAGATATATATATATATATATATATATATATATATAATATATAATGTTTTCTCATAATTTATATCGTTTCTCACATAGAATGTAAAAGTAAATAAAATAAAATATATTTGGTTTTACAACAGAACATATCCACATTTATTAAACTGCAACATAAGCATTTAGATTTATCATTTCTATGGTCAATTATATTTATTCCATTGTGAAAGGTTATAGAAATTGACATGAAAATGGAGCACTAAAGCTATTTTTAGTTATAGTAATATTTCTAGCTATATGGATCTGGGCGGATTGGAATAGTTACACATAATGAGTTACTCTCCCATGAGTTAATCCCATTTTTGTATTTTTTGCATTTTCCTTTATTGGGTATTTAGACTCATTTATCCCTTCCAACAGTTACTATACCCCGGAACGCTCCAAATAATACAGGAGGAACATAATGGTTAAAGGTCAGTGAATTATTTTATTTCTGCTCAATTGGAATAAGAAAATTGATCCAGTCTAGTGTTTGAGGCACTAGTCGTGTGTCTCCTTGGTACAAATGAAATTCAAAAGGAATTGATAACTTTCCATACTGCTGTGTTGGGATGTGACATATTTAAATTACACCCAGCCTTGTACTGGTGTCTCTTCTTGTGCCCCTCTAATAGGATGGTGAGCGGGAGAAAAACTTTCCAACGGACTACATGGAAATCTTACCTCCCCACCTATTATTCTATAGACTATTGTAGCAAGTATATACTGGCCAAAATTCTTTGTGACACCTAAAACAGGTATCCCATATCCTAACAGCATGTAGGATGGTATTGAATCCACTTAGCCTAGTCTGGAAGCCTACAGTTTCTTGTTCCTAACTCCACAAAGCACCAGAAAAGAACCAGTTATTAAAAAAGGTTAAAAAACAAATACAATCTAGGAAACTTGCTATAATACTAAAACTTGGTGTAGACAGCTAATGAAAATACAAGTATCTAATAACCTCAAGATACAAATAAACCAATATCAAAGTTCATATATTTCTAGTACCTATCTAATTTAATACATCAAAATAATTCACACTATTCAATCAATGGAATTATATGGACAAATTAAAACATCTTCAATTGAAATCAAACAATCTATAAAATGCATGTAATCACGGAGTGCACATGAAATTAAAAACAAATGGGTGGAAATTAATTAGAGCAATCCATGTGCAAGGTGTCTATTTTTCTTTGTTGGTGAATTTCAAATAATGTCAAGTATGGTCTTTGCGAATATAGCAACTAGCATTTTTGCAAAAAAACCAATAATAGTTGCACATGTTGATGCAGCTAGCAACAAATCAAAAATCAGTATTGAAAATGTCTTAGCAAAACGCCAAGTCAAAGTGAACCTAAAATACCAGCTGGCTTATATAATAAAGATACAACAACATTTACAAATTTGTATCAAGAGTTTCAGGGGCTTATCAGAATTTAAGATTTTTGAGAAAAGGTAGTGATTGTGGAGAAAGAATATGAAGCTAGAATCAGATATAACGGGTCTGATTCATTAAGGCACACAAAACAAACATATTGTGGGTTTTTAAAAACTGCATGTAATTCGGGCCTACACATGTCTTTATTCAACTACAAGTAGATGTGAACAAGAGTCTTTTGTTGAATACGGGATAGGTACGCTCTGCTGATTTGAGATGGCACTTGCCATATGCAAGCAGACATATCACCCTGCTGGATACATACAATACATATGTGTAATATGCTTCTTCCCCTCCCCGCTCCGTCCCTGAAATTGTAGGCTGTCAGAAGTGTCCTTTGTGTTTGAAAATGAAATGAATGTTCTCGCGATCACTGAACGTATAGACCATTTCTGGGCATGCTCAGTGCAATTTAACACAAAATATGGAAAATATCAGCATTTATGTTCCTTAGTGACTCAGGCCCAATGTGTTTATCTTTGCTGGGTATAGTGGTACTAAAACTTTTTGAGAAAAAGTAGTGATTGTGGAGAAAGATATTATCCTACACACAGCAGACTTCCTATTCAGTAATCTGAAATAATAATAATAATAATAATAATATTATAACAAATTGCAGTCAATATTGACAACCTAATATTGCCGATAATGTAGAATAATAGTTTGTACTAGAGATATTCACTGACCTCCATATTTTGTTTTGGTTTTGGATCTGGTTTAACTTCGTGTTTTACTTTCGGCAAAACCGCCCTCACGTGTTTTGAATCCCAACTTTTTTGTAAAATCCCTATTTTTTTTTGCTAAAATCACATAGTTTGGCTTTTTTTATCCCTACATTATTATTAACCTTAATAACATTAATTTTCAATCATTTCCACTCAATTTTTGTCAAGTGACAAGAACACTGCTACCCCTCCTGTTTCTGTTTGAGGAATGGCACTGGAGACTGGAGAGTGACAAGAACACTGCTACCTCTGTTTCTGTGTGAGCAATGGCGCTGATCTCCTGGGGAGGGAGGTTCTTATGGAATCCAAAACCCGCGAGATTCGACAATGCAACACTGAAGTTTTGCCTCGATTCAGATCCAAAGACGAGCGAAAGTAACGAGCCTAGCTCGCAAGCCTACTCGGATCCCCTAAGTTCGGGTGGGCTTGGTTTTCAGAAAACCGAGCCTGAGCATTTCTAGTTTGTACTGATCTAAACAGCAACTGTTAATACAAAACACTGAAATATGCAATATTTATTGTGAATGTTTGGGACATTTTACACACACGCATATAACTTTATACACAAATAATTTTACACACACACAATATCATTTTCTGTAGCTCCAGGGCCACCACTATGATACTCAGAGATAATGATCTATATAAGTTTGTTTTCCCATGTGCCTAACTAGCTATAAAGTCTCCAGGTGACCCAATTGTTATTTACATATGAACCTGCTGCTATTGGTTGCAGGTTAGAATGATATGAAAATGCTAAAGGACATTGAACTTCTAAGTGTGGGACAGGCCAAAACATAGAATCTAAATCACTGGCAGGGAAATGATTAACACTGATTACCTAATTTATCCCAGGCTGTTGCAAGTGAAAAAAAGTAGGGAATAAGTATAAATGGGAAAGCAGAAGCAGATTTGGTAGGCATTTAGAGTCAGTCTATTTTGGTTTGTATTTGTTCCATGTAATATGACATTGGCATCATAGGATGTCCACTTACTTGCAGCTAAATTCTCCAGCAATGAGTTGACAGGTGCCGTTATTCTTGCAGTATGAAGTTAGAATGCAATTTGAAACACACTGAAAAGTTTCATTATCTAGTGTGTAATTATCCAAATTACAGCTAGCAAGAGCAATCAGGTCAGATATGGTCACTGAGGAAAGAAGTTGACAATTATAAAAAAAAAAAATTTCTCTCAACCTTAGCCCACATACTGTGTGTCTGTTTCACAAAGCAATAACATTTAAGTTAACTTTTTTATTACTACATAAGTCAAAATATTCCAGTGCTTTGCATAGTATGTAAGTGCTGTAACAGATAAACGTTTGTCAAGCTACCAATGTGTACTACACAGAACCTCTTGTCTCTTTATTGCAGAACACCCCTATATATTGTAGTAATAATTTACAAGCTATAAGTTACGTAACCTATGCAGAGAATTGATGTTCAAAAACAAACAAATACGTATTGAAGAATATAAAGCTAGAATCAAACTGTATTTTAATGGCTTTATTCCTGAAACTACATGCCAGTTAAATTTATTTGAAAGTCTAGATGCCGAGCATATGTCCAAATAGTCAAATATTATGACTGTATACCAAAATGTAGGAAAAAGAATCTCACAGGGATTAACAGATGAGCTAATAAGCGGAGTGGTAGAGTCTTAGTCAATCTTAGTCTTTCAGCATAAATGTCATGTTTATTACATTAAAGTAAATTAAGCAACATGACCTGGATCATACTGGGAGGCTGTTTATTCACTATTTTCAATTAACTGCAGGATATAAAGGATCTGAATCATTAAAGCGCAAAAAACAAACATATTGTGCGTTTCTTTAAAATACACATAATTAAGTTATACGCGCGTTTGTATTAAACTACAAGCGGATCTGAACAAATGTCTCTTATTGAATACGGGGGTAGGCACTCTCTGCCTATATAGAACTTGCCAAATGTAGGCAGACACATCACACTGCTGGATACATACAACACATATGTGGAATACGCCCCTTCCCCCTCCCCGTTCCGCCCCTGAAATTGTACGCTGCCGGAAGTGTCCTTTGTGTTCGAAGATGAATTGGATGTTCTCGCTTTAACTGGCATATAATCCATTTCTGGCATGCTCAGTGGCATTTACATTCCTTAATGAATCAGGCCCGATGTGTTTATCTTTGCTAGGTTCAGTGAGATGGTCACAATATGCTAGTCTCTGCTACGTATAAAGTCGTTGGAAACCTTTTTGACTTTATAGTACCAAAGATTCTGCTCTTGGCTAGGTGAACACTTTTCTCCACAAACTTGTTGTAGATATCTTCCTGAATATAGGTGCGAGAGCCAGCACAGCAGCACTGTCCATGGTTAAAGAACAGCATAAAGTGTTTATCACTGTCACCATAATGTTTTAAGCATTGTTTGATGTAATCCGATTGACAACATCGGGTATAATATGACGGACCTGCTGGGTATAATGCACCGGACATTGAAAGTTCTTCATGTTCAATGCAACAAACACGGAACCATTATGACCATATTCATATCCAAACGTATCTCAAGATACATTTCGATCTGAATCGGGGTGAAAGTACCTTCTGCCTAAAAGTTGCTCGCTGTATGTAAATAAACACAACAGACTGCAGTATACGCATAAGCATCTGCTCAATAAAAGGTCACATATAATTTCTAAAATAAATAAACAACTCTTAACAGTATAATCATTAATAAAAGCATGGATTTAAAAAAAATATATACAATATATATATTTTTACATTAAATACATAAATTAAGATGCTTTTAATGCGTACGCTACATACAATGCATTTACATAGTCAATCTTCCTTGCGTGCATCTTTTCTTCTCTTGCTACAGGTCAGTTGTAAGTGCTGAGTGATAGTGATGAAGGACGTGTATACATGCTATAAGATATATTTGCAAACAAGAGCAACTCTGAAAATGCATTTTATGTACAGTAGACATTAACAAAATCCTGATAAATGTATTTCTTGGGGAACACTGACGTGCATATCCCCGAATTACGTGCGTTTTTATGTATGTATATTTTTAGGGAAATCTAGTATAGTACAATAAGGCAATACAACAAGTGAAAACTGAATCAGACAAAAGGGAAAGTCTCAAATACAGATAGTTTACATTCTAAATGTAAGTGGTGATGCATACAGAAACTGAATGTGTAGGAGAAAGTGCAGCAGATGGTTGTATTTGGCCACAGTAGTTGCCATGTACCACTGATTATTTAAAGGTTCATTCGTGAACTATGACTTTAGGTTGGATTTAAATGTGAGAAAAGAACATGCTTAATATATTACATTGCAGAGGTAACAGCCTGAGAGGGATGAGTCTTTAAGACGACAAACAAAAGTGGAAGAGGTGACAGAGAGGTATTTCTGAGAAGCATGCAATAGATATATATAGTTAGATATATATAGTTACTGTATATTTATATTTAGTTATATAGTTACTGTACAACAGGATGCTATAAGAATGTGAATTACAGTTCAAGCTATAAAGCCACAGAGGATAATATGGGTATAATGTGTTGGACTCTAATGGGTATAGAATGATTGAGGCTGCTGGATATAATGTACTGGTCAATATGAGGTATACTTTACCTGCTGCTTCTGTGTAATGTGTTGACCATCATTTGTTGGATGGTATATTTTTGGGCAGCTGTCTAATATCTGACACTTAAGCTCAAGTTAAATGACACAATTTAATTATTTAATTACGTTGGCTACAAACTACATTTTACAATATCACACTCTATGATACATTTAAATAATGCAGAACACTTACATTTATCACCCTCTGTAATACTAGAAATTTTAAGATCCGCTGAACGTGCGCTACCAGAAATGTATTTCCTAAAATATGGCACGAGTTCATCATTCAGAAAAGTAACTGTTCTCATATTTGCCTCATAGGCAAATCGAGCAACAAATATTGCAGAAAAAGAACTAGAAAGATTCCTGAAAAAGAAAAGAAAACATATATAAATAATTTAAAGGAGCACGCAATTTGCATCTGGATTATTTTCATCCGTACAAGAATAATGCAACCAATACAGATATGTTACATAGTGTAGAAGAGTAAGAGTCTTACATCATGATTGAGAGAGAGTCAGATTACAAACAGAAGTTATCAGAAGTGTGTCTGTCTGTGATAATCAAGGGACTGCATAGGAGCATTATTCATCAAGCAGAGCTTAGATGCAGGAGGTTTCAGCCAGAATGGAGACGTTAAAGTCTATAAAACAATGTCTTCTAGTGAGCAGTTCAATAACGTTGTACAAGCTGACTGATGTAGAGTGTGTAGCTGGTGTGGAGCTTAGGTTTTGGGATCGTTACTGGTTATTCATATTTGCGATTGTTACTGCTGTTACTGGAGGGAATTAATAAACCAGAAGATTTTACTGCAAATAAGCTTTTGTGAGAGACATTATTGGAGCACCATCTGAAATGTGCTTGTTGAAGTAGGATGCTGTGTGAAGCCTGTTTAATCTTTAATTTGTGACTGCCCACAACTGCTGAGTATTTTATGTTTGTTATAAAGAAGAAAAATCATTTTGGAGTTGAGTAAAAACCTTGATTCAGGAACCAGTGTTTGATCTGTGTCAATACAGTTAAACAAAAATGTTGAAATTTGTATTTGACAAAGAAGGGGTTAACTACAGACCCCTTCTGTTATTGAAACCAAACCTATTATCTTATTGCACAGTGATGCTGAATTGGTGAAAAGGAGAAACTGTGAGAAATAAATGTGCTCAATGATTTTGCGCTTCAGGAAAAAATCTTTACTAGAAAATAAGTTTTATGAGTTACTTGGTGAGGGAAAAAAAGATACTACAGAGACATACTAAAATGCAGGGGTTGTTTCCGAACCATTCCTGCTGCTACAGTGCGGTCAATGATACCATCCTTGCAAATATTTTGGTCTTGGAAAGTGGCGCTATAGATAGGGAATGTTCCATTACTATTGAAAGTAATTGAGGAAAATAGGCCTGATTCAGCTCCAGACATACACCCATTTACATAACGTATTTTGCATGACTTTCAGTGTGTATGTCCAGAAAGCAAATTTACACAACAACACGGCATTCACTTCCGCATGCATCTGACATTTACGACCCTTAATGACTTGAGAGACAGAACAGGGTAGGAAAGGGGTGGACTAGCATAGGCCATGCACTGTAAGCAGGGCCTGATCAACCACTAGGCTGACCAGGCTGCAGCCTGGGGCGCTGGGTCCCGGGGGGCGCGGCACTGCGGGTATTAATTTTTTTTTTTTATTCTTTTTTTTTTTTTCTTCATTCATTTTTTTTTTCGGGGTGGGGGAGGGGGGGTCGCCGCGCGAGGGGGGGGGGGGGTCGCCGCGGGGGGGTGGAGAGCTCGACGATCAAAAGCATTGGTGGTCAGTGGTTAGCAACACACAGCCAATCGCCAGGCTGCCTGTTGCTATGCAGCAGACAGGAAGCAGGACGTCTTCACTTCCTATCTGCTGATCTGAGGAGAGGAGCGACGCTGGCACAACTACAGGTAAGTAAAGGGGGAAACTGCCCTGCATATCTATAGGGAGGTGGGGGGAACTGCCCTGCATATCTATAGGGAGGGGGGGGGGGACTGCCCTGCATATCTATAAGGAGGGGGGGGGAAACTGCCCTGCATATCTATAGGGAGGGGGGGGAACTGCCCTGCATATCTATAGGGAGGGGGGGTGAACTGCCCTGCATATCTATAGGGAGGGGGTGGGAACTGCCCTGCATATCTATAGGGAGGGGGGGGGGGGGAAACTGCCCTGCATATCTATAGGAAGGGGGGGGGAACTACCCTGCATATCTATAGGGAGGGGGGGAACTACCCTGCATATCTATAGGGAGGGGGGGAACTACCCTGCATATCTATAGGGAGGGGGGGGGACTACCCTGCATATCTATAGGGAGTGAGAGGGGGGACTGTCATGCATATGTATAGGGAGGGAGAGGGGGACTGCCATGAAAATCTATAGGGAGGGAGAGAGGTTGATATGTTTGAAGGAGGGGGGCTGATATATGTGACTGGGGGAGTTTTGATGTGACGGGGGGGATAGCTACAGAGTGGAGGTAAGGAAAATAGCTGCAAGGGTGATGGATGCAGGGTGGGAGGTAAAGAAAATGGCTGCAGCAGGGGTTAAGGAAAATGGCTGTGGGGGGGGGTTGTGGTTAAGGAAAATGGCTGCAGGGGGTATTTAAAAAATAGAGCAGCTTTGGGGGCAGAATCTCATGATTGTGTGGTAGTCACATGGGTGGTCTCAGCAATCACTAGAATACTAAATATTAGTGAGATGGGGCTGGTAGAGGTTTGTATTTGAGTGACAACAAATATTCAGATATTGCTTATATATGCCTGTCCAATGGGGTACTTTTAGCTGGCCATAATGGAGTGTTTTGTTTTAACTAAAGGGCCTAATCATTCAGGGTTTGCATTATAATACATTTTTGCATTTTCAAAACAGGACGCCAACTTTCCAGAAGCCAGAAAGAGGATAACAAAGTTGCAAGAGAGAGGAGCAAGAACAGGTAAGAGACAATGGCACAATCTGTCTAAATTTGAATGCTGGAGAATACACCTGAACATTCATATTCAGGAGTGTTCCTATACATCTAAATATATTCGGAGGAGGGGGGGCGCTGCGGCCGTATTAGCCTAGGGCGGCCAGAACCCTTAATCAGGCCCTGACAGTAAGGGCGTGTTCACACAGAGGCGGCTAACTCAAATCCTGTCTTTATGCATGCATCTCAGCAGCTAACACAGAACAACAGTCAAAGACGGATTTAGACCTCATGGGGCCCTAGGCAAGATATTGCCTAGGGCCCTAAAAAATACTTTAGCCTGTTTGTGTGTCTACATTTATGGAAAATATGAGCTCTTTATTTCCACCCCTATTCAAATTGTAATATATCTGAAGAAATGTTTGGATTTGAATACGGGGGAAACTACACAAAAGTTACATACTCTTATAAAACACAGAAATTGTGCCCAACGTGAGCAGTGTAACATTTCAATAGGTGTGAGGTCCACATTGTTATCAAATATCCACTCTGCTTCTCGCTGAGCTAATAGTCTGTAAATAAAACTGGAATGTTGACGGTGACAATTCATTCTGCCCTGTTTGTTTTTCAGTTCTGGGTGGAATAAATATGATAACAGAAATTCCATGCAGGATACTTAGAGACAATTTTTTCCAGAAATGTGCAAAATGATGCAAATATTCCACAATACATTCCAGTTTTATTCGAAGGGCATGAAACTACATACACTAGTACAATCTTTTGTTTTTAGAAAAACCTTGTAATGTGTCTGCCCTTTTCATAGTAAAAACAACACGCATTATAAAATAAAGTTGGAAAAAAACATTTGGGATAATAGAGACAGATTTGCACTCACTGTGGGGTTTCCATTGTACTCTCACTACTAAACAGAGTTGTCACATCAACTGAAGCAGATTTTAGAATACTTGCAATCTGCAGAAGAGAAAAAACAGAGATAAACATTATACAATATGCATTTATTACAACATAACTATGTGTGACAGCTATGCTACAGAAGGATTGGGTGTCTGGGTACCACTACATGCAAACTTGCAGTTATCACACAATAGCAAACAGGGGTTGTAGTGCTATAATAATAGAAATGCTGAACTCCATCAAATGAATAAACAACATAATGTGGAGGGACAAAGTCAAGTTTTATTCTTTGTAGATAGGTCATTGCTATTTGTAAATTTCAGTGGCTGTCATTATGTCCCCAGTTTCCAATTTGTTCATCTTCCAGGTAAAATGTAGTATCATCCTTAAAAGGACAATACATGTCAGAAACAGAAATCTTCCCTACTATTGATGTAAGATAATACATAGCTTTAATAAGAAAGCACATTGCAAATTTCAACACCAATAGTTCAGCTTATCTGAACTTACTTTGCAGAATTATATATTACTAGCTGAAGTACCCGGCATTGCCCGGGTTTAAATATTCAAATTATTAAGTTATCAATGAGTTGGATGTAACTGTCAAGCTTTTATAAATAATTAGTAGCTAAGATGCCATCCAAATCCATCCAGTGGAAGGCACAGAACATGCTCCCCAGTTCAAAATTCTGCCCCGTGTACACCAGCGGGAGGTCCAACTGGGATCTCAACCCCCTAGTATGTCTTCTGGGATCCAATGTTACCAGTTTGTGACATTTTTGTCCAAATCCATTCAGTGGAAGACTCTGAACAGGCTCCCCATGTCAAAGTTCTGCCCAGCGCACACCAACGGGAGGTCTGACCATGACCCTAACCCCCCTTAAAACCTGGGGCCAGGATCCAATTAGCCAGGTTGGTTACATCCCAATGGGTGCAGGGGTGTCCGAATGCATATGCGGACAGACAAACTGACCAATGATTTTTATATATAAGATAATAAAATGTACATACCTTATTATAAGCTTGTTCAAAAGTGAAGTTATTTCCAGCAGATATTACTGTTACATTTACAGATCTCTTTTTCATACCTATAGACAAAACATCAAATATTAGAAGACAGTAAATTTGCAAACATACACATTGAAACATGTCATCATTTTACTTACTGATATTGAAATCACAGCCTTAAAGAAAAACAGAAAATAACTTAAATTTCAGATGTCAGCATAAAGATTAGAATCAGTGGCCGATTTAAACAAGCTTGATTACAGGTGACTAAAATATTTATCGTTTTAACACTGTTGTATATGATATATAATAAAGTTTATAAAACAAATGTCAGTAGTCAGCCTTGGCGTTTAAACTTACCTGGCCTAAATTGTGCCTGGAAAGTGTTGCTGGCTGTTGTGCATCTATCACCAGAGAATGGCAGAGGGCAGTCACATTTGGAAGTGCAAGAAGACCCACTCCTGGTGCACGTACCACCATTGTAACAATAATTTGATGCACAGGCACCACAGCAGGATATACCATCACCTGTAGACACAAATGAGCGCAATTAGTCCACCTGTCGGTTGGAGCACTGATAACTGATAAAAGGTTAACATCTCTCCATTTGGTAGATTGACACTTTTGCCATTCCCATAGAGCTCTATGAGGACAGTGAGAATTTTCAAAAACTGGGTTAACAGATTTCACTGGCATTAACCCTTGAATAAATTGGGTGCTAAAAGGGACTTTTTCTGACCAAAATAGTTGTTTTCAGCGAAGTTTAGGCTTTACGCTTGTTGATAAATAGACTCCAAAAAACAAAACTTTCAGATGCTATGAAGTCCATTAAATAAGTGCCTTAAATGACCCCACAATTAAATAAGTAGCACACGTTAAAAAAAAATAGGTAAGTATCTTTGCTCGGAGGGCAGGTTGCTTGTTTTTATATTTACTTTGTTCCCTCCATTTTTTTTTACAGTAAACACATAAATTAGCATTTTCTTAATGCGTACTGTACATACAATGTGTTTTTATATACTATCTTACAGTGGTCTAGCATACACATGTTCTGTGCTGTCTAGTGGCAGGCATATATGTAGTTTTTAAAGCAAAAAATAACTTACACTCAGTGGTAGTAATTTTGCCGAAGCTGTAAATGCCGACAACAGGTACCACGACAGTTTAAAATCAACTGATGCAATTTCCGACTAGATGTTAATAGCGACAGTTGTAAATTCATACAAACATAAAAGTAGACTTGTTGAAATAGTGACATACTGGAATTTAGAAAATCTCACATCCTGACACTGAAACTGACATCACTTGCAAGGGCTGATGTTATTAAAAGGGGCAATGTGAAGTCCCGGCACCTGTATAATGTTTAATAGGAAGGGCTGTACATTATACAGAAACCGGGTCCTCGTATTGCCCCTTTAATAACATCAGCCCTTACAAGAGGCGTCAATGTCGGGATGTGGGATTGTCTCAATTCTGATATGTCACTATTTCAACAAGTCTACTTTTATGTATCTCAGAATTTACACCTGTCGCTATTAACATCTAGTCGGAAATTACATCAGTCGGTTTTAAACTGTTGTGGTGCTTCTTGTTGGCATTTAGAGCTTCGGGGAACCATACCCAACCCCTTACAGCTGCCCAGTGCCTGGTGCAAATGATATGACTAAAAAACAAATGAGAGAAATCCAGGATTGAGTTGGCAGCATCTCTGTTGGCATGACCTCAGCACGCCCTTACTGTACATTGCCTACGTTCATCCACCCTTCTTTTCCCCATTCCGCCTTTCAATTCATAGGCAGTTGTAAGTGTCATTTGCGTTCAGACATGAATTATATGAAATTGGGTTTCTTGGTGTAAGATCCATTTCTTAGCATAGAGCTATTTCATGCAAGATATGGCACTGAAAGGGACTTATATCTGAAGATGAATCAAACCCAATGTGTTTAATAAATTACTTAAAAGGGCAGTAGTAAGAAGAATACATTACATTCAAGACCAAATTAATAGAGGGAATCAGAAAATTTCACAAACCTATCCCAAAATCAGCATGAAACAAAAAGACACTGCCACAACACATTCATCATATGCACATATCATACATAAAGTACACATATATTAGTATATCCATTTATTACACATATACACATATATTATCTATAGAGTTGCCTGATCAGCAACTCTATAGCATTTGGTCAGTTGTATTCTAACTCCCTGAAACAAAATAAGCAGAGTATCTCTAAACTAATTGATCCAATATTTAGTTGATGTCATTGTTGCTGTGTATGTGAAATCACTTCTTTATTTGAATTTTAACATATCTTTGAGAGCAAAGTTATCAGACAGCGTTTGTGTAAGATTTTTATACTCGTACAAAGTGTAAATTAAATACATGTAATTGTGTTCTGGATTAAAATTACTCCAATTCTGACTAACTTTACCACCTACTCCACTTTTGTACATATTTCTCTTACATTACTGAGCTCCTGACCTGTGACTAGGATCCAAAGGGCAGCATGATAAGTGCACCCCATGCTGTTGCTTTAAAAATTATTTTATTCATCAAAGTACAGTATTAGAACAACAATGTATATTGGAGTAATAATAAAACAATTTTATTTAGTTACCTGTGAATCCATAATTACATGTACAGCTGTAACTTCCAACTGTGTTTCTACAGGTTGCATTAGGTGAACAGTTACTGTTGTTCAGGCACTCATCAATATCAGCACAGTAGGTACCATTACCTAGTCAAAGGGAAATATGTAACAATTAACTCAAATATACAACTAATTAACAACACATTATAAGAGGAACTATTGCCTTCTGCAAAGTAATCTTGGCACATCAATAGTGATATTGCATATTAGACTTAACACCAGATAATATTTTGCGTATTAGACTTGCCATTGGATATGGTTCTGCATAGTATACTTGGCACCAATTATGGCACTATATATTAGACTTGCCAACTATGGTTTTACATAGTATAATAAGAAACACATATAGCTCAATAAATTATACTTGCAAGTAGATATAAGTCAGATTTGAGTAACTGTCAGGTGGCATCTGACCTGGGGCACTAGACAAGATACTTTTTGGGGGCCCCTCCATTTGTAAGAAAACCTACATGAAAAAATTTGCGTAATCTGGGCCCCTCAGTGTTCTTTGGGCTCTATGCGGGAGCCTAGGTTACCGCATAGAGCTTCGGCATAGATATTCTGGCTCTGAGTGGTATGACTTTGCTCATTATAGTATGTAACCCCCTGTCACTGTGTGTAGTGTGGGGTGCAAAGGGTACACAGTGCACCTCCTTCTCAAGCCCTGGCTAGCTGATGGGCATGGGTGTAAATGATCAGGGGGTCCCTGCACATGCAGGTGTTTCTTTGTAGTTAGTGGGACACAGGTAATGTCACTTTGGTGCAGTGTAATAGAAGTCACAATAATTTGGGCGCCAGACCATCTCTATAACAAACTCAACTCTTTATTTACACTCTTCCTCCAGCACGATAATCATAATGGTTGCAGCAATAAAGAAATATATGTACAGCTCCTTACTCTCTCCAGCACAGTTCTTAATGAGCAATACGAATATGGTTGCAAATATATCTCATTACTCCTCCTGCACAGTTCTTAATGTTATCCAGATGTTATGTAACATAAATCATTGGTCTCTCTTACACTCCATACTCACTGCAGATACCCTTTCTGCAGGGGCACATGCATGGATGCTAATAGGCAGGCAGCCTCTCCTCCATGCAGCTCTGACACACTCTGTGTACCTCTCAACTGCAGCTCACCCCTCCTCTGCGGGGATGATGTCTCCTGTGCTCTGACATGTCACTCTGTGTACTCTCAGCCTCAGGATCTGACACTACAGCTACCAGGCCTCTTGTAGCAGCCCTCACTCCAGGGCCTCTTCCATGCAAAGTGTCCCCCTCTCTCTTGGGTTCTCTATAGTGGCATGGAGTTCTCCCCCTCATCCAGTGCACACATTCCTTGCCCTGGCTCAGTCACCACGCTCAGACTTCCAGGCAATGCTGGGGGAGCCTGGGAGCTTCCACCCCAGGTCCCCAGCTACAACTCTCCTCTTGTGTCTCCCTTCTCAGTTCCTATCCCCCCTTAATGACAGCCCCTCCTTCCTCTCACTTAGTCTCACAGGCTGGGCTGGGTTATCACCATGGTAACCAGTTTATGTAACTTTTCAGAAACTTCTATCTTACCCTCTAGGTGACCCCTCCTCTCTTCACTGAGGTAAAGGTTTAACTAAAACACCACTAGGGGGGTGTTACAAGTAGATAAGAGATATGGTTTTGTACTTGGTGAACATGGGTTTTGGAGAGTTGTTTATTCAATTAAAGTTTATTTGAAAATAATGAATGTCTGATTTTTGTTATCTTTAGATATAATGACCCGGCGGTCTTAAGGCAAAGTTGCCACTCAAGGGTTCTATTTTATTGCTTTTCCTGCCACCCACAGCACAAGGCCTTTGGTGTGAGGCTGGTAGCCTCTGGGAGGGAAGGTCATGTTTTTGCATGGGGCTGGTTTTCATTACAACAGGAGATCCCCATCCTTGTGGTCAATCTAATATAGTGAAGACAAACGCAGGCTGTCTACTCGTCTTGCTGACAGTTGTGCAGGAAAGCACAAGTTTTTATTTTTACCTTTATACTGCATTGGTAGTGTATGTTATAATTTCCAGTAAAGCTTACTCTCAACTCCATTGTTTATACATTTTCCTCACTGTACCTAGCCTCTGAACATGCACCAGGAGCCAAAGAGCAGCATTGAAACAGCCTTGAAAATTGATGCAATAAAATGTATTACTCAATTACCTGTAAAACTATAAAACTGAATTAATAACAAAATAGCAGGAGACATGTAGCTTAAGGTGTATTATTAAAAATTAAGAGGTACTGTTTTCTTCTGCAAGGCAAAATGCAAAAAATGTCTAATGTAAAAATTGTTCATTTTTATTAAAGTGTTTGAAATAAACACCATTTCTCCATGTAAAGGTAAAATTTAACTCTCAATGTCTCTGTTTCAACAGCAATGAGGTCCGGACAAGTTTGAAGAGAGCATTCCATCCTTACAATCCAGGCCTAGCTGCTGGTGCAAAAGCAAGAATATCACCATACACAAAGCTATCAGTTGGTGTTTGTGTAGGATTTCGGTATTCATACAAAAATGTAAATAACTGTTGAAAATGCCTCTAGTGGTGTTTTTGCGTAAAATGACTCCAAGTTTCACTCAACTTTTTCTCCTACTCCATATTTATATATATGTCTCTCAGTTTACTGAACTCGTGACCTCTAACCAGAATCCAAAGTGCAGCATGTTAAGCTCACCTCACGCTGTTATTTTATAAAACAATTGTATTCATATTAGTACAGCATTAGAACAACACTGTAAATTGGTGTAATAATAAACAATTTTACTCAGTTACCTGTGAATCCATCATTACAGGTACAGCTGTAATTCCCCTTGCTGTTAGTACAGCTTGCATTAGGTGAACAGTTATTGTTGTTCAGGCATTCATCAATATCAGCACAGTAGGTCCCGTTACCTATTCATAGGAAAAAAAATTATTAATAACTTAATTAACAACACTTAACAACAAAATCGGTAATATTGCCTTCTTTAAAGGAGGAGACTATGCACACTAATATTTTTTTTGTAGCAACGCATCTCCTCTCCAGCTATAGGGGAGGGGGGTGCTGAGTTTAGTAATAGTGAAAAAATGTGTGATCAATGGGTTTGTGCAGCAGAGACTGTTTTGTAGTATGGCTGACAATGGGGCATCTAATAATAATAATAATAATAATATTAATTAATTATTATTATTATCATTAATAACAAATACATCGTCGAATGGTCATTTACTTTAAAATCAGATGATTTCTGCATTAAAGTTATGTGTTTCCTAAATGCTTCATTAAAAGTGCACTGTGTTCCAGAGATCTCTAATCACATTTCATGATCAGAAACTTTGTCACATAATTTTTTTTATAATAGTGGTAGATACATGTTTGTCAATTGAGAAAATTCCAAATAGCTAACAAAGATGAATGTTATTTTATGCACTAGTTTTTTGATAAGCAGCAGTAGCTGTTCTAGGGATGCTTGTCATAAAACCCACACATATTCAGACTGATCACTAAGCTACAGAACTGTTTAACTCATACCAAGTGCAACAATATTTTTGTAATTACAAAACAATTACACTTCTTTATAGAGATTTAGAGTATTAGGAAAAGTAACTTGCAGGACATTTTCTTTTATGTACTTCTAATAATAAATATAATATAAGGCTGACTGGCTCCTGACTTAGAAGTGCCTAAATTTTAATGAATAAACAATTCACTAAATTTACTTGATTGCGCTTGTTTCACTGACAACCACTGGAATAAAATTTATAGCGCAAATGTCTCTATCCCTAAGATATAAACCCACCCTTTTTTCTAGACCACAGGGATGAATACTCACCAGTAAATCCCTCTTTGCAGGTGCAGTTATAGCTTCCCAGTAAATTTGTACACCTGGCATCTGTTGGACATGGTTTTATTTCTGAACATTCATCAATATCTGTAAACAGACAGCAATAAAAAAAAAAACTTGTTATTACTTTAGTACAACACAGACTTCAGAAAAAATATGAACATGGACTGGATAAGTATTGCTTAGGAATGTTGCTGTTGGCAAACACCCCTAAAAATGTTCAATTTGGTCATTGTTACACCTTATACAAATAATGAAAAAAAATCACAAATAAGTATATTCACCTGAGCAATGCAATCTATCCCCAGTGAAGCCAGGAGGACAGGACCCACAGCCAGTATTGCTGTCACATGATACATTAGGGAAGCAGCCTTGAACACACAGATCAGGAGGGGTTTCACAGAATTCCCCTGTGTAGTTATTTGTACAATTGCAGCCAGCAATCTGTCATTAAGAACAAAATAAGCAGATTAATCAAATTTCACAATATAAAGCACCACCTACCTATCTATCTATATATCTATCTATCTATCTATCTATCTATCTATCTGTGACATAAAAAGACAACCACATTTTTTGATTATGGGTTTATGCCCTTAACTTCATGTCTTGGGACATTAAAGAACATGTTTACTTCTATGGTAAGGAGTATGGTGTCATGGAAACAACAACCAGTGTTACACATGAACAGTAAATACTATTAGATATGATTCTATTACTCACAGAAAGAGAACTGCCAGTGACCTTAGATGTTGTAGTAAAATCACACTGAGAACTCTGATTACAATTGCAAACAACAAAGTTGGGATGGAAGATTGACGAGAGACTTTGTGAGTCAGTGACTACAAGAGTGAAGGTGAAATTTCTAATACTAGTTGGTGACCACGTCAGGGATCCATTAGCTGTAACAAAATGAAGGTAAAGTGAAAAAGAACAAAAGACAAGTTTAGCTACATAGGCAGTATGTTCATATACAGTACAGTTAATGTCATCTTTTGTATGATGAGTGATGAAAGTTGTTTCAAAATGACAAATTAGTTCACCCTATGTAATTAACAATTAAACAAAATGAATGAAGTGTGTTCCATTTTTTACACACATCAAATATTTATGTAAAGATATAAATAAACAGTGACATTTTATTATACACATATATACACACATATATATATACACACACACATATACATATATATATATATATATATCAAATATTTATGTAAAAATATAAATAAACAGTGACATTTTATTAGAAGGACCGTTGTTATTAATCAGGATTTAAAAAAGTATCGGCATGATTTGGTATCAACATAGATTTCGAAAGATTCGGAGAATGGATTTTTCCAACAAAAGTGTTTAAAAGTTACAGCTGGTGGCTTGAGATTCCTATAGTTAGCTAGTATTCCATAAAACAAGAAAATAAAGAAAATAAAACAAGTCCATCCTTTTCATTACAAAAAAGCAGCTTAAAAAACTAACTTTAATTAAACAAACCCTATGCCCCTTATTTTAAAATAATTTTATTATTACTGCAATACTTTCACAATATTTCTTCTATCTTGTATCTTTCCTTTTTCTATAGATGCATTTGTTCTATATACCTTAGATGAGCTCCAGGATGTATTTCTTATCTGACAATCAAGTGACCCCAAAAATAAATCTGGGAACACAATTTGGGTCCCCATCCACAAACTTAAAAATGCAAAACAAAAATAAAAAAGCAATGCATTCAGTAGCAGTTGCAAGAAGGCCTTTCAAACAAGGTAATAATATTTTCTGAACGAGGCAATCATAAAGTAGTAGAAAGAAAGGATACATATGGTTACAGATCATCTTATTATTAAGGCCCTAAGCATGACCAGACATGGACTTCCTGTTGGGGAATGTAGACACGTGCCTATAAGACAGTTAGAGATGATATAATATAAAATAATAGGCACAATCACTCACCAGTTACACTGATATCTGTATTTGAACCAGGATCAGCCGTAAAATTGAGCCCTGTCCCATTGGCAGTGTATTGTACTGTAACACTGCTCATAATGAAAGCTTGAATGGTTGCATTGCCAGAAATAGAAGGAGGTACAGCATCTGAAACACACACAGACGGCAAACATATCAATCTATCTCTAGGGGACACAAGTGTACAGCCCTACTAAATATGTCATCTCATTTATAAATTGCCTGCTAAAGCACTGGTAATTGTGATGTGCGGCATTCACCGATTTTAAAGCAGACAGAAAACACTGAAATCATATATCTAAAAATCTGAAAGGTGCATTTGAAACTTCTTTGGAAAGAATAGATAAATAAATATATGTGAAAACTTTACGTAAAAAAATTTGCTTTGATGATATGAATTCCCTATATAGTTTATTACATCCATAGTAAGATGGGATCATACCACAACATGGAACATTTGTTTATTTGTTTTAAAAGGTAACTGTTTTAATAGTACATGAAATTGAAGCATCAGCATAAAACTGCATTCAACCATAATGATAAATAAAGAATAGAACATATGCCATTCAAATGAAATAATTTTTTGAAAGTACTTGGCATCATATGTGAATGTTTCCCAGGTGATGGACCATTTAAAGCAGACATGTATCACCTTTGTCGCTAATTGCGGAACCAAAAGTGACAATAATACACAAGAGTAAGTTACCTATGGAGAGGAGAATAAGAGGTGTAATGGTATTTGCAGATATGCATACTTACTCAAAGTACTATTGGTTTTCTGTAAGTTGTCTACTACTGTCAATGTTGCTAAGCCCAGCTGAGTGTTGTTGGTGCTCATGGCATCATAGATACATTCTGTTTGGTTACCACACTTCATCTGCAGCTCTGCATACTTTACTGGATCTTGCTTTGACAAATCACTTAAGAAAACTGGTGTGAATGCGCTTGTTCCATTTGCTGGAGTTTTGGTAAATAGGCTCTTCTCCTTTACCTCCCCTGTGTAGCAGAGAAAAAAATTAGAAGAGATGTGAACAACAGAAAAAAAAAACACGATTTGGTATTAAAAGCTGCAAACATACCATTTGTATTAGTAATATATACTAAAAATCCCTTCAAATTGTTCTTACAGTACAATAAATGAGAATGTGGAAGAGGAATTGAAGAGAGATTATAAGTGTTGACAGGGACAGCCTTATCATAGTCAGTGGGTCAGTGGAAAGCTGTTGACCTCTAGAGACAACTCCAATATTTCATATTTATTAATAATAATTGTTGCTATATTTACAGAAAAACATAATGTTTTAAGCAAATGGTATGTAAATATCTACTTTTATCTTAAAGAGTTTTCCATATGTGGATAGCCCCTCATATTAAGTAGTAGCACCCCCAAATAGCAGTCAGATGAAGGTCCCCCCACCACTACCACTGTACAGGAAAACAACAGATTGTGCCATTTCCAAAATCTTGGCAGGCATGTTGTTTCAAGGAAAAAGGAAATAATTTACAGCTTGTCACTCAGATTTTATTGGAATGTTGCCATGGCTGTCTATGAGAAGAGGTAGATTACTTTGAAGTTTCTTGAAGATGAAAGCATACTATGGCTGAATGGTCTTATGAGACAACCTTTTAATATGAAATCTAAAATGTAATAAGTTTGTCCTCGTTACTCTAATGAATCCATAAGACTAAGGGGCACATTTATCATTATTCACATAAAGTGAAAAGTAGTTTTCAATCCTTATCGCAATGATAAGGATTGAACTACTTCTCACATTTATGTACAGCCGTGCAGAGAAACAGCAGTTCCGAAAAACTGCTGTTTCAGTGATAAAAAAAAACATACTTACCCCCCTCTTCGGAAGCGCTGTCTCCGGGTCTTCTCCTTACTCTTCAAGTGCGCATGTCCAGTACACAGATCCCCTCTCTGTCTCTGCAACTATCGTTGCAGAGAGAGAGATGTGAGTGACAGGGAGGGATCATGTGATCCCTCCACACATGCGCTGTCCAGCTCTGCTCTCCGGAGCAGAGCTGACAGCATTAGATTTCCTCATGTACGCCAGCTTCAGCTGGCGTGCATTAACATGACAAGTTCCCGAAAAAAATGTTTTTTCGGGACTTGTTAGATTGCGGCCAGGAGCAGTCACCATTCTGTTGAATGGTGACTGTTAGAAAAAACGAACTGCAGCGAAAATTAGTGGTTTGGAAGATTGAACAGTCGAACGGAGCTGTCATAAATATCAATTGCAGACTTCCTTCACCTATTTTCACGGTAATTGCACGATAGTGCAATACCGTCATTTGTTAAATGTGCCCCTAAGGGGTAGATTCAATTAGACGCGCTGTTCTTTAGAGAAGCAGTGGTGGAAATGTTGTTGATGAAAAAAACTGTATAGCTACAGATGAAAAACAGAGGAGCTTGGCTCCGCACCAGGTTTTGTACCATCCTCACTGGTCATATTTTCAGATTAATGTGTCCAGTTCTGAGGGAGTGCTTCATTCAACATGTATGAAATTGTTTAAAAGAATTCGAATAAAGAAAGTGCTCCTGTATTAAACAATATACGAGTTTTGCGATTGGCATGAAATACACATCAATCACAATACAGCAATACGATTGGCAGCTTGAAGTATAAAATAAACATGCAGACTACAGACGGGTAATTCCCATGATAAAGCCGCACAGGCGAAACGTACGTCGGGCTGTTCGTCACGCTAGGTGATGTCAGACCCGGAAATGGGGGGGACTGCTCGCGGTGAATTGCCGCTATTAACTATGAGGATACAGCAGGTCTAGGTGAATTAGATAATATGAGATAAAAGAAACGGTTATGTGTATGTTAGAATGCTAGCGCTCCCAGGTTACAATAAGCGCTATTACTAGCTGCAAATCTGGGACTATTCCTATGTGATAACTGCAACAACAGTAAAGTTCTCAGTATAAACCTGATCAAACACAGGAAGACAGGCATTTATTATTTAGTCTGATGCCAACAGAGAGGGAGGAGCTTAATCTCTATCCCTGTTATAACCATATGAACAGTGGGTAGATTGTTAGCACGCATATCTATGTTAACAATAAACAAATAAATGTATCAATGAACAGCTTGGAGACATGCTATATAATATATAGGCAAGAATAAAGATAATATCAAGCAAATAGATACATAGCTTGAAAAGATACTACCAGAAGATGCTGTCTTATATATATATAATACATTTAAAATTCCTCCAGATAGTGTTCCAAATATACAGTGCACTTTACATTTCCTTTCACACACACACGACATCCTTATAGGCAATTGGAACTGAGCAATACAATATTTCATGTTAATGAGAGAAGTCCACTATTACAGAAAGATTCCATTTAGAAGCATCGTGTTCTTGCCATGATAATAGGAATAGAGACAATTTTTTGTACTGTTATCTTATTCCATAATATTGGTTAAAAACTATCTACTACGGACTAGACTGCTGCACCATATTATATGAGCTCCTGGATAAATAGGACCAATCCCTCTCCAGGGTCTATATTTGAATTCATTGATTTTCCTAATTTTTCTAATTTATTAAAGATAATTCACCTATTACCAATGTATTAATGAGTGCTTTTTAAGGTTTCCAATAAAGAAAAGTTTTAACCTACACTTTTTGGGTAAAGGACTGGAGTGCTTCATTGTTCAACCCTTGCTCTTTTCTTTTAAATGATTAGCTACAGATGAAACCTGTTTTTTTCAGACAAAAAATGTACTCTGTCATTTGTCTGGTTGAGTATAATGCACCAGGGCATCTTGGATTAGCCCCAACCACCCACATAATCTGAATGGATGTGTATAGGTGGTATGGCTAGAGGGAATCAATGGACACCCAATGGCATATCCGGGATATATCCGTATTCCACAAAGAAGACATTTGGTTATTAAGTCTTATATGTATTCAGCGTTTCTATTGAAGAACTTAAATGAAAACATAGCACTTACACAACATTCCATAAAGAAATATGTCTTCTTCTGAACTGTTGCTGGGAATAGTTGTGCCATTTGGTCTCAAGAAATCATCACTCTGGTCTTTGTTCCAGGTACCTATAAAACAAGTATTATATTAGTACAAAGAAGAAAAATTAACAAATAACTCTATTAAGACCACAACTGTGATTGTGTGTAGAATCTTCACTTGAGCTTTGCAGACTTACCCAACAGGCCTTTAGTTTTGTTCAGGAAATTGCTTGGAAGACTGGTTACAGTGCTCAATATTCTGAAATAAGCTGACACGGACACAGATAGAAGACCCTCAAAGGTTGCAGTAATAGAGCCGTTTTGTAGTAGAAAGACGGCTGGGTTTGTATTATTGATCTGTGCATCCATATCTAGAAATCAAAAGAGAGCAAAAAAGTTTAATCCAAGAGGAAGTTTTCAATTTATATTATGCCTCTGATACTTGTATTCTACCTTTGATCACCAATATGAATTGAAACTTTTTAACATATTGTTGTAATTCAAGAAATCAGGCATATTCAATTAATAAATAATCCATGCGAGATTCCTCCAGAACGACAGCGAGACACCTTGCACAGATTTCTTTTTACTGAAGTAAAGCTGATTGCAGGGCACCTGAATCGCTGATACTTCAGATACACTCCTAATATGCTGCGATATGAGCAAAAAATTGTGTTACTTTTTACCGTAATATTGGTAAAAAAAAGTGAGTCTGTGGTGTTCTTAGGGACATTGTGGAAAATTGAGTCTGCCCCATAATGTCTTCTATATATAATTCACTTCCAAACAGGTACTGCTTGCTGCACATTTATAGCAGAGTAATGGCTCTATATCCAAATAAAGGTATCAGAATGCCCAATCATTTTTATGTTAAAAGCTCCTAGAACCCTGAGTTTGCATATACCTACCTTCTGATAGACTGAATGAAACATTCTGACCATTAAGGAGGGCAGTTATATTGTCATACTCCCCAAGGTACCACTCCACCTAAAGGACAAGCATAGAATAAATGAAATTACACACTAGAATAATAGAAGGTGACAAGACAGATGTATCGACATATGCAAATAATAATCAGTAAATGAGGATACTATGTGATATAAATATGCTCATGCTGATTTGGGCATATGGCCATTTGATTAGCATAAAATAGTCAAATTTGCGCTGCGCATGCCCGCAAAAAAAGGTGTATAGCTACATCTGTATGGATATTTGGTACTTGTTCCTCCTTGCACTTGGAGAGCTGGAATGGGGGAGGAACGGTTTACGTAAGCTCGGATCGAGTACAGTAAGTTCATGTTTGCATTATTGCGACACAGGTATGCCTTAAGCAATAAGGTTAAGTGTTCCCTTGTGTTGTCCCAAATTCAGAAATACGACCCAGATATTGCCTTTCTGGTTGAGACTCATGTATATGGGTGCAGGATTCTGGCCTTGAAACGACAGTGGCTGACTTTCCCAATTCCTGAGTTCTTAGTTAAGAAATCCCTGAATTTCACTTAGGAACCTGTTCAGACTGACCTTTACAAGTGGTAAGTGTGTTTCTTAGGATGGTTGTTAATTTACCCTGGTAGTGTGCACATATATATATATATATATATATATATATATATATATATATATATATATATATATACATATACATATATATATATATATATATATATATATATATATACATACATATATATATATATATATATATATATACATACATACATACATATATATATATATATATATATATATATATATATATATATATATACATATATATATATATATATATATATATATATATATATATGCTTAGTGGCGTCTGTGTGTGTGAAAAAAAAAATCAAGTTGCATCACCACCTGCTGGGCAGAGTTATACACTGACCTACTAAATTCTTAGTGTGTGTGGGAAAAAAAATTCAAAATGGGCTGAAATTTGGTAGGGCTCAAACTCATTTTCGTGAGGTAATTTTACCTCATGAACATACATGTGTAGAGGCGTGCGTTAGTGTGTGTGTGTGTGTGTGTGTGTGTGTGTGTGTGTGTGTGTGTGTGTGTGTGGAAAAAACTATTTTCTCAGAAAGGGCTAATCCAATTGACCTGAAATTTGGTATACTGACATTATTTGACAAAAAAATTAGAATAGTCAAGTCAGTTAACTTCCATCATCCCCCCTTCCCCCCGTGGGAGGGGTAGTAAAGGCTAAATTTACGAGTTGAGTGGTCAAACTCATTTTCGTGAGGTAATTTTACCTCATGAACACACATTAAAAAGGCCGCTTGCGTCGGGAACTAACGCTCTTCCCCCGAGGAGGCCTGGGCTAGGTCCAAATGCATGACAAGAACCTTTTTAAGACCTTAAGTAGCTTGATTTGACTAGAATGCATGAGTTTCATGCACGGGTTAACTTTAATATATATATATATATATATATATATATATATATATATATATATACACACACAGATATTAGTAGCACTGATGAGTGTGAGTAATGCTTTGGCTACCCACACAGAGTGCAGCAAAAGACGTGACAGGACGAACGAGGAAGTCAGACAGTAGACAGACGGGGGACAGAGAGGAGCCTGTCCAAGAGGGCTTACATTCTAGAGGTAATATGATAACCCAGAAATCTATGTTCTTGGGTTTATACCTGAATTAGGGTCAAAATAGTACTCTGCCTGAAATCAGGCAAAATTCTATTTAAAATAGATTAAGATATACATGTAGGCAGCACTTCATCTGTATTATCCCCTTTCAACTCAATGCACTAACTCCAAATCACAAGGCACAATGGATGTGTGAACAAACAGGCAAACATATTGCTTATCAAGTTGTGAGAGGGTGCCTGGCCATGCAGCCCATGAAGAGGGCGAAGACAGGAAGGCGCAAGAAGAGGAGAAGATTGCACTTGTCTATCCTGGGCTCCAGGACAGGTAGGTCCGTCTTTAGCTTCTTTGCAGGTCCCATTGCTGGCAATAGTTGGCAGATGAGCCAATCAGGGCTCATCTCCCACTGTCCGCCAATCAGCGGCCAGGAAGGTGACACAATCTAGGGAGCCCTTGTGAGAGCTAAGAACACCCCTGCAGAGAAGACAGCTGAATCAAGCACGCTGAACAGGAGAAGAGGTGTCGCCGGCTGGAGGGTCTGGAAGACCTGAAAATGCTGGGAAGAAGCTGAGAATCCTGAGCAGAGCATGTAAGTGCTAACCCTGTAGATAGGGTAGCACAAGGCCTGTTCTGCAATCGAGCACTAGGCCCATGCTGCATTAGTGGGCACAAGCCCCTGGTTAATTACGGAGTTAGGTATTGTTTGTTTCTTGCACATACTAGTTTGTGGGCATAAGGCCCTGGTCTATTTTTGGGCACTAGGCCTGAGCCAGCAGTAGTGGGGGCATAAGGACTGAGCCAGCAGTTAGGTATTATTAGGGGAATAATACTCCTGAAGGGGCACATCACCAGGCTCTACTGCCTAAGGGGACACAGCACCAGGCTCTACAGCCTAAGGGGGACGGCACAGAACCAGGTGAGAGGCCTGAGGGGGTCACAGCACTACGCCTGAGGCAACAGGACCAGGGTCCTCAGCCTGCGTCACCAGTACCAGGCTATAGGCCTGTGGGTAGAGTCCAAGCTAGAGGCTGTGGGTATGCTCAGGCGTGAGGCCTGTGGGTTTGAAGTGGCATTAGGCCAGTAACTTTAGGTATAAGTCCCCATTGTGAATCTGCTCCCGATCTGTACACTTTGTATGTTGAGGCAACCCTTGTGTGTATACTCTGTATTACAAGGTGTAATAGCCTCGTGACCATTTGTAAGGTGGTCGCCGGCAGGTAATACACTGCACTGCATACTATTGTATTATGCATAACTGTGTGTCCCTTTAAGTATTTTCCCCTGTAGAATCCAGAAGTCAGACCCCCATTAAATGTAGGCTTTTGGAATCCTTTAACGTTTGCATTTTGTGATCTGTGTGACTTGGAACTGTGGTGTAAGTTAGAGTAGAGCACTACACCCAGTAGAGATTTAGCATTAGAGTTGCGCAGTGGGCAATCACTTAGACTGTTGGTAGGATAAGGCGCTGCTTGTTTGCTGTTATTGGTAAGTTGAAGAATAACGTGGATGTGGGAGACACGTTAGAGCTAGGGAACTAGCTCTGTTGGGTGGTTGTTGTTGTCGGGTCACCCCTCTCTGTACGTTCCAAGTGGCAGCATGCAGACAGCTATAAAGAAGAGGCGGCCATTTTCCATAGTGCGTATCATTTTATGGGTTTGTCTCTCTCTTGGTAGGGCCCTTACCCATACCATGGTGAGTAGGGTATTTGGCGGGATTGATTCCTGTCCCAAATATCCATAGTCCCGAGCCCAGGCCTAGAGCAAATAGTGGTGTTGGCAATTGGAGTGAAGGGTCTCTAGTCCTGGCCTTCACCTCGTACACCCCCTTTCCTTCCAACTGTATACCTGACTCCCAGTAATTTGTTTGCTTTTTTCCCTAGACCACGGTGTTGTGAAGAGCGGTTTTGGTGGGTCCGTGTGGTTTCATTTTAGAATAAGGTAGGACATCTATTTGTGTCTGACATTCCCAGCAGGTGTTACATTTGTATGACTTAATAAGTGCAATTGCACAAAAGAGAATGCAAGTGCTCAATAATATATGTTACGCAGTTGTAAATGAACCCCACTTTTAAATTCAAATCTCTATGATACTTTTATAATTACATTTCAATTTAAAATATGCTATTTAACATTAATATATTAGTTTCTCCTTGTCATCCAACTGACACTCACTGTAACATTGGCAGTGCTTGAGTTGTACTGTACAGCAAACGCCTGGAAGTTAGTGGCCATCGCTGTACCCGTCTGCACTGTACGTCCTTGGAGCATGAACGAGATATTCACATCAGAAGCACTGACAAGTATGAAATCTCCAAGTCCATTGAAAGTATAACTGAGTCCATCCAGGGTTGTAATGTGGGGATCTCCAAACATCCATCCTGTGAATAATGACACAATCATCATTATCACAATCATCATTGTTGGAAGGGCATTGTATATATTCAAATAAATAGTAATCAGTTTGAGCCAATCAGAAAGCTGCTAAAGAGAGGAAAGAATCTTAACTACACATGATGATGATGATGATGACCATTAGCTGCATTTTCTAGCCACTTCTGATTGCATTCTTTTGTATTGACTTTTCTAATTAAGTGTACTCGATTCTTTACAGTAGCAGCTATACTATATCAAGTTGTAGATGTCTATTAGCATTATATTTTTTGTCATTCCCATTTTGACTACTACAGGAAAAAGGTTCACATTACATTGTTAAAGGGGAAATATTGATGTGCAGGTGTTTTATTTCATTACATTTTATATGTAAAATGCGCCATTCCATTTTTTTATATAACTGTCAAGACACTATTCTTACTTGTGTATATGACATTTCATTACACTGTGTACAAAAATTGTGTAGTTTAAATGGAATTTAGCATTATTACTAACACTATCAAGCTACATCTCCAAGCTTTCATTAGGCACAATTAAACACACTTGTATGCCTGACGTACAACTGGCACAAAACTACTGTTTTTGAGTTGGATGCATCCAGAGATGCGTTCGACACAACATGAACACATAAGTCAGTTTTTTGGCATATATCTTTTTCTGTGTTCGTTAGATGTGCAAATGTGTCCAACTCTAAAGAAGGTGCTTTGTTCATACACATTGTATTAAACCTCTTCAAAGAGTGAAAGATAAAAGGGGGGTGAATACAGAGACATAACATTTGTTAATACAACTCACATATTTAGAGACACTTCTAGATTTGATTAATCTGTTCAGAAATCCTGTTACTGATTCAAATAAAAAAAAGTTGTTCAAAAAAGTATTGACAGAGTACCGACTACCAATATTTATAAATTGTTAAAAACATTTGACCAATTAATGCAGCTAAAACAGCTATATCATGAACGTGTCTTCTTCCATCACTACGCAACTATTTGAGAAATCTCATCCCTTGCAGCTTCATCTAATATCCTGTCCAATCGCCTCCTGTCTTTTCATAACTGTATTGTGTTTCTTGTATTGTTCCTTAATGCTATGTACTGTTGTGTGGACTTTTTCAAGCCTCCAGGCCTCCAGAAGGCTTGAAAAAGTCCACACAAGAGTGGATGAAACACGTTGCCATCAACCCTACACCTATCTGCAGATTGTTGGATTGCCACTAACGGTACTTTTGTGACTTATCACCTAATAGAGCTTATGGAATAGGAACTCTTTTGTGGAAGGACTGTATCACACTGAACTTTTACAGATGCGCACCTGTCCCGTCTGTTGGAGCCGACACTATCGGTCATGGAAGAGAGCAATCGAGAATCTATCTAAACAAGTGGACCAGCGGGAAAACTAAGTGCGAGTTATCTACGCTAAAGGCTAAAGCTCCTTTTTTGCAGTAAAGGTCCCGAGATATCTCCTGAACTCCGTCTAACTTATCATTTCCATCCACATCTGATTGATATACGGCTCTTATGATTAAGTCACTACTATGATTCTATGTGGGACATTTACCGGACGTGGGGATTAATTTCTACTATCACCAATCCTTCCACCAATACTGCAGTATTGTTTTGTTACATATATTATATTTTATTATTTTGGATATGACTACTGCCAATTTTGTTTTTTATGTGTTATTTTATTAAAGTGAATTTTGTACATATTGCATTGGATATATACTTATGATTTATCAATTGTTATTTATATAAATTGATATACACTTATGTGAGTCCCCTTCCAGCGCTGTATGCTCTTTTTACTCATAAGACAAAACAAAGACAAGTTCTAGCACAGCAACATACTGTCACGAGCCGCGGCGGCTTCAGGCACTGCCGCGACTCGCTTCTTGCTGTACCCCGACGACGCGGCCGTCGCCATGAAGACCGGGACGTCACTTCCGCTGAGTCCCGGACGTTGCCAAGGCAACGGTCGGGACGCTCTGTGCTGCAGCGCCGCGTCCCGGCGTCCAGTACAGCTGGGCGCACGCGCAATTCTAATACTTAGGTTCCAGCTGGGCTGTCTTCCCTCTGATACGAGGGATTATTCTATTGGGCCACATCACATATATAAGGCAGGAAGGAGCAAGCCCTTACTGCCGGTTATAGTTCCTGCTTGCTGCTGACTAGCCTGCTTTGTTCCTGGTTGCTGTAACCTTTTGGATTGATTACTTGTTGCTGACCCTTTGCCTGATTCCTGACTCTGTTTGATTGCCTGTGCCCTTTGACCTTTTTGCCTGGACTTCTACGCTGCTGATTTGCCTGTGACCTCTGACCCCGGTTTGTGTACTGGATATTCTGTCTGCTGCCGGCCTCGACCCTTGCCTGGACCTCACTCTGCTGTTGCTCCTATCCGCCATCGCTGGGTTCTCCCCAGTCAGCGCACAATTCACGACCCTCAGCTGTCTGCGGCCAAGTCTGTCCCCACCACTAGGGGCTCCAGCGAAAAATAACAGACTTCTGAGTAGACTCCAGGTTTTGTGTTGCTGGCTATGGGGGTTCCTAACACATACAGGCAAATTTCAGGCTTTCTCTTACAGAGACTCTGCAGCCTGTCCCCAGGCAGTGAGAGACTGACTGAGCCGCCTTGCAGCCTTTTACCAGCACCACTCCGTTGCAACTCCTGATTACCAGCAGATTTACTGGTAACTTGGAAGACTACTTAACAGGCCTAATGGATGGAGCACGCCCTCTCTCTCCATCCTTTCTGGCTTTTTAACAGGCTTATAGCCCTTTAGCAGTTCACAGACAATACAGTCAAACACATACTTACCTACTTTCTCTATTCTGTTTCCGGGAGATGGGCATGACTGGAGGGCGGGAGGGGGCGGGGCAAATCGCATCATTTTGGCCCCATTCCCTGTGGCGAAAATGCTGTTTTGTTGCGGGGGACGGGGCCAAAATGACGCGATTCACCCCGAATCGCGTCATTTAGTGGTGGCTGCAGCGGGATGCGGGAGATTTGCCAGCTCTCCTGGGAGCCCGGGAGACTGACCCGAATTTCGGGAGTCTCCGTTGGCAAGTATGGTCAAACATTCTCTTGGGGTTTTAAAACAAGTAGGTTAGGAACCTATGTCAAATATAACTGCCATCACATACTAAAGCTGTGACCTTGTCACTATATATATATATATCAAAGGTTCTTGTCATGCATTTGGGCCATAGCCCAGGCCTCCTCAGGGGAAGAGCGTTACTTCCTGATGCAAGCGCCCTTTTTTAACGTGGTTTTGTCACCACCTCATCATTTTTCTCCATCACCTCATCCTTCATCTTTATCGCCACATCTATCCAAATGTCTATCCAGACACAGGGATCTCTCTCAGCGGTCCTGAGTATCACACTCCTATCGCTCTGTCACCCCCGACAACCACCAACCACTCCCAACTGTCACCCCCGGCAACCAACAACCACTCATAACTGTCACCCCCGACCACCACCAACCACTCCCAACTGTCACCCCTGGCATCCACCAACCACTCCCAACTGTCACTTCTCCTTCAAGAAATATATATATATTTTTTTAAAATCTTCATAAACACTTTTAACAATTATCAAATTAAAAACATTTTAGTATACCAAATTTCAGCCCTTTCTGAGCTTTTTTTTTCCACACACACTAAGAATTTAGTAGGTCAGTGTATAACTCCGCCCAGCAGGTGCCGCTGAAGCTTGTTTTTTTTTCCCACACACGCCACTAGGCTTTTATATTATAGATATATATATATATATATATATGTATAATTTCTATTATACTTCTTGTACCTAAATCCTATATACTGTATGTATATGCCTTTTCTACCCTAGCTTTACAGCTATTGACCTGGTTCCCCTGTATTTCCTCCTTATTCTTTTACTGCTTTTCCTATCTTTTTTCTTTATCTTAACTCTTCAGTCCATGTGCCTCTCATATGAGCATTGTCTTCCTTTGTGGCTTTTCCCCAGGGGCGGATTGGGAACTTAAAGTGGCCCTGGAAAAAATTATTGAAGTGGCCTCATGTCGGCGGGACCAAAATAACTGTAGGTGGGGCCAACACAAAAGTAGGCGGGATTTAGAACTACAGGAATTTGGTTGTAGTTTAGGAAAACCTAGATGTGATGACTTTACACACAGTGGGTCATCTCTAAAGCCATGCAGGGCAAATGTATAGTATACTATAGGCAGCCCCCTCTTAGTATAGTATAGTATAGGCAGCCACCCCTTAGTATAGTATAGGACCCCCCTTAGTATAGTATAGTATACTAAGCCCCCCTCACTTACCTTCAGTTGCTCTGAGCAGCGTCTCTTCTCACATCAGGTAGACAGGAAGTGAAGTCAGACTTCCTGTCTGCCGAACAGCACCGTGGGAGCCTAGCAATTGGCTGCCTGTTGCTGCCCACTGAACACCAATATTTTAGATTGCTTTCCTGTACGTGCCTCCCCCCGCTGCATCTAAACGCGCCCCCCAGGAAAATCTGAGGTGGCCTCCAGGTGGCCTCGTTAGGAATCGGCCTACCGGGAAACTTCCCTGTAAGGTCTATGGCCAATCCGCCCCTGCTTTTCCCTGTATGTTCTGTTTTCTTTTGTCTTTCCCAATGTGTCTACCACCTCTCCATATGTCCTCATGCAACCTCTTCATACACAGTTTTCCATGTTGAGGATTATGTATTTTCTATTCCTGCTGATGCTATGAATTTTTGTTTGAAATATTCACAGCACCTTTTTTTAAACATTTTATTGTACAAGTCCAATTCACTAGAAAATGAATCAACATTTATTTTTTCCTCTGTTTAAGCTAAATGCTAATAACATTTACACTTCTTGCAAACTATTTGAACACACCCATCTTTAACTCATAGGAACTGAACAGATATGCCACACCAGCAGTGCAGTTTGTATGCTGTTTAACCTTATTTAATTAATCAGCATGAGATATAAATACTGGCTGCTGTGGTTTATTAAAAATGATGCAAGCAGTTTTTTTTTATCTTTGCTGAAGAATTAACTATTGGTGCAGTTGGTAACTGAATTCATATAAGCTATTCCTGGAGATCCGAAATAAAGTATTGTGTAAAAGTAATAGTCTTATTTATAAAGAGTCTTTTTGTAATAACCAAATTATCCAATTACTACTAAATTATTTACCTTGATATAAAGCCCTCACATCTGCCTTAGTTTAAACTAATTATGTTTCTGCCAGATTAACGGGGCTCATAGGTCTAGATAAGGAAGTGTGATCTACTTCAGTAAGTTAGATTTCATAAAACTGAGTGATAACTTCATGTTTCTTCAGGATATGTCTTCTTCTCTTATTTCTCTTTGTATGAAAATGTAATGTATATTTGTGTGTAATTAAGTTGTAGCAATATATGAACACTCTATTTGGGGAAATGGCCTGGCACTCCTGTTCCATCAGTCTCCTTGTTAATCTGACCTAGCTAGTTAAATGAAGACGCAAAAAATGATTTACCAGGGATTAGAGGTCTGAAATCTCTGCAGTTGATTGAGGGTCTCTTCTGCATGTACATTGCGCAAAACCCGGGATCTTCCACTTGATTGCAACACAAGTCATATGCAACAAGTTCTGGGTCTAGATAAAGATAAGAAATGTCAAATATCCAGAGTACATAGCAATAACACAATAATCCTTTATTTCCACAGTGCCAAGGATCCGATTGTGCGCAATATGTCGGCAGGTCTGGATTAATTTCATATTGTTTCTTGTGGGAAATGGGGGTGAGGGACAGATACAGCTTTCTTGCATATTAATATTGAATTAAATACATTTTCTGTCTTAAAGTCATTATAGAGAGAAAATAAGCAATAACAAAATGAAAAAAACTTTTCTGCTGTCCCCATGAATATGGCTGCTCTAGGCAAGTCGCTATTTTAAAAGATGATAGATGCTATACAGCCCTAGTTAGACCAACAATCAGTCTTCTGTGCTGTCTGTCATATCTTGATGCTGGTTGCAGCTTTTGCATAGGGATCCTACACTTTTTGTACCCCTGTTTTAGCTCTAACTAGCCCAGGCTATGAGCACTGGTACTGATTTCAATGGGGAGGTGGGTTGTTTTTTAAGTTTATTATTATATCTTTACATTTACACATTCTTATAGTAATATTAGATGCACATATATGATATCACATGAATACATACATTGCTATTATGGCCCAAATTTATCCTTTGCGTTGGGCCTCAACATTGTGTTCAACACTAAATCTGTATAATGTATAGTACCAGTTATTTAATAAACCAGTTATTTAATAAACCTAAAGAACTGAAGTTCTCAGTTTCACCTATAGCAGCCCATGTTTCCCGTAGAGCTAGATATGCTCATTATACTCAGATGCTCCCATGTCTTAGTGAAATAGTATAGTTTATGTTTATGAACTGGTGCATACAAAGAATATATTAACGAGGAGTATCCTGAATCAACACAGAGTGAATACCAGGTGACAAATGGTAACTAAATACAAAAGGCAGAAATATCATGCAGAATAGTAGTATGCAGCAAACTGAATAGTGACAGTCACAAACAATCATCAGGGCAGGAAGCAGACAAGGATAATAAATAAACAGGAGAAGGTCAGTTCAGGTGGCAGATAAAAACAGTCAATAAACAAGCAGGGTTAAAATTCCAACCAACAACAAAACAGACATCAAGCACAGTGCGATGCATTGGAATACTTCAGTCTGACTCTATTTCTATTCCAACCTCTGTTTTTATTCTTTAGAATCAAGTACAAAGTGTTATCTTCAAAGATAGCAATTCAATGGATGGAGAAGTATGCCATTTAGCAATCATGACATGTTACAGATTATTTAAAAAAAAATTGCACTATTCTAAAGGCAGGATACTTGCAGGATTCCAAGATGCTAAGACTGCATCAGCCAGGGCATACCAAAGCAACATGAAATCTTTAAAAACTTTATCGCAAATCAGAGTACCACTAGCATAAATCTCGTACAGGTAATGATTTCCTCACATATACTACTATCTATCACTCATATTGAAATGCTCTGGACACTTCAAAACATACTTCCATTCTCTCACTTCTGTGCAGACTTCTAAACACCTTTTTAGCACATTTTAATCTCTCCCCAATCCTCCCAACACCTAACCCTCCGACTACTATCAGTGCACAAAATCTTGCTTCCTACTTAAAGGACAAGACTGATAAGATCCAACTTGAAATGGAATAGCCTACCAATTCTTTCCCATCACTCTCTAACACCCTCTCTTCATTTGAACACGCAAATGAAGATGAAGTATTTATATTTTTCTTATCTTCCTATTCTAACAACTGTCCTCTTGACCACATACCCTCACAAATCTGTAGATCCCTGTCTTCTGTGCTCATCCCACCCCTAACTGAAATCTGTAATCCCTCTCTGGTATCTTTTCATTATTATTCAAGCATGTAGTGATTACTCCTATTCTGAAAAAACTAAATTTGGACAAAAACTCTCTCAAATTACCTCCTCATCTCTCAGTTCCCATGCACTTCCAAGCTTCTCAAGATAGCTGTCTACATTCACCTCACATGCTTTCTTTACTCACGAAACCTACTGAATCCTCTTCAGTCAGGCTTTCGTTCTCAATACTCCACAGAGACTGTATTGACTAAGGTTGTCAACGATTTGATTACAGCTAAGTCTAAGGGCCATTTACTCACTTATAATTCTCCTGGATCTCTCTGCTGCATTTGACACTTTTCACCACTTTCTTCTCGTATAAACAGTACAATACCTAGGTCTTCAAGACATTGTCCTATCCTGGTTCTCATCTTGCCTATCCATTCGCTCTTTCAGTGATAGTTTATCAGTATCCACCTCTGCTCCAATTCCTTTATCTATACCACTTCTCTTGGAAAACCAATAAGCTCATTTGGATGTCAGTAACATCTCTATGCGAATCATACCCAACTGTATCTATCATCTACTGTTCTCTTACCTTCTGTGTTGGATCAAGTTACTGACTGTCTTTCTGCCATTTCATCTGTCATCTTTCTGACTCAAACTTTTAAAAACAGAGTAAATAATATTCCCACTCACCAACAGAAATTACCTACCTGACATTTCTATTTCTGTTGACAACATGACATTAAATCCCACCCCGCAAGCTTGCTGCCTAAGTATTAACCTTGACTCAGAACTAGTCTTTGTTCCCCACATCTACTTTATATCTAAATTATGTTACATACAGTATATCTCAAAAACATTTCAAAAATATGCACATATCACACACTTTCAATACTGTCGTTACTGGTCTTCCTGAATCAGACTCTCACTTCTATAATCTATTTTGCATGCAGTGACTAGATTAATTTTCCTTTCAAATTGTTCTTCATCTGCTGATCCACTCTATCAGTACCTATATTGGTTTCCTGTTTTTCACCAAATCCAATTTTAAATACTTCTACTAACGTACAAGGCCATTAACAAAACAACACCAACATACATCTTACTTGTCTCAAAATATTTCCACACCTTTCTGTAGAACATCTGCATCTCTCATCTGCACTCATTCCCTTCTCCCATTCCTGGTTCCAAGTTTTTTGGGATGCACACACTTTGTGGAAATCCCTCCCTCACACAATAAGACTTTCCTCTAGTCCTGAATCCTTCAAGTGCTCTCTGAAAACCCACCTCTTCAGGCAAGTGTATAAAATTCCCCAACCTCTCTCTTAAGGTTAATAAGGTTACCTTATTAACTCTCTTTACAGAGTTCACACAAGGCAACAATTCCTTCACCAACATTGCTGTGTAACTGGATCATATAGTCCACTAAGCACTTTTTACCTTTGAAATCTGACTGGACCAGTATGAAATAAGTAGCACTTAATCTAATGTATCAAACTCCCATTGTCCAGTAGATTGTAAGCTTGCAGACAGGGCCCTCTTACCTCTCTGCCTACCTGTATTACCAACTATTGTTTTATTACTGTGTTTGTTTCCAATTGTAAAGTGCTACAGAATTTGCTGGAGCCATAAAAATAAATGATGATGATGATTTATTAATTTAGTGCTACTTACCATTTCTTGATGATGAGAAAATCCATGTTTTTTCCTGGTAACCTTCCAGGAATTGATTCTTGTTGTAATACACACATCTCACACCAGCATTATACAAATTGGGAGCTGTGCTGCGAAGCACTTTGGTACTGCTGGTCTGACCTGTAAGTCAAAAGTAGTAAGAGGAAAAAATTAATGCAAATGTAAATTTTTATAATATCATATTGTGAAAGCGAATCTTTTGCTGTTTATTCAGAACTCGTATGAATAATGTGGCATTTCTCCATGAGGATAATTAGTAGTGCTTTGTTTACCACTTTGTGAATGGTGCATAGGCGCATAAATATCAACCACAATCTTTGAACTGCAATACAGAACTAACACACCCTTTTAAAATCAATATAGTAACATAACCAAAAAGGAAATAAAACATAACTTAACAGTTAGTGAAAAGAATGAAAAAAATATTATATATCTCTGTACCTGCATTTGTTTTCCTCAACCGAAAATCAGAGATTCCCTGCCTGTATAAACAGGGACAAGACAATAAATTGATATTCCATGATGAGGGCTCAGGCTGAGAGTTAAACCAGTTGAGACATTTCGCACGACTGTTATCCAGAGCTGCACTATTCAGTGAATATATCCATAGACCTCGCAAATCTGAAACGGAAGAGAAAAACTAAAAAATCTCCGCCATAAAGTGTTTCCGGAATGGTCGCGAGACACTTTGCAGTCAATTGATTCACCCTTAATAGTGAAACTAACTCCCCAAGTAAAACAAAAATTTACTTTGATGTTTTGCAGCAGACAGTGAGCTTCAGAACTATTCTGAAGTTACTCACAGCACACTAGCAAATTTTTGTAACACCTGTCCAAAACTTTTCTATATATCACTTATGTATTATAAATTACACTTAAAAAATAGAAAATCAGTATTTCTATTTCAAGAAATTTGTTCTCAACATGAACAGCATAACACCAACCTCTCACTCAAGCAATGACTTAGATTGAAAAAGTGATTCAGGTTATTGTAAAAGAACACTTATCACATTTATAGGATGATTATTATTATTATTATTATTATTTTAGACATCTTTTAGTGTAAGTGTGTTGTTGTTTATTTCACAGATGTAGGATTTCTATTTACTTTTTACTGTTGTCTATATTTTCTGCTTTTGGCTGTATTCAGCAATATCAGCTAAATTGTCAGATTTGATAATTACATCCCACTGATTTGTCCAGAAGAGAGAGAAATGGGAGTAAATATGGCAGGACTGAAATAGGGTCATGCGTATGATGTCAGACAAAGACATTCCCTACTTCCATTTTATTCAAATTACACTAGTGGAGTTTTGTCTAAGCAGTTACATTACATACAGAGAGTTATATATGTGTAATAGCTGGTTGAATGTTATTAAAACATTATGTCATACAGCAGAGTCTATGGAAGTTGTCAGGGACGGTTAGTGTAACTTTAAAGACTTGGAGGACTACATTTATTCCATAGGCCACAAGTGATCCACATGGTTATGGAGTCAAACATTTTGAATCTGCTGATAGGAGGAGCTGGGCGGATTAGGTATTCCTTACTTAATGGAAGCTAAATGCCCTTGTACTCGCTGAGGGCCTTATGTAAGTTTACTCTAAGTACATTACTTAGTACAATACATTAGTACATTAACATTTCAGTAAGATACACTAAAGCACATCACAAGTGAGTCTATGTTACGCTTGCAATACGGGATGAAAAATAAATGAAAACAAGGGGGACCCTCCCTCCCCCCAAAAGTAAAACCACATCTAAAGCTGCCAGACTAAGCTGATATTGGCAAAATCGGCAGTATTTGAATAAAAGGAATGGTTTTAAATTTACACTAGTCAGATCTAGGCCAAGGCCCCCAATGACTGCAGGAATGGATCACTGGGGTTTAACTTAGCTTAGGCGCACGCCTCATAGCAGTGGTTGTGGCCTAAAAGTGAGACATCCGTGTCACACAGGAGGTGTAGCTGAGCGGCATGGGTGTGAAAGAGCATAGAGCATAGTGCCGAGATAGCAGATTACAAGGGGACAGATGTCTATAAAGTCAGAGCAAAGACCCTAAAGAGAAGTGGGGTCGCTGCCAAAACAATGTGGTTTCATCAGGGCCTGATTAAGGGTTCTGGCCGCCCTAGGCTAATACGGCCGCAGCGCCCCCCCCTCCTCCGAATATATAGGTGTATAGGAACACTCCTGAATATGAATGTTCAGGTGTATTCTCCAGCATTCAAATTTAGACAGATTGTGCCATTGTCTCTTACCTGTCCTTGCTCTTCTCTCTTGCAACTTTGTTATCCTCTCGCTGGCTTCTGGAAAGTTGGCGTCCTTTTTTGAAAATGCAAAAATGTATTATAATGCAAACCCTGAATGATTAGGCCCTTTAGTTAAAACAAAACACTCCATTATGGCCAGCTAAAAGTACCCCATTGGACAGGCATATATAAGCAATATCTGAATATTTGTTGTCAATCAAATACAAACCTCTACCAGCCCCATCTCACTAATATTTAGTATTCTAGTGATTGCTGAGACCACCCATGTGACCACCAAACAATCATGAGATTCTGCCCCCCAAAGCTGCTCTATTTTTTAAATACCCCCTGCAGCCATTTTCCTCAACCACAACCCCCCCATAGCCATTTTCCTTAACCCCTGCTGCAGCCATTTTCTTTACCTCCCACCCTGCATCCATCCCCCTTGCAGCTATTTTCCTTACCTCCACTCTGCTAGCTAGCTATCCCCCCCCCCGTCACATCAAAACTCCCCCAGTCACATATATCAGCCCCCCTCCTCTGCCCACCTTCATACATATCAACCTCTCTACCTCCCTATAGATTTTCATGGCAGCCCCCCCTCCCACCCTATAGATTTGTATGACAGTCCCCCTCTCCCTCCCTATACATATGCATGACAGTCCCCCCTCTCCCTCCCTATAGATATGCAGGGTAGTCCCCCCCCTCCCTATAGATATGCAGGGTAGTTCCCCCCCTCTCTATAGATATGCAGTGTAGTTCCCCCCTCCCTATAGATATGCAGGGTAGTTCCCCCCCTCCCTATAGATATGCAGGATAGTTCCCCCCCCTTCCTATAGAGATGCAGGGCAGTTCCCCCTCCCTATAGATATGCAGGGCAGTTCTCCCCCTCCCTATAGATATGCAGGGCAGTTCCCCGCCTCCTTATAGATATGCAGGGCAGTTCCCCCCCCCTCCCTATAGATATGCAGGGCAGTTCCCCCCCTCCCTATAGATATGCAGGGCAGTCCCCCCCTCCCTATAGATATGCAGGGCAGTTCCCCCCCTCCCTATAGATATGCAGGGCAGTTCCCCCCCCCTCCCTATAGATATGCAGGGCAGTTCCCCCCCCCTCTCTATAGATATGCAGGGCAGTTCCCCCCCCCTCCCTATAGATATGCAGGGCAGTTCCCCCCCCTCCCTATAGATATGCAGGGCAGTTCCCCCCCCATATAGATATGCAGGGCAGTTATCCCCCCTCCCTATAGATATGCAGGGCAGTTCCCCCCCCTCCCTATAGATATGCAGGGCAGTTCCCCCCTTCACTTACCTGTAGTTGTGCCAGCGTCGCTCCTCTCCTCAGATCAGCAGATAGGAAGTGAAGACGTCCTGCTTCCTGTCTGCTGCACAGCAACAGGCAGCCTGGCGATTGGCTGTGTGTTGCTAACCACTGACCACCAATGCTTTTGATCGTCGAGCCCTCCACCCCCCCGCAGCGACCCCCCCTGCGGCGACCCCCAGCGGCGACCCCCCCCCCCCCCTCCCCCACCCCGAAAAAAAAAATGAATGAAGAAAAAAAAATAAAATTTTTTTTTAAAAAAAATACCCACAGTGCCGCGCCCCCCGGGAACAGCGCCCCAGGCTGCAGCCTGGTCAGCCTAGTGGTTGATCAGGCCCTGGGTTTCATACAAAGATGTGAAGGAGCCGCCAAGCCCAGGGAGGGGGAGAGCCCCATAAGAAGGAGGAGCCCCACAGGAGGGGAAGTTCACAAAGAGAATGGAGGATCTCTGCATGTCACAGCATGCCTGCACTAAAGAATATAAGAGAAGAGATCCTATTTAGAGGGAATTGCTGCATGTGAGTGTGACCCAAGAGAGGCTAAGAGACAAATATAAGAGGTGCCACAGCCCAAGTCATAATACCCCATAGAGGAGGCATGAGTTATGGCTGAAAGCTGCACTAGGGAAGGGTGTCAGAGCGTAAGTGGAATCAAGCAAATGTGTATGATATCATCCATGCAGAGGAGTGATGAACAGCACAATAGTGAACACAGCGTGTGTCAGAGCTACACTGGATAAAGGAGATGTTTTACAAGTGCAAGGAGTGAAATTACAGGGAGCCTGTATGTATTGAAAGCAGGCGCAGACAGCCTAATGGTATTCAATGCAGGAAGAGCATGAGACATGTGAGTGTGTGGAACTACTATGCCCAGGATGACCTGTATGTACTGTAATGTGATGTGTATACCAATGCAATTATATTGTTTGTGAAGCAAGTAACTTAAGACTTGACTTGCTGAAAGAGCTGAGGATATACATACTGACATCTGGGTGCTATGCAATTGACTTACTTTATCTAGAACTGTGATTTTACTATAATTGTAATCGTATTGGCTACTCATGCGACTGAATAGTTTAATTTGAGACTGTAATTACACTGGCAGCCTAAGGGTTTGTGCAGGAGGAGTGAAAAGATGTGAACTGTCTTATTACATCTTGAGACATGTTTAAGATGTGCGCTGGAGGAGCATGTTTAGCTCATATTCATATTGACCCTTTAAGAGCTGTGGTGCATACATACAGTATATATTTTATACACGTACATCTATTTGATTTCCACACCTCTTTCTTTCACATCAACTCATTATTTCATACCTGAATTGCTTCCTATGTAGTTGTTTGGCTGGTATATATTTACAGACATATTATCATTTTTGAAGAACTGGTCGCTGTTCCCACTAAACACAGAAAATAAACATAATTAGATATTATATCTATTATTTTGCCCGGTAATCAAGATCTTGATTAAATATATAAAACTGTAAATATGAATATCAACACCCCAGCATGTGCATACTCTTTATAGAATTCATTACAGTCTATGAGCTAGACTAGCAATGGTTACACTTCACAACTTGATCTCCTATCATACTAAGTCAACAAGCAGCACTGATTACATAAAAATACCTCCAATCATTAAATATTGGCATAAACAACATAATGATTTAAAAGTCACATTCCCAAACTAAACTACAATAATTCAAGACTAAACTATATTGGAAATATAATTTACGACAATGTGAAGTACATTTACCATACAGTAACCAAAACCACTGTGCCATAATCATTTCACTTTAGGTGACATGACAACATGCAGCAAAAAATAATTAACAGTCTGCACTCTCCCAGAGAGTGCGAAATTGCAATAGGTTAATAATTTGTGTGGTAGAGTACTGAGGGTTAATTGTTTGTTCATAAATATTGTGTGTTGTATTGTTTAATGCTCTGCTCTGAAAATTCCCACCAATTTTCCTACTGCGTTTATCTGAGTACAATTAATTTATTGCTAAGAATTAATTCAACACAGGTTCTTGCAATAGGGATGATTGGTAGAAGAGCATTTTGTACCTAATGGAAAAGTCTGTGAATGGTCTGTAATAAATGCATTTCTTTATTTTAAAAGTAGACATGCATTGAGCCATATGTGTTGCAGCGTTTACTTACTGCTGCTCCAGAATTAACTTACAAAGACAGATAGATAGATAGTTTTAAATGAACAGTAAATAGGAAAGAGCAACAATCTATTCTTACCTGCAGTAACCAATCAGTGGTTTGGTGAAACCTTCAGCCCAGTTCATGCTGCCATCTTTATACAGCATCAGAACATATGAAACAAATCCATCAGTGGTCAGCACAGCCTGGTATGTGTTGGTCTATACATATTAACAAGAATAGAATATCATTGAACAAATCATTATGTCAGATCAAGACTTAGTTATGGTTCAAGAATTAGTTACATGTATTTGATCTACAGACCTGGTTATCATTATCCTTTGCTGGATATGCAGGAATGTTCTCCCAGGTAATTTTCAGTGTCCACTGAGCAGTGTATGAAGGGTTCATATGCTTTCTGATCAGGTCCTCAACTCTTTTAATGACAGTATTGTTTCTTTGGTCGTATATCTGACAGGTTTTAATTATTAGTAATTAATCATTATATTTCAAACTATGTTTATGTACAGCATTATACATTCAGTAGGTGTAGTTTCTGACATAGTAGAGGGTGTGGCAGGATACATGTACCATATAGACACCTTAGTCTTTACTGTGCATCATTTCCATTAAGACAAATTACTGGTAAAAAAAAAAAGTAATGAAATTACCTGGTAGTATGTAATACCCATGTTTTTAGATAAATCTGCATCACTCCAAAACACAGCGATTGTGGCCACATTATATTTTGCACTGAATCCTTTGGCAGGAGGATAGGTGTAAGAGAGGATATTATTTCTTGATAGTGGGAAGATGATTTGGCCATTGTCTGTGTACTGCAAATAAAACCCACAATTCAGACTGTTATTTTTTTCATGGTCATAGACACAGGTGGAAATCTGTATCTCTGAAATCAGTACTCACATATACAAAGCTCCTTAACTGGTTTCCAAAGGGAAATCCCATCACTGGTTGGAACAATGGTGAGGTAAAATCTATTGTTCTTTGGACATAGGTCATATCACCATAACTTTTACCATAGTCAAAAAGTTGAACAGCTAGAGGGAAATACAGCTGGGGTTACATGGGTGCACATAAAATAGTATAGTAAATACACCAAAAATTATGTGCACATTCTAAAAGTATATCAATATTCATGTGTATATTTTTCCTGTAGGAAAAGATGGGTAAGGTAACATCCCAGAACAAGGCCATGCAATATAAAAACAATCCTTTTAAGAATTTTTTTTGTAGAATTTTAGTCTTCTAGATTTAACTTTATGATAAATTGTAGAAATCCGTTACTTCTTAAAAATGCACAATACCTCCATCTGTCTATGTTTCATTGTGCTTACCTCCATTGATGCTTCCACTTGTGCTGGACAGTGTGGTTGCTGTAGTTGATGTAGTTGTTGATGTTGTAGTTGATGTAGTTGTTGATGTGCTTGTAAAAGGAATTGCACTAGTTCTAAAGGAGCTGGTAGTTTGGTTTCCATATACTGTACTTGTGTTTGAAATGGTAGTATTTATACTAGATATGAAACTGCTTGTGTTTGTCACAGGCACTGGAGTTATGATGGTAGTCTGATTATCAGATACTGTGGGACTTGTACTCGGAATTGTTGCACTTATACCTGGAGTGACACTGCTGTTGTTTGTGATAGGCCATTGAGAGGTATTGGTTGTGTGAATATCAGATAATGTTGGGCTTGTGTCTTGAATTGTTGCATTTATAAATGGAGCGACACTGCTGGAGATTGTGACAGGCACTGGAGTGGTATTGTTGGTCTGAATATCAGATACTGTTGGACTTGTGTTTTGAATTGTTGCATTTATAAATGGAGCCACACTGCTGGAGTTTGTGACAGGCACTGGAGTGGTATTGTTGGTCTGATTATCAGATACTATTAGACTTGTGTCTTGAATTGTTGCATTTACGTTAAGAGTTATGTTGCTGGTATCTGTGACAGGACCTGGAGTAATAATTGTGGTCTGGTTTTTAGTTATTGTTGTATCAGGGCTCTGAACTGTTGCATTTATACCAGAAGCGGTAGTACTTATGTTTGTAATAGACATTGGCGTGTTTATGGTGCTATGATTAACAGATACGGTTGGATTTGTTGCATTTAGATCAAGAGTGACACTGCTGAGGCTTGTATTAGGCACTGGAGTAGTGATGATGGACTGGATTTCAGATGCTGTTTGATTTGTACTCCGATTCATTGCATTTATATCAGAAGTGACAATGCTGGTGTTTGTGACATACACTGGAGTAGATTTTTTAGTCTGGTTTTCAGGTATTGTTGTGTTTGTGCTTTGAATTGTTGGATTTACACTAGATGGGACATTGCTGGTACTTGTCAAAGGTCCAAGAGTGGTGACATCAGTATAGTTCTCTGGTACTATTGGAATTGCAGTTGTATTTGAAATAGATGTGACGGTACTGGTATTGGTAAACGGCACGGTACTGGTCATAGAAGACTCACTGATACTTAGTGGAGTTGTATTAAGTAATGTTGTTACAGTGTTTGTTGTTCCATTGCTAGGTAAAGTTATAGTTGGAACTCCAGTTGTGGCATTTCCTGGTAAAACAAGAAAAAGTTATTGATATATGTATATACATATATATGATCTGTAAGAACAGTATTTACAATTATTATTATTTATTTATTTTTCTTTATAATTAATTATTCTGATTAAAATAACTAAATTATTATTATGATTGAACTTCCTCTCTCACCACTCCACATCTGCTGCACCACTTTGCAAATTTGTACAATGGCTCCCTGTGTCCTCCAGAATCAAATTCAAATTACTCACCCTTACCTACAAATCCCTCAACAACACTACCCCTGCATACATATCAAATCTCATATCAAAATACTCTCCCTCCTGCCCTCTTAGATCTACCTCTGACCAGCACCTTGTCTCGTCTCTGGTAACCACCTCTCACTCCGATCTACAAGACTGATCTCATGCTGCTACCCACTTACGGAATTCCATACCACGCCCCTTCAAATCTTTAGATGCTCTTTAAAGAGCCATCTATTTTTTAGAGCTTACCTTATCAACTGTGCCAATCTTTACTCTGAGCCACACTCGCTCCTCTTCCTTCAAACGTGCCCTTTTCCACTTAAAATGTAAGCTCTCTAATGAGTAGGGCTCTCCCTACCCTTTGTTTGCATGTCTGCATTTACTTTGTCTACCTAGTATATCCCTGTTTTATGTGTCTCCTGTTTTCCCTACAGTACGGCACTGCAGAGCATTGTGACACCTTACAAATCTAAGATAATAATTAAAATTTGACAATCATTTAATCTTATGATTGTTCCCTGGTGTGAAGTGTGCAGGATATCAAGGTATATTGTACTCACCAATACACTGACGCTTGCCATCACCTTCATATCCAGGGATACATTCACATGAGTAGTTTCCAGGTAAGTTAGTGCAATTTGCATTTACGGCGCATGGAAAGGTAGTATTGGCACATTCATCAACATCTGCATGGGATGACAAAGCACAGATATCACTTATTGCTCACTTGTTATACAGTCGCAATTTGTTAGCTGTACATTTGTCTCTTTATGTTTAAATAATAATTGTAATAATGTTTTTCTTTATATTAAGAACATTTTAAAGACAGGTTGAAATAAAATAAGCTTTTTATTATTATTTGTTTATATAGTGCCACCATATTAGGCAGCTCTGTACATAGAATATTTTTGCTATGCACATCAGTCTTTGCTTAATTGCAGCTTATCGTCAAATTTCTCTACCACATTAATCACTTGGGTGTGTGTATGTTTTTGGACTAAGGGAAAAAAACCAAGCACACTGACAAAACCCATGCAAGCAGTGAGAACTTTCAAACTACACACAGATAGTGCCCTAGTGAGAATCGTACCCAGTGCTATAAAGCAGCAATGCTAACCACTGTGCTAACCAAAATACTCAGGAAGTAGATGTTACACAACTCATACTTTGGCTGAGGAATTGATCTAACTGGGACATTTTTGTCACTATAGATTTATATGAACACAAAAAAGTATGTAACAAGAATATAACTCTACAAATGTGACATAGGACACCGTCCTGACTTATGTATAAGGGAGGCTCAAACAAGCAGATTTTTTTCAGACATGCAAAATTAAATGAGAGAACACAATCCTGTAAAGGATGGAACAAAACACCTGCACAGAGAACTTCCCAAAAGGGGAATGGAAGCTGTATCTGTGTATGTGTATAACAAATATACACATTTGTTAAAGAAAATATGCACTGTGCAGACCTTTGTTACTGTCATGTTTTCTATGCAGTATGACCGAAAATAACATTTCAAGAGATAAACATGAATGTATGTGTGATAATGATAACTTATGGGCAACACTGTTCACAAACTAAGCAATTTTGTCTGGCAATCTGGCAAGTTTAACCAAGGTGCCCAGACGTAACGTAATATGTGGTTCACAAACAACCATGTAATGCTGATCAATATCTGACTGGGATCAACAACATTTTAGTTGGGAAAGCAGGGAAAAGCATTTATTTTCACCATATATTTGCAACACAGTCTGAATTACAATCCAGAACACACCCTGTACAACATGTTGGAATATACACTCAAACTATGAATGTCAGTACCGTCACACTTGGAGCTGTTCAGTTCATTCACTTTGTAGCCATCCTTACAACTGCAGATGTGCCCACCAAGAAAATTGGTACACATGTGTTCACAATGTGTTGTGTTTAAGCGGCACTCATCAACAACTAGAAAAAAATATATACAGTCTTATCATTACAATTCTTAAATTGTAAATGCGTCATGTACACTAAAACTGTTGTATATAATTAAGTACTGTAGGTATATTGATAATTGTTATATAGAAAGGGAAGCATGTGAAATCTCTGACATGTTACTAAAACTGATATTGCTATTTCAGCTGAGAATTTTATTTCTTAGATATAGGGAGATGACTTTCTCAAAGAATTCTATGGAAATTTCCTGCTTTAATTTCCATAGTATTACTATATAGTATTTTACTTAGAATGGGCAAAGTGTGACTTACCTGTACAGTTCACACCATCCCCAGTGTAGTTTGCCATGCACTGACACTGGAATGAGCCAGCCACATTGGAGCAGACAGCTTGTACAGAGCAGTTGTTAAGTTCCCGAGATGCACACTCATCAATATCTGTCAAATATTCAAAATTTAGAGATAGGTAATAGGTAAATCATGGTTATTTTATATATATATATATATATATATATATATTACAATATAACTGGAATTTTTCAGCTGCGTGGAGAGGGGTTTGTGCTGTTTGCCCCCTCAGACTCCCAGACATTTCAGGTGAGTGGTCCCTGTCTTTATGTTTGTTTGCCCTCGTGAGCCTTGTGCTTTTACGTTGTAGGGCGTTTCTGGTTGGCGGTTTCTGGTATGGGTAAAGACCTTGAATACAGAAAGATGTTGAGGAATCCCTCCAAGGACAATTGGTACAAGACTTCAAGGATAATTGATACACCTCCATGTGTAGTCCTTTTGTTGATAACCAGTGGTTGCATCGTGATTAGGTAAGATCTGTGTGCGTGTAGTCATTTCTACAGGCATTATATTACCTCTTAGGCCACTGCTCCAATGAGCACCCCCACTCCATCAAGACCCCTGTAACAACAGGTCTGGTCCTTACTGTAACTCTGCAGTCCTAATACTTTCACGTTGCCCCAACATGTCCCTTCACAGAGGTCTGGTCCATCCAAGCAAGCTGCACCATTTCAAGTCTACAACACGCTGCTTAATGCCCAGCACTCCACTACATAAGTTTCCTATCTTCCTATATTTTATCCTACTTTTTCTATGCCTGGGCTCTCTAAGAACTGCCAGCCTTCACACCATCATGGACTTTATGTTTAGTACCCTTAACATACTTTTACACCACTATGTACCACTCTTGCGCTCATTGCTCTCCATACCCCAAACTAAACTTTCCCACTTGATACTACCGTCTCTCTACCTCCCTTCTAGAATGCAAGTTTTCTCTGGCAGAAAGAGCTTACATGTCTGTCCTGCATCCATCTAGTGTCTGTCGCCAACCGTTTACCTCTTATATCCTTTGTCATGTCTGATGCTGAATTTTTCTGTATGAATTGCAATTTGTTCTGTTAATTGCATCCATGCAGTTATAATTCTCATCTAGTACTGTTGTTGTTGCTGCTGTTGCTGCTGCTAATACTTTTGCATCTGTTATACTTAAGATCAATTTAGTGCCATCAAGTTACACTTCAGTAGAGAGGTTTATTTCAAGGTGCACCTTGAGCAGTGCAATAAAAAAAACTTTTAGACACACAAAAGGACACATATAATATATGCCATCTCAGTCAGTGGCAAGGGGTTGGACTTGAAGTGAATTTTACACTTTTGTACAGCATATATTGAGAGGGCACGGAGAGTAAGGTTGTACCCTAATGTCTATTGTGTACTGGACGGACCTTCCAAGCGCATCAGTGTAAAATCAAGCTGTAAAATCAAGGTGTTTTGCGCCGTCAATTGCATTTCATCAATGACATTACACATACTCACCAACTTTTTACTCTTTCCCACAAGTACAGTACTGTACAATATTATGTGTGTTTCCTTTGTGTAATTTCTTTCCAGAATCCAGAAGTCAGGCCACCATTAAAGGTAGACTTTTGTTATCTGCATCCTTTGCATTGGTGCCTTTGTGACTGTGGGTTTTGAGCTAGGGTAGTATAGCATGATAGTTGCAGCATCTGATTACATAGTAATGTTGTTAGAATCAGGGCACTGCTTTGTTGTTGCTGTAGTTAGTTCTAGTGTGAGAGGCACATTTAAGAGGGCAGATAACTCTGTTGGTGGGTTGTGTTGTGTCTCCCCTGTTTCCTAGGCACCAGTTTGGAGGTTGCAGAAGACTATTAAAAGGAGGCGTGTAGCACTGGGTACTATTTTTCAGTTGCATCACTTTCTTGGTTGGGCCCTCAACCGTACAATGGTGAGTAGGGTATTTGGGATTCTTCCCTGTCCTGAATATCTGTAATCTTGTGCCCAGGCCCAGAACAAAATGAGGTTCTGACAATCTAGGTAGCGTTAAGTGTTTCTACTCCCTGCAGTCGCCTCGGACACCCCCTTTCCTTCCATTCACTATCCCTACCCTTCAGTAACATGTCTGGTTTCGTCCCTAGACAAAGGTGCTGAGTGGTCCGTACAACAAAGTTAGATCATGGAACTCTTTGTGAGGAGTGTACAGTTCGTCCTATAGTCATTCCTCAGTGTCGGGTAAGTACCTGGGATGCCAAGGGATGGGATTTACAGGCAGTGTTGTCCTTTCTTTCCCCAAGCATCCGTTACACACTTACAAGGCTTGGTTATGTCACTATAGACAACATTCAGTACATACCTATGCAGCTTTCATTGACTTGTTGGTAACCTGGCTGACACACACATTTAAAGCTGCCTTCTGTGTTTATGCATCGTCTCTCTGTACCTGTACAGTACTTTGAAGAGCTGCATTCATCAATATCTGTGACATAATACAAACAGATAGTCTTTTATTATTTTTTATAAAATTAAAAAGCAATTAAAATAGATGTGCCCTGTAATAAGACACTACCAGCTGAAAACATACAATTCTGAATGTTGTCTTTTATGACAGTCAGACACAGTATGAAAATCTTTTGAACTCTTACACTGGCTTATCACTACACCAAGGCAGAACAGTGCATCATTAGGTCCAATAGCAAAATTTGAGTATGGGGAGAAGATCCCAATCTAGCCTCCCACGACCCCTTTCTATTCTGAAAAGATCAGAGTGGATGGCCTCCTATGAGCAAGTGTGACCTGGCACATGAGCTTGTGGTGCATGCGGCAATCAGAAGAGGCCTCCGCACTGCTCTTTTGAGATGTCTCAGAGGGGATTTGCTGGGTCCCCCTCATCTCCAGGACCCATATTGGCCACACACCCCTGAACCTCCTATAGTTCCATCATTGTCACTACATACACACATACATACTAAATTCTCATGACTTCATTTCCAGTACAAAAAAAACTATACACCATCACTTTCATTGCACTTAAGAGTGAGCGCAGATTCCCATTGGAAATCCAAATGTATACAACATGTATGTGTTGACCTAAAAATACAGCCAATAAAGCTCTGCCACCCTTCCAAAATAAAGATAGCCCCATCAAGCCAGTTTTGCAATAATCTAGGCATGAAATGTACCAATCTAGTTATACCTGTGGACTGTACCAATCTGTTATATGAGGTTAATGACTAGGTAGTTTGATAGCAAAAGGAGAGTTTAATGTTTATTCTTGAGTAAGACCATTAGGAATAAGCACCCTAAATGCTCTTTTCGAGATTACTTGTTGTAAGGGTACAGTTATAGTAAAATTTCTATGACATATAAATTCTATGCAATCTGAAATGACAGTTAATCTCAACCACTTTACATTGTTATAGTGCTCTTATAAAATGTGACTTAATTTAATCACTGCACTGTACATACCTACACAGGTTCCATTCGCAAGGGTAAATCCATCATGGCAAAAGCAATCATAGCTGCCAATGGTGTTACTACAGTTTCCATATAGTCCACAGACAGAAGCATTTACATAACACTCATTAATATCTGCAAAATGTTAGAATGGACATGGATTTATATTTTATATACATAAAAAATATGAAGTTAGAAATAGGGAATGAGAGGTAACACCTGAGTGAGACAGAAAGGAAAGTAGAAAAAGTAATAAGATAATTACATTAGCAATAAGTTGGTTTTAAGGTTTGATATGATGCAAAGAAAATTTTGCATTGCAGTATAATAGATTACATTTTTCATAGACCCTTACAATCAGAGTAACTCACCTACACAATCTATCCCATCACCAGAGTATCCACTCCTGCATGTACAAGTAAAGGATCCTTCTGTGTTGGTACAGTGGGCCCAAAAGCTGCAATTGCTGTCTCCCCTGGAACACTCATCAATGTCTGTGCAGTTCTCACCACCATAACCATCTTTACAGGCACACAGGTAAGAGCCAGGTGTGTTTGTGCATGTTGAATGTGGGGAACAGGTATTATTTTCCAGACATTCATTAATATCTGCAGCGTGCAAAGACAAGATATCATGGTAAACACAGATAGAAATACTGGAGTTGCTTCAGTAAGCAGAGAAATGTCTAAGTGGGAAACAAACAAAACATGATATCAATATTTTAAAAAAAAAAATTCTCTATATTATCACTTTGCTCCTTTCTGAACAATATATATTTATAGTATATAGGTTAATAAACTACATTTTTTTTCAGAAGCACTGACATTAAGGTGTGACATTTACATTGAAGCCTTATTATTGAATGCTTTAGAAAAATGATACAAAACACTGCTTAAATTTGTCAGGGCACACGCCTGTTTGTGAGTGATGTGAATTATTTCTTATCTGTATATTTCTGCAGAAACATTTTTGATCCTTTCGCTGAATCTTACCAGTGCAGTTGGCTCCACTGTATCCTGTTAGACACTCCCATTTGTAGGACCCATTAGTATTGATGCAGAAAGACTGGGTGGGATAGATGGTCATATTAAGGGCACACTCATTGATATCTGCAAGTGCAAGGATGTATGTAGTCATTATATAAGCAGGAACACAATAATAGGATTACATGTGTGTATAAAGCGCAGTGTAAACAACCTGGGTGTAAATGTATCAAGCTGAGAGTTTTCTGTTGGGTTTGAAAAACCAATCAGATTCCAGCTATTTATTTAGTACATTCTACAAAATGATAGCTAGAATCTGAATCTCCAAACCCGCTGGAAAACTCTCAGCTTGATACATTTACCCCTTGATTTGTCAAGTTAAATAAAATGCACATTCTTTTGTTAAATGCTCCTTAAAGTACTTTTATATAGTGTGTTATTTTATCTCTACCCATGCTTTAACAGATGTATCTGCTGTATACTGTAATAGAGCTTTTAAAATTTTAAAATGATGTCAAATGTCGTTGACATTTGACATAATGTTTACTTCACTATCCTTTGCTTCTTTTAAAAAGCACAAAAGGTAAACCCGATATCCCCTTCTTCCATTTCTAATAATCCACAATCTTGAAGAGCCTAATAAAAAAATGTCCAGGTTAAAGATTGTTAGTGCCACAAACAGGCCTGTCATGGGAATCCAGGAAATTTGGAAGCCTCATCAATAGTCATATAATCTTAATACTTAATTAGTAGTGTTTGATGAATTTATATATATGTTGGCCACTAGGCTACTCTGATGCATAGACTTGCATAGAAAATCTAAACAGTTTGCTAAAAAAATACCTTGATTTTTGAGAAATTGCTCTCAATAAAATATCTTATTACAATAAGTAACGCAGTTCATGTAGAACGTTATTTGTGGAAGTGCTGTTTTATTTTTTCTTCAATATTTCCAACTTTCCAAACAATATTCTTTTAAATAAGGGAGATTTTAAACTCTTAGGAGTAGATTGTCCATGAGGTAACGCCGGTCATTGCCTCGATGTCCATCTGCGCACATTGCCATTATGGTAAGGAATCTCCTGTATTTTTCCTTGTACCTCTATGGGGTGTGAGGAAAAATGAGTAGAGATTTCAGCCCCCACATTGGGCGCAAATATGTCTCTGTGGCAATGCTTGCTTCCCACAAGTAAATTGCCTATGGTTTGTCAAGAGAGTAGCCCATTAGTTATAAGAGTAATACCTAAGTTACTCTATTAAAAGAGTATACAATCAGCATTCACTAGTAAGAAGAAAAAACAACATCTTATTCCACCCCCAAATGTGGGCTTTGATCGAATGCAGGGAAAAACTGTCCCACTTACCAACACACAATAGGGAGGGATCGCCTTCATATCCAGCCAAACACTGACAGGTGTAATTTCCAGGTAGGTTTGTACAGTTGGCATTTTCAACACATGGAGATGTAACATTAGCGCATTCATCAATGTCTGAAGGAAAGAGGAGAATTCATAGTTCTTTTAGATCTGTTGCTCATTGTAATTACAGTAGTCATCTGATTTCAGTTCTTTTATGTGTGATGTTAATGATATCTCATTGTTTTAGCTGTACTACCTTTAACAAACAAATGACATTACATTTATAGACACAGTGGATATGCTGCATTACCATCACACAGGGAGCTGTTCAGTGCATTCACCACATAGCCTTCCTGACAGCTGCAGTTGTATCCTCCCAGGAAATTGTTACAGATTTGCTGACAAGTTGATGTATTGAGATAACACTCATTGATATCTAAAACAAAATTAAATGGATAAACTGAATAACAGAAGTTTGAGCATGCTGTAGGGTTCTTAATATAGTATGTAGGTTTTATAACCTTTCAGTCGGTGGTAATTTCTAAGGTTTGTCAGGGACCATTATGTGAAATCTCAGGAAACCACAATAAGGTTTAAACATAGCCAATAACATCACAGAAAAGTGAAAAGATGCATTTGCTCACCTGTACAAGTTATTCCATCTCCAGTTAGACTAGCAGGACATGCGCCACAAGTGAATCCTTCCAGTGGAGCCTTTCTATCTCTACAGGTGCTGTTATCATAACATTTGTTTTCTGCACAACCATCAAAATCTTGCTCACAGTACATTCCTGCCCATGCAGCAGAACAGTTACATCCAGCGACCTGCATGGGAAGTCATCACAAACATTCTAAGTACAATAAATGTAGTTGGGTCATGTAGTAACATATATTTTGCTTCATCTGCATTTTCAAATATATTGCATTACCTTAATAATTCTGACTGTTGCAGGTGAGTTAATTTTGTTTTAAAAGAATAAAAGACACAATTCAATGAAAGCTTACTTTGAAGGTTGTGGTTCCATTTCCTAGGCTTGTTGCACTGTCATACAGGCAGCTGCCATTGTTGGTACAGTTACAGAGCACCAAAGTTAGGATCACTTCAGTGGCGATCTTGGAATCATTGGCTGCTATTGTGACATTAATAGGTGCTGAACTGGTTGGATTCCACATCAGTACTCCATCAGCTGTATAACAGTAAGAAAAGATGGATGGTATAGTAGATATAAAGAGAAGGGATTTGTAGTTATTGCCTACACACAGATCATTTTGAAGTGCAAAACTGTCACACCGCAACACAAATACAGCATTGGACTCACTGTATCTAATTGATTTGCGCGAGTGCACCTAGTCTTCCACTAGGGCGCATAGGTTTGTGGAGAAAGATGGAAGTAGTTGCAGAGAAGAAACAGTTCACACATGGAGAGAGGAAGAGTTGGGTAGAGGAATGACAATCCTTGTTTTGAGGAGCAGTGAAAAAATACATTTTAATTTTTCAGAGCAAGATAGCTCATTATCATCATAATTTATTTATATAGTGCCACTAATCATCATCATCATCACCATTTATTTATATAGCGCCACTGATTCCGCAGCGCTGTACAGAGAACTCATTCACATCAGTCCCTGCCCCATTGAAGCATACAGTCTAAATTCCCTAACACACACACACACACACACACACACACAAAGACAGAGAGAGAGAGAGAGAGAGAGAGAGAGAGAGAAAATAGGGTCAATTTTGATAGCAGCCAATTAACGTACCAGTATGTTTTTGGAGTGTGGGAGGAAACCGCAGCACCCGGAGGAAACCCACGCAAACACGGAGAGAACATACAAACTCCACACTGATAAGGCCATGGTCGGGAATTGAACTCATGACCCCAGTGCTGTGAGGCAGAAGTGCTAACCACTAAGCCACCGTGCAGCATTTCAATATAACAAGGAGCCCATAAGACTTCCCTTCAGCAAGCCAAATGTGACCAAAGAACAAAAAAAAAATAATAATTAGCTGAGAAATGCTATCCTGGGGACTCCCAACAACAATCGTTTTGGGGTGATTAGTGGTACTCTAGTATACTAGGGCATAATCTATTATCTATACTAGGACATCTGAGGGGGCCATTCCAAGGGTCCCAGACTAGTAATTAAGTATTCTACTACACAGTTCAAGGGAGCCCCAGTAATATATATATATATATATATATACTGAAAAGTGCTGGGGCTCCCTTGGACTGTGTAGGAGAATACTTAGTATACATATATATGTATATATGTATATATATATATATATATATATATATATATATATATATAGATAGATAGATACACACATATATATATATATATATATATATATATATATATATATACACACATATATCTATTAGGGATGTGCACCGGCGACTTTTGAGGTCTCGTGTTTTGTGTTTTGGATCCGGATTTTCGTTATTTTTGGGGTTCGGATTTGTCTCGCAAAACACTTGACGAAAGGTCTCGGTTCGGATTTAAGGTTTTGGATTCGGATTTTTTTTGAAAAAAACATAAAAAGTTTAAAAATCAAGTTTTTGGGCTTATTTTCACTCCTAGGCTATTATTAACCTCAATAACATTCAATAACAAGCATTTCCACTAATTTACAGTGTATTCTGAACACCTCACAATATACTTATTAGTCCAAAACGTTGCAACAAGGTATCTTTCTGGACTGCGTAGAGGAGTGGGTCACCACAATATATATTAAAAACCCTGAACTTTTATGATTCGCACCAATAAATGTACCTGGACTGCGTAGAGGCGTGGGTCACCACAATATATATTAAAAACCCTGAACTTTTATGAATCGCACCAATAAATGTACCTGGACTGCGTAGAGGAGTGGGTCACCACAATATATTAAAAACCCTGAACTTTTATGATTCGCACCAATAAATGTACCTGGACTGGGTAGAGGAGTGGGTCACCACAATATATATTAAAAACCCTGAACTTTTATGATTCGCACCAATAAATGTACCTGGACTGCGTAGAGGAGTGGGTCACCACAATATATATAATAAGAAAACCATCAACTTGTTTGATTCGCACCAATAAATGTACCTGGACTGCGTAGAGGAGTGGGTCACCACAATATATTAAAAACCCTGAACTTTTATGAATCGCACCAATAAATGTACCTGGACTGCGTAGAGGAGTGGGTCACCACAATATATATAATAAGAAAACCATCAACTTGTTTGATTCGCACCAATAAATGTACCTGGACTGCGTAGAGGAGTGGGTCACCACAATATATTAAAAACCCTGAACTTTTATGAATCGCACCAATAAATGTACCTGGACTGCCTAGAGGAGTGGGTCACCACAATATATATAATAAGAAAACCATCAACTTGTTTGATTCGCACCAATAAATGTACCTGGACTGCGTAGAGGAGTGGGTCACCACAATATATTAAAAACCCTGAACTTTTATGAATCGCACCAATAAATGTACCTGGACTGCGTAGAGGAGTGGGTCACCACAATATATATAATAGGAAAACCATCAACTTGTTTGATTCGCACCAATAAATGTACCTGGACTGCGTAGAGGAGTGGGTCACCACAATATATTAAAAACCCTGAACTTTTATGAATCGCACCAATAAATGTACCTGGACTGCCTAGAGGAGTGGGTCACCACAATATATATAATAAGAAAACCATCAACTTGTTTGATTCGCACCAATAAATGTACCTGGACTGCGTAGAGGAGTGGGTCACCACAATATATATAATAAGAAAACCATCAACTAGTTTGATTCGCACCAATAAATGTACCTGGACTGCGTAGAGGAGTGGGTCACCACAATATATTAAAAATCCTGAACTTTTATGAATCGCACCAATAAATGTACCTGGACTGCCTAGAGGAGTGGGTCACCACAATATATATAATAAGAAAACCATCAACTTGTTTGATTCGCACCAATAAATGTACCTGGACTGCGTAGAGGAGTGGGTCACCACAATATATTAAAAACCCTGAACTTTTATGAATCGCACCAATAAATGTACCTGGACTGCGTAGAGGAGTGGGTCACCACAATATATATAATAAGAAAACCATCAACTTGTTTGATTCGCACCAATAAATGTACCTGGACTGCGTAGAGGAGTGGGTCACCACAATATATTAAAAACCCTGAACTTTTATGAATCGCACCAATAAATGTACCTGGACTGCCTAGAGGAGTGGGTCACCACAATATATATAATAAGAAAACCATCAACTTGTTTGATTCGCACCAATAAATGTACCTGGACTGCGTAGAGGAGTGGGTCACCACAATATATTAAAAACCCTGAACTTTTATGAATCGCACCAATAAATGTACCTGGACTGCCTAGAGGAGTGGGCACTGGGCACCACAATAAAATATATAAAAAACCTTCAACAGGTCTGCATTACACTACACATACGGCTGCTCCTCCATCCTCTCCATCATATACATGTTGGAGTTTTAGCGTGTGACAACCTCTTGTTTTTGATAATGTCAGTGCATTTTGAATATTTTTCAATTTGCCCCACACCACTGAATGTACTTTATCTATGATACGCATCTATCTATCTTGACTGCGTAGTGTGGTGGCCCCGGTACACAATTTGGTACCGAGGCCACAATATAATTAAAAAACCCTCCACGTGTCAGAATTCCACCAAACAAGTATCTGGACTGCGTAGTGGGGTGGCCCTGGTACCCAATTTGATACCGGGGCCACAATAAAATAAATACACCCTCCACGTGTCAGAATTCCACCAAACAAGTATCTGGACTGCGTAGTGGGGTGGCCCCGGTACCCAATTTGATACCGGGGCCACAATACCTCCTCCAAACATGGTACAGACAATTCGTCATTGAGATCCCATCAAGTATGTTAAAGACAGACAGGGTCCAAGTGTTATTGGTTGACTTTGTAAACCAAAAAACTGTCCCTGTTGCACATAGTCGTGCAATGAAGACTGACTTTTTCATTTAAAGGCACCATCTTTCAAGTGTAGTGTTTGTAAGTCTAAGTCATATTATACTTTTGGTAAAATTGGTTTATTTTGTTCCTCTTTATGGTAACTACTAATAGAATTAAAGTATTAAATAGAAGCGGCAGTTTCTCTTTATGGTAATTAGTAATAGAATTAAAGTATTAAATAGAATTAAAGTATGAAATAGAATTAAAGTATTAAATAGAATTAAAGTATGAAATAGAATTAAAGTATTAAATAGAATTAAAGTATGAAATAGAGTGGTATAGAGTTGTAGTGTGGTATAGATAGAGTGGTCCCCACAATATAATAATAAAACCCTCAACTGGTCTGAATTCCACCAAACAAGTATCTGGACTGCGTAGTGTGGTGGCCCCGGTACACAATTTGGTACAGAGGCCACAATATAATTAAAAAATTGGGCATCAACTGTCACCGTTGTTTAATATCTGATACACCTAAATATGGACTGCACAGTGGAGTGGCCCCGGTAGTAAATTTGGTGCCGGGGCCACAATACCTCCTCCAACTTCCAAGTGTAGTGTTTATAAAGACAGACAGCGTCGAAGTGTTATTAGTTGGCTTTCTTAACCCTAAAATTGTCCCTGTTGCAAATATTCGTGCAATGGACAGTTACTTTTTTATTGAAAGACTCAAGCTTTCAAGTGTAGTGTTTATAAAATATAAACAACAATACAGTAGTTTTAGAGCACGTCAAAAACTCTTGTTTTAAATTATGACACGGCATTTTACTTTTGGTTTAATTTCTTGAATTTTTTAAAATTTGGTTTTACTTTTTGAACATGGCAAACGACTGTTGATTGGTCATATAATGCCAAAAAAAAAGTTCCAAGATGGAATTGTCCTTGGGCCCTCACACCCACCCTTATGTTGTTGAAATAGGACATGCACACTTTAACAAACCAATCATTTCAGCGACAGGGCCTACCAAACAACTTTGGCTGAAATGATTGGTTTGTTTGGGCCCCCACACCAAAAAAGCTATTCATCTCTCCCTGTACAGACTAAACAGGCTCTACTGAGGCAAGATGTCGTCCTCATCCTCAACCTCTGATTCCTCTCCCCCTACAGTGTGTACTTCCTCCTCATCACACATTATCAATTCGTCCCCGCTGGACTCCACAACCACAGGTCCCTCTGTAGTATCTGGAGGGCAGTGCTGTACTTCATTGAGGAATTGATTATTCATTTTTATAAACATCATTTTTTCAACGTTGTGAGGAAGCAACCTCCTTCGCCGCTCACTGACCAGGTTCCCCGCTGCACTAAAAACTCTTTCCGAGTACACACTGGAGGGGGGACAACTCAGGTAAAATAGAGCCAGTTTGTACAGGGGCTTCCAAACTGCCTTTTTTTCCTGCCAGTAACAATATGGACTGTCTGACATGTCTACTTGGATGGTGTCAGCAAAGTAATCATCCACAATTTTTTCTATTGTGACAGCATCCAATGCAGCGAGAGTAGACATGTCTGCAATGGTTGGCAGGTCCTTCAGTCCGGACCAGATTTTATCAGCATCCCCGCCAGTGCCTCTTTTGGGAAAACTGAGCTTTTTCCTCGCAGCCATAGATGTGGAAGAAAATGAGGGTGGAGCTGTTGGCATGTCACGGTCCTCTTCAGAGGACAATCTCCTGACCAGCAGGTCTTTGCACCGCTGTAGACTTGTGTCCGCCGGAAACAGAGACACAACATACGCTTTAAACCGAGGATCGAGCACGGTGGCCAGAATGTATTCCTCTGACTTTAAAAGAGTGACCACCCTCGGATCCTGGCAAAGCGTACGAAGGGCTACATCCACAAGAGCTACATGCTTGGTGTAATCGCAATGGCTTACCAGCTCCTCCCTCACTTTCTCCAGCTGCTTCTGCAACAGCCTGATCAGGGGAATGACCTGACTCAAGCTGGCAGTGTCGGAACTGACTTCTCGTGTGGCAAGTTCAAATGGCTGCAGAACCTTGCACAACACGGAAATCAGTCTCCACTGCGCTTGACTGAGGCGCATCCCCACTCCTTTGCCTATGTCGTAGGTGGCTGTGTAGGCCTGAATGGCCTTTTGCTGCTCCTCCATCCTCTGCAGCATATAGAGGGTGGAGTTCCAGCGCGTCACAACCTCTTGTTTGAGGTGATGGCAGGGCAGGTTCATGCTTTTTTGATGTGCCTCTAGTCTGCGGTAGGCACTGGCTGAATGCCGAAAGTGTCCAGCAATTTTGCGCGCCACCGCAAGCATCTCCTGCACACCCCTGTCACTCTTGAGGTAATGCTGCACCACCAAATTAATGGTGGGGGCAAAACATGGGACGTGCTGGAAATTGCCCATATTTAATGCCCGCACAATGTTACTGGCATTGTCTGACACCACAAATCCCCATGAGAGTCTAAGTGGGGTAAGCCACTGGGAGATAATTTCCCTCATTTTCTCTAATATGTTGTCAGCGTTGTGCCTCTTATTAAAGCCTGTAATACACAATGTTGCCTGCCTTTGCATGAGCAGCCATTTTGTAGATGCTGCTACTGATGCAGCTGTTGCTGTTGCTGCGGAAGGGGATGCATCTACCCAGTGGGCTGTCACAGTCATATAGTCCTTCGTTTGCCCAGAACCACTTGTCCACATGTCCGTGGTTAAGTGGACAGTGGGTACAACCGCATTTTTAAGAGCACTGAGGACACTTGATCGTACTTCTCTGTACATTTTTGGTATCGCCTGCCTAGTGAAGTGGAATCTCGAGGGGATTTGGTACCGGGGACACAATACCTCCATCAACCCTCTAAATCCCACTCCACTGATGGCGGACACCGGGCGCACGTCTAACACCAACATTGCAGTTACAGCCGCAGTTATACGCTTTGCAATAGGGTGACTACTATCGTATTTTGTGGTCATGGCAAACGACTGTTGGACGGTCAATTGTTTTGTGAAAGACTTAGCGGTCTTACGACTTCCCCTCTGGGAAGATGACCGACTAACAGCAGCAACAGCAGCAGTGGCAGTAGTAGGCGTACCGCTGCAGGATTCCTCGGATGAATCCCGTATTGAGGAGGACTCAGTCTGGCTGCTGACTTGGGCTGCAGGACTGAATCTGATGGAGATTGTGGAGGAAGTTGACGAGGAGGGTGTTGCTGGTGTGTATCCAACTGGACCACGGGATTTAGGTGTCCCTGTACCGATGAGGGTCCTAGCCCCAGTTCCTGAACTAACCACTGAACTATGAAGGTTATTCAGGTGACGTATAAGGGAGGATGTTCCTAGGTGGGCAAGATCCTTACCCCTGCTTATTTGAGCTTTACATAAGCTACATATGGCCATACATTGGTTGTCTGGATTTGGATAAAAATAACTCCAGACCGAAGAGGTGCATTTTTTGGTCTTCTGACCAGGCATGACGATGGGCTTTTTCATCCCATGGACATCAGCTGTTTCCCCCCCTGGTGCCTCATTTACAATAACCACATCACCATCCTCATCATCAAGTTCCTCCACAGCGCCAGCTACATCATCAATAGCCTCCTCCCGAGCCACCTCTTCCCGTACAGTGATGGGAAGGTCAGGCTTGACATCCACCAACATCCTTGGACTCGCCTTGTGGATTTGTGATAATTTCTCTTTAGAAGGCAGAGTTGTTTGCTGTTTTGTTGCTGACAGCATAACTCTCTTCAATTTTTTGTAGGGGGGAGGAGGAGGAGGGCTAAGATCCGTGGGTGAAGCTGAACCACTAGTCATGAACACGGGCCAGGGCCTAAGCCGTTCCTTGCCACTCCGTGTCGTAAATGGCATATTGGCAACTTTACGTTTCTCCTCAGATGATTTTAAGTTTCTCTTTTTGCTACTTTTTCTTAACTTGGGCTTTTTGGATTTTACATGCCCGGTACTACGAGATTGGGCATCGGGCTTGGAAGACGACGTTGATGGCATTTCATCGTCTATGTCATGACTAGTGGCAGCAGCTTCAGCATTAGGAGGAAGTGGGTCTTGATCTTTCCCTACTTTATCCTCCAAATTTTTGGTCTCCATTATATGTAGCACAAGATACTGCAGAATGTGTGAACTTGGTAATATTGCAGTACCAATGGACTTATACTGCTGGATTGGTTTTGCAAATTTGGTTATAATTATTATATATTTTTTTTTTTTTTTAAATTTTTTTTTTTTTTTTACTTTTTTTTTATTTTTTAAAAACTTGGGAATAATGGGGAAATAACTATGCCCTTAGAAGCACAGAGCACAGGACACAGCACCACTGGACTGAACAGGACACGGCACAGGACCCAGCAGCACTACGGAACTCAGCAGGACAGAGCACAGGACACAGCACCACTGGACTGATACTGCAGAATGTGTAAACTTTGTAATATTGCAGTACCACTGGACTTTTACTGCTGAATGTGTGAACTTGGTAATATTGCAGTACCAATGGGCTTATACTGCAGGATTGGTTGTGCAAATTTTGTGGTAATTAAAAAAAATTAAAGTAGTTTTTGGTATTTTTTAAAAAAACTTTTTTTTATTTTTTTAAACACAGGGGAATATTGGGGAAATAACTATGCCCTTAGAAGCACAGAGCACAGGACACAGCACCACTGGACTGAACAGGACACAGCACAGGACCCAGCAGCACCACTGACCTCAGAAGGACAGAGCACAGCACACAGCACCACTGGACTGATACTGCAGAACACAGCACAGCACAGCACAGCACAGCACAGAACTAAACAGCACAGCACAGAACTAAACAGCACAGCACGAGATCTACCAGGACAGAGGACCACCTAACACACCCTCCCTCTACCCTGATCAATGCCCGAGTGAAGATGGCGGCGACTAGCGGGGAATTTATAGGATCCGAGTATCGCGAGATCCGACAACGGGATTATGAGTCAGAGCCTCAGTTTCACATTTGAATTTGGCGCCAATACCCGGATCTGTCTCGGATCCGACTCGGATCCGCAACGTTCGGGTGGGCTCGGATTTCATAAATCCGAGTGCGCTCATCCCTAATATCTATTCATATACATACACAACAAAGGCCTTTATGTAGAGTGGGACACAATTTCATCATCATCATCATCATCAGTTATTTATATAGCGCCAACATATTCCGTAGCGCTTTACAATTGGGGACAAATGTAATAAACTAATAAACAAACTGGGTAAAACAGACAAAGAGGTGAGAAGGCCCTGCTCGCAAGCTTACAATCTATGGGACAATGGGAGATTGACACATGAGGTTAAGTATACATTTTGCATCTTGGCCCAGCCAGACTGCAAAGGTAGGGTGACTCATAAGCTAAATGATCCTGTCACACAATAATGTTGGTCCGGGGGTAGTTGTCTTGTGTGAAATTGTGTAACAGGCTAAAGGTAGTGAGGTTAAGATGGTGGTTGAGGAATATTATACGCTTGTCTGAATAGGTAGGTTTTCAGAGAACGCTTGAAAGTTTGTAGAACAGAGGAGAGTCTTATTGTGCGAGGGAGAGAGTTCCATAGAGTGGGTGCAGCCCGAAAAAAGTCCTGTAACCGGGAATGGGAGGATGTAATGAGGGTGGATGAGAGACGCAGATCTTTTGCAGAACGGAGTTGCCGAGTTGGGAGATATTTTGAGACAAGAGAGGAGATGTATGTTGGTGCAGCTTTGTTGATGGCCTTGTAGGTTAGTAAAAGTATTTTATATTGGATTCGGTAGAAGACAGGCAGCCAGTGTAGAGACATACAGAGTGATTCAACAGAGGAATAGCTATTTGCAAGGAAAATCAGTCTTGCCGAAGCATGCAAAATAGATTTTAGGGGTTTGAGTCTGTTTTTGGGAAGACCAGTAAGGAGGGAATTGCAATAGTCAATGCGGGAGATGATTAGTGCATGAATTAAGGTTTTAGCAGTGTCTTGTGTGAGATATGTGCGGATTCTGGAAATGTTCTTTAGATGTATGTAACATGATTTAGATATAGAGTCAATGTGGGGAACAAAGGATAGGCGTGAATCAAGGATTACACCTAGGCAGCGAGCTTGTGGGGTGGGATTTATGGTCATGTTATCAACAGAGATAGAAATGTCAGGTATGCTCTTGTTGGCGGGTGGGAATATTATTAACTCTGTTTTAGAAAGATTAAGTTTGAGTTGACGAGAGGACATCCAAGATGAAATGGCAGAAAGACAGTCAGTTACACGGGACAACACAGATGTCGAGATATCAGGAGAGGATAGATAGATTTGGGTATCATCCGCATAGAGATGATACTGAAAGCCAAAGGAACTTATTAGATTTCCAAGAGAAGCGGTATAGATAGAGAACAGCAGAGGACCTAGCACCGAGCCTTGTGGTACTCCAACTGATAGGGGAAGCGGAGCAGATGTGGCTCCAGAGAAATTAACAGTGAAAGAGCGATTAGAGAGGTAAGATGAGAACCAGGATAGAACTGTGTCTTGAAGACCTAGGGATTGCAGCGTTTGTATGAGAAGAGAGTGGTCAACTGTGTCAAATGCAGCCGAGAGATCAAGGAGAATTAGGAGAGAGTAATGGCGTTCAGTCTTAGCAGTGATCAGATCATTAACAACCTTGGTCAGCGCAGTCTCTGTGGAGTGTTGAGAACGAAAGCCTGACTGAAGAGGATCCAACAGGTTGTTTGCGGAAAGAAAGCGTGCGAGGCGAGTGTAGGCAAGTCTCTCTAGAAGCTTGGAGGGGCAAGGGAGCTGAGAGATGGGACGGTAATTTGAGAGAGAGTTTGGGTCGGAGTTTTGTTTTTTTAGAATAGGAGTAATCACTGCATGCTTGTATAGTGATGGAAAGATGCCAGTAGAGAGTGAGAGATTACAGATTTGAGTTAGAGGTGAAATGAGCACAGAAGACAGGGATCTACCAATTTGCGAGGGAATAGGATCAAGAGGACAGGAGGTAGAGTAGGAAGATAAGAAGAGCGTAGAAATTTCCTCTTCATTTGTGGGGTCAAATGAAGAGAGGGTGTCAGAGGGTAGTGGGAAGGAAATGAGCTGATGGCTTGTTGAGGAAGAGGATACCATTTCTAGTCTGATCTTATCAATCTTGTCCTTGAAGTAGGTAGCAAGATCCTGAGCACTGATAGTAGATGGAGGGTTCGGGGTGGGAGGATTGAGAAGATGATTAAATGTATTGAAAAGGCGTTTGGGGTTAGAAGCCTGAGCATAGATAAGAGATTGAAAGTATGTTTGTTTTGCAGTGTCCAGAGCATTTCGATAGGAGTGGTAGACAGAAGTATATGTGAAGAAGTCATTAGAGCTTCGAGATTTACGCCAGTGACGTTCTGCTTTACGGGACAGTTTTGGAAGATTTCGTGTTGCTTTGGTGTGCCACGGTTGACATCGAAGTCGACGTGTAGTATGAAGTGTCGCTGGAGCCACTTGATCAAGGGCCGTTGCTAAGGTTAGGTGAAAATGAGGTACTGCCATCTCAGGGGATGAGAATGTAGAGATAGGGGAGAGAAGGTGTTGGAGAGAGGTGGAAAATTGTTGAAGATTAATAGAATTCAGATTTCTACGAGTATGAGGAGGCTTGGTTGAGTTAGACAGTAGAGAGGTTAGAGCAGTGGGGGTGAGAGTGTAGCTGATAAGGTGATGATCCGAGAGGGGGAAGGGTGTATTAATAAAGTTAGAAACTGAGCATAGTCTAGAGAAAACAAGATCAAGGCAGTGGCCATCCTTATGAGTAGATGATTCAATCCACTGGGAGAGGTCAAGTGAGGATGTTAGAGAGAGTAGTTTGGAAGCAGCTTTGGAAGGTGGGTTATCAATGGGGATGTTGAAGTCACCCATGATGATGGTGGGGATGTCTGAAGATAAGAAGTGAGGGAGCCATGCAGAGAAATCCTCAATAAATTGTTGGTGTGCTCCAGGGGGACGATAGATCACCGCAACACGTAGGGAGAATTTCTCCTGGTATTACAATTTTGAGGGAGCCCCATTCTTGGAAATTTCAGGGGGATCCCACACTTCTTCTAATGACTACATCCAGCAGGATAACACACCATGTCACAAGGCACGTTATCCCAAGCTGGTTCCACATGATAATGAGGTCAGTGTACTCCAATGGCCTCCACGGTTATCAGATCTCAATACAATATAGCATTTTTGGGATGTGGTAGAACGAGAGATTTGCAGTATGAATGTGCAGCAATCAAATCTGCAGCAACTGTGTGATGCTGTCATGTCAACATGGACTAATATAGATAGATAGATAGATAGATATCAATTAATGTATTCACCTGTTATATTGATGTCAGAGGAATCTGTCTGCAGAGAGAAGATAACGGTGTCATTGTTGTCATCAGTAGCTGTGTAATACACTGTCACTGGCTGGAAAAGCTTGGTGCTGATGGTGCTTGGCCCAGTTACATTGGGAGGAAAGTTATCTGTTGGAAAAAAATAGTTTAGACAGAACATTTATTCATGTCCAACTATATTACAATATATTTGATAATATGTAATGGTATCTGTTAAAGAAAGCAATATTGCCCAAAATGTGATTACTACATTTGTGTGTAAGTAAAATGACTTTGTCACATTTGAATACGCCAAGCATTCTTATCCTGAACAACTTTGTAACATTTGAATACGCCAAGCATTCTTATCATCCCTTTTCCCAACCTGTCAATTCTGTAGCATGCACAAAAGGTAATAACTTTAAATAAATAACTAATCAATGTAGCATACTGCATAAAAGCATGATGTATATATGACCAGTACTAAAAGCCTTAGGTAGAATACAGTGAAGAACATGTCTTACTCATTGTGCTCTGTTGTTCATGGGCTGAGTTGACACTGTTCAGTGTGGCTTCTCCCACTGCAAAATTTCCAGTACTCAGGATGTCAAAGATACACTCATCATTTCCATTACATGTTTCATTCGCTTTCTTAATAGTGTCAGGATCACTGACTAATAGAAGCTCATCATAAAACAGTGGCACAAATGTATTATTGTTGTAGGTGTACCAGGATTCCCCATCTGTTTCATTGTAGATAAAGATGCTGTTCGAAGGGGTAGTTTTCCCTGTGAAAGAAAGCAGTGAATATTACAGTTGTGTGCAAGAATTAAGTGACAGAACATCAGTTTACCTACATGGGGGTAAATGTATGAATCTCCGGATTCTTCATCTTCGACGTGTTCAGCCTCTTCAGCGCTTAAATTTAAAGCGGCGCTGCATTGTAAAGGAAAACTTCCCTTTACAATGCAGCACCGCTTTAAATTTAAGCGCTGAAGAGGCTGAACACGCCGGAGATGAAGAATCCGGAGATTCATACATTTACCCCATGGTGTTCATTTGAACCAGACAACAATGCATTATCAAGATGAATAATATAATATTTTAACTAATTAGAGATACTGCATGATTGTTGCAATTTGTCACCATTACAATAATTACAACTTGCAATGATAATTGGAGCCTGTGTTTTGCTGCAATGATCCTGGTGGCAAAAGCATGAAAGCCCATCTTAATGTTGCAATGAAGAATAATTGGGATCAGGCAATGTAATTTCCTGTGCCGGTGCTACCATTAGGCAAAATTAGGCAGTTGCCTAGGGCGCAAATGTTTAGGGGGCACCTAAAACAGTCTAAAACATTGAGTTGTACTTTTTGTTTTAAAATAAAACCATTTATATAAAATATAACATACATATGAGATGTCCTAGGTTAACTTTTGGCTGTAGAGGGATTTTATGTTGAGCAATGTGAGATAACAGTGGGCACATGTACAAATAATTTTATTATAATTTAATTTATGCACAAATGGATTTCCATGACATATTGGATATTAGTAGTCACTTACACGTAAGTCCAATTTCAAAAATTAGGGATTCATTGGGGAGCTTCACACCATCATATTCCAGTTTAGTTCCATTGGCAGCCATTAGATCATCTGTTTTATCATCATTGAACACACCTGAAATGACATTTACATGAAAGTTAATGTCATCATCATCCGCAATTTATATAGCACCATTAATTCTGGAGCACTGTACAGAGAACTCCCTCACATCAGTCCCTATGCCATTGGAGCTTACAGGCTAAAGTCTCTATCATACACAAACACAGACCGAGATAGACTAATATGTTTTTGACGTGTGGGAGGAAATCAGAGGAAACCCACGCAAACACAGGGAGCACATACAAACTTCACACAGATAAGGCCAGGTTGGGAATCAAGCACATAACCCCAGTGCTGTGAGGTAGAAGTGCTAACCACTAAGCCACAGTGTGCAAATTAAGTTTTAATTTTTTTTTATTAACTTTTATACCTATACACATCTCAAATATTTGAATAAAGCACACACTATTATGTTTTCTAGTGTCGCTGAACAACAAACAAATGTCTGACTTATTTTTATCACATAAACATCTTTTCTCCTACACATTAGATTGTATTGCAGTTCTTTTTAAAATACATATTTCATTGACAAGATCCATCTTACCCAGAAGGCCTTTAGTTTTGTTCTTGTAAGTAGTGTCTAACAATGTGACAAAGCTTAAAGCTCCCAGCTTAGCAGACACTGTGATTGAGATGCCACCATCAAATGAAGCTTGAATTTCACCTTTGCTTGTCTTCTCCAATGTCACCTTGCTGACATATGTAGAATTGGCTTAAAGGAAAGAGTATGTGGATAATTAATTATTATCCATATATGGGTATATATGATACACACATATTTTCAATACCTAACTTAAATATATGTACACAACTGTTTTTTTAATCATTTCTGCTCACAAATATCTTAGTATTATACAATTGAAGCATCTTCTTTGTGGACTGAACCAATATTCATGAGAGTGAATCACAAGGAACCAGCACTTCATAAATATAAGTCTGGCCTAAATAACATTGATCATGCAGTGCCTCAATGATGTCAGTAGTTTCTAATAAGTTCCATACTGGTTCAGCTCACAAATGCCTCTAACGCCTTCACTGTGTGTAGGTGAAAGGTCCACTATAAGGAAAAATGAATCCACCTACAAGCCAATGAATACGTATTTGGGGAAAAGCTACCAAACATATGTAGGGAAATTTGTTTAAAATGTGTAAAGAACAATCTTTGCACTAAGGTGCTTATTTAGAGTTGGAAGCATTTGCGTACTGTATGTAGGAGAAACGCACACTAAGAAGTGTACTTAATTATATATGAGATATCTCAAGATGCTTTCAGCTCAGAAACAGCAATATTTGTGGCAAATGTGTGTCAAGTGTGTATTCTTAAACCCTGATAGCGCAAAGATGTGGTTGGACAATTTTAAGTAGTATGTGCACTATTAGTACACAATATAATGTAAAATTAATAGATTTTTTTTATTTGTATAACTCTTCCTCTCGATAAGACACAAACCACTTTTCATTTTGAAGGGGGTAAGGAGACACACACACACACACACACACACACACACACGTCCATATTCTTTTGTTTCAGAGGACAATTAACTTACTTGTTTAATTTGGATATGCACATGAGCAGTATGGAAATGAATATCTAGTGTAACAAAAAATTGAGATACATTCCAACGTAAAGTGTTGTTGAATTGTGAATAGTGCTAAAATGTCTTAAGGTGCTAAAATAGACTTTGAAAATAGCAGTGCAGTTAGCGATGCAATTGTGATCAATTTAAAATGAAGCTTTGAAAATTTCACAGCAAAAACACCAGGTTGACATAAGTGTTACTTACAAACATTATATAACTACTAAAGATATTTAGCAAACTTATATAGCACATAAACCTGTTTTTACTGCCTTGTGCTAGCAGCAATGAGCGAAGGTAAACATGTTTGCTATTACCTTTTCCATTATCACAAAAAATGTCATAGTGTTAATAATGAACATACGGTATACTAAACAATTGGACCAACTAGCAAGTGCAATACTTTTCACTGCCAGACCGTATTCATGATAAGGTTACTTGGTGTACAACCGTGCACTGGTCATTTGTGAGGCTGCATCACAAGGAACACTAAAGGGAAACAGTGATTCCAATAGTAAAATTATTTACACAAACTTTCTATTTTCTTACCAGTCAATGTAGAATTGCACCCAGCATTAAATATTATCTTACCTGGTAAAGTAAATTCAGTACCATTTATCCTCACAATGGTTGTGTTGGTGTCATGCAGTATCCACTCGACCTAAAACAGGCCAATTATTAGAAAAAAGGCATCAAATAGAACAATATATTTCTTTGCATACATATTTTGAGAAAAAAAATTAAAATGTTTTAGTGTATTACAATAATTTGTGATATGTTTTCTTTCCAAAAAAAATGTTCTATCGTACAAGAATATATACATCCAACTAGTAAACGTTATACTAAAGAAAAAAGAAAATCTCTGTTGTGGTAGCACTCTCAATAGTTCCACACTAAGCAATTCAAATATTATAATTCTTTATTTTAACACATCTAAAATCATCCACATGAAATAGTCTTTTTAAGCGAATCATACTAAAATATGATTAGTGATGATGCTAAAACATATGTGAAAAGGTAAATTAAAAAGATTGTCAATTTAACAATTTAGGAACCTGTTAATGGGTTAAATCTATACACTGTGTCTTACATTATAATAATCAATAAATCACTTCTATGCTCTTCTTTATAGCATTTATCATTCCTTCTCTAGATAAATATTTCTGATCTCAATATACAAAGTTTTAGTTAATTTGTTACACTTATTAAAAATTTTAATACATGTAACAAATTTAACTAACAACTTGGTTGTTAAATTGACAATTAGTTTTAATTAATATTTTCACATGATCTATTATTTTAATATTATTTGCCAAAAATAATATTTACTTTGGATGATATGTTAAAATAAAGAACTATAATATTATAATTGATTAATGTGGACCTATTGAGAGTACCCCCACAACAGAGACTTTCTTGTTTTCTTTGGTATATAGTATTAATGACATAAAATATTGTAATACCCTGGGGGAGCCCCACCTGCTTATTCACATAAGAATATCATAAGATATTAGCAATAATTTATTGTATATGGATAAATAAAGGAGGCCCCCAATAAACTACATGCTCCAGTGCGGATATTCATAATTTTCTTACAAAACTAGCAATCCTTACCGTTGTCTCATTTTGTATTAATGCAGCCAACCCCACAAAGTTGGTTGCCTGTGTGCCATTGCCGGCTCTTGCTGTACGTCCCTGGAGCCTAAAGATCTCTGTGTCATTCTCGTCTTTAACGTTAGTCAAGATGAACTCCCCCAAACCATTGAAAGTATATTGCACACCATCTATAGTGCTGATGTGGGGGTCTCCAAATAGGAATCCTACAATAGAATAGTATGCATTTCATTTGTGGGCTTGTTATGCAGCAATTCAATAGTAGACTGAATTGTGGTTGGAAAAGTACTACCAACATCACCTAATAACATCAAAGCTTACCAAACCGTGGAGGAACATATCCAGAGCAGAAGTCGTAAGGTCTTCTTTGTCGGTACAAAGAACAGAGATATGAAGAGCCAGAGTACCTACAGCAGTTATTGTAAGGATCAACTTCATATTCTATAAGGACAAAATAATAGATAATTGTACAATAACTCAGTGTCAGTCAGCAAAGAAATACACCATATATCACAGTATTTATATTAGTACTGAATAATAAGAGGACTAATGTATCCACATGATAAAGATCAAGAGCAAAGACAGGACAACACAATTGCTCAAAATCCACATTGCCCCCAGTGATCTTCAAATTGATATAAACACAATTATTTAAATGAAAGTAGTAAATTATGTACTCAGTTACCTTTGTATTGTTTCCTTTGTTGAGCCAATTGTGATTGATAATAATTGTAATAATAGTAATAATAATAATATGGGTTCCACCATCTAAGCCAACTGTTTTCATACTCCCAAGGGGTTGGTAAATATCTTTCCTTCTCTCCATAGGACAGGCTTCCCCAATAATTGTAGTAACATCTTGTGCCCCCTCCAAACCAAGAAGAAAATGAGCTCTGGAAGGTGTAGTACTGGTTATACCAATCTTAGGAAATAAAATAACAAGTTAATTAGTATTAAACGGACAGCAATATTTAGTATAAATAAATTGTCACTATCATTTCTGTTTCCCTGCACTAACTTTACGTGCCCCTGCATCTTTTTGTCTCTTACCTTTACTATGCATTTTACAGCAAATGTACTGTCCTTTTAAGTCTGAATCAGGTGTTCCTGTCTGGAACTGTTTCTGCTATGTACTGTAGGGTGGACAGTTGAGCTTGTGAGGATAAGCATTGTGAAATGTTGCACAAAGTTCCCTGACGGAGAGCTCTAAGCATCCTTGAACACAACACTAGGAGGCTCAATATGAAAATCCTCAAAATATGAGCTGTTAGGGATGTGTGGGGCTGGAGTTGACATATCTGCTTCAAGTCAAAATTAAATAGCTCCATATGTGTACGCAGTAAAGAAAATATGTATGAACTTTATTACAAATCGTATATCATACTCTCCAGGATTTTGTTTTCTCTGCTCCTTGCACAAATATGTGTTGGCATCAATGTGCTCAGATTTGACACCTTTGCCCACATATACTTGCACTGCATCAAGATTAAAAATTATGATGTGAGGTTAGAAACCTTATAATCTCCATCTCTGGTTTATTGGATATTTCTTTGTCAATACATTTTCTCCTCCCTTTATGCATCTTGCACCTTCCAGCTGTAGAGAAGCGCAATAAAGCCATTCCTGATGTCTCCCGACCCTTATGATTCATTTAAGCCATAAATGAGGCTAAAACAAGCGATATTTTAGCAGAAATGAGCTGAAACATTTAATTTAATAAAAGGGTAGTTCTAAGGTATTAGGAGATATTTTCAACTATTGTATTGTGATCAATGGTCGAAGTGGGCTGGTATATGGTGGTATGCTATATCGTCACCATCTCATTGCCACCTCTCAGTGCATTTACTGTATCACTATCAAATTCCATTCACTTTCATTTTCCATACCACCACTTCTAAATTTACTCTTCGACCACTGATTGAGATTCTAATATTATGTTACAAGTAAGTGTTTTTGTTTAGATGTACTATTTATTTAAATACAGTATATACAAAATGTTTTACCTTAGTACTGATGGATAGTGAGATAATTACTACACTTATCCCTTGTGATTTAATTGCCATATTATATATACATATTACATACATATCACATAAAATATTTAAATTTGTGGTTACAATTAAGGATTATTTATTTTTTTAATTATTTTATTTTTATGGGTTGGATTTGGCGCTCTTAGTTTAGTATTACTCCTACAGAAAATTACTCCTACTTTACAGAAAATAAGGCCTTTGATTATGGTACTTGGAAGCATAACTGTACAGCAGCACTTCCTTGAAGAATTGTCATATACATCTGCTCATTTTCCAACAAGTAAGTGTAAGTGTAGCTTCTTGGTTTTGTTTATGTCTCCTGCCTGCACTGGTACGGTTACTTAAAACTTGGTTATTAGAAATATCTTAAATTTATACAGCTAATTAGTACAAGTTGTTCTATATTTCTTACAGCCATAACTGCATGAACTCTGTTCTGCTACTTTTTCTTAATATTAGCACAGTACATTATTACTTGTGAGTTTTCTATTTGTCAACTTCAAAACATTATTCAGTGTGTTTATATTTCATTTTCTCTCTTTGTTCCATAATAATCTACCCTCCTCGTGTTTTGTAAGCTTTCAAAGCTAATTTGCAATTTGCAAAAAATTTTACTATTTAAAGACATAAATAACCTAGAGGCATTTAGGGCCTGATTCACCAAGGAGCGCAAAGTGAACGCAATTTGCGTTTTTTTCTTTTTAATTGAGCAGAGACAGCACACACTTATGCCCGTATAAGTACAAGCGGATCTCAAGGAGCATCTCCATTTGAATACAGGTAAAAGTGCGCTTTGCCTATATGGCACCTGCCGTATGCAGACAGACACAACACACTGCAGGATACAATCCATGCATATGTGCAATATAAAGTCCCATCAGAATGCACATAAAAAATACATTTACACATATTGATAATATATTCATTAGCAAAAATACATTGAAAAAAAATGTTTTCTAACATGAAACACATTTATCAGGATGTTAGTAATGCCTACTGTACATAAAATGCATTTTTACAGTTGTTCTATTCAATTCTCTGCCATGAGCCACTAGATATCACTGCGATGTCTGGCTGCACTTATTTCCAGTTAATATAGTACGTTGCCATGTGCCACTAGATATCCCTGCGATGTCTGGCTGCACTCATTTCCAGTTAATATGGTACTTGCACATCACATCACTTTTCACTCATGTTTACCAGACTTCTCCTGTGCTGCTCCCCACTTATGGAATTCCCTATCACGCCCAATCAGGCTTTCCCACAGCCTTCAAATTTTTAGTCGTTCTCTAGAATACCTATCTCTTTTTTAAAGCTTATCCTGTCCTTGGTGATACTATTCACACTAATACATCCTCACAGCTGTCCCAATTTCTACTCTAAGCCACACTTGCTCCTCCTGTTTCAGCGGTGCTCTCTTCCACTTAGAATGTAAGCTCTCTAATGAGCAGAGTCTTCCATACCCTTTGTTTTCAAGTCTGCATTTATTTTTTCTGCCTTGTATGTCCTTGTTTTATGAATGTCCTTGTTTTATGTATGTCCCCTAGTTTCCTTACTGTACAGCACTGCGGAACACTGTGACGCCTTAAAACTCTACAATAACAGTAATAATCACAGATTTTCCTGTATATGTAGAACAGCAATCAAATGTTCTTTTGTAATGACATGTGAATACTTTTGAGCCATTGCACCTGGATTTATGGGGATATATGGGTAAGTGCATAGGTTTGCAGGGCAGTATGGCTGTGTTTGCAGCAATATAAAAGATTGCACCAGTCAATTGGCAGAGTCAGGAAGATCAAGAGCCTTTTTTGCTAAGTGCAGATTATGTGCATTTACATGAGTGTTCCTGGATTTGTGGGTGTGGGGGGCACACTGCCTATTCATGTAGACAAAGGGCATGAATTCTCTAGCAATTCTGAAATTCTGAAGCTTGGGTCTCATACCTTTACTGATAATGGGACACATTTTGTACTCGTGTGGGAAAGCACATTTCTAGACCAATGTAATAAAAAGTTTCAAATACAATAGGGATGAGCAAAATTTTTAGGTCTCTTCAGCAGAATATTAACCCTATCATTTCTGTTCTCACTGGAACATAAAATACAAAGTACTGAAAGGAAAAGATCACAGTCAGGAGTTCCTGGAATTCTCCTTTACCATCAGTGAGTCACATGTGTTTTCCCACTCTGGCTGCTTATTGGTTGGCAGTCAAGAGGAGACCCAGGGACTGCCGGGTTTCACAATTTTGCTGTGTCTGTTTGTTGTATGTAGATGGGTTGCTTTTATGGGGAAAGAATAAATAAGAAACTAATATTATACTTCCATTATTTGTAGTATGAAGAACCAAGAAAGAAGAAAAGAAGATTTTATTTTAAAATCCTGAATGTGGTGAATGAAGATTTTATGGAGTTGTTTATTCAATATAAGTTGACTCGATAATAGTGTGTGTTGTTTGGCTTCATGAGCAATTAACATTGCACTGACCATTATAGAGGTACCAATCTTGTCACTTATCCCTGTCCCCAGAGCTCCAGCATTTAGCCTTTACATTCCTATTTGATGATAACAGATGTACATTCATTGAAAGACAAGGACTAACCTGCATTTTTCTGTTGAAAGCCATACCACTGTAGACTATTTCCTAGTGTATAAGAAGAATCAAATATAGCCTGCCATAATGAGCATGGGCATGGTCTTGAATAATACATCCAGTGCGGAAATGTGTAAACCTCACTGTAATACCACGCCAGACATTGCTGCCGGGGGGTTACTGTGTTGGCTGTATTATATTCCAGACGATAAGCCCAATAGCCATTTTTATCTGTGATAACAAAAGAAATAAAAAATATATTTTAGACACAGTCATAGGTAGACATTTAAAATATAACACAGGGGTACTTAACATTGAATAGTTATGAGGTTTATTATCTGGCATGATTGATTTGTTTTTTCAGATAAGGTTTTTTTTCTGCAATTTATAGCACCATGCCTAAAATATACTAAATTACATTTAAAAGTATCACTGAAACATACTGTTCCAATGAGACATGCTTAGGGATCATCAGAATGTGTGACATTATCAACAAGCAGCAGCAACAATGTTTGATGCTTTTCTGAACATTCTTCATAATGGTTTTCTATATAATTGGTCCCATTCCTGTATACCTTCTATGTTACACTCTTGGATAGTCCCTAACTGTTGTAAGTTACAGTGTATATATTTAAATAGAATATATATAATACATATAAAAAATATTTTGGAGGCAAAATGTATTCTTACCCGTAATTTAGGTGAGCTAAACGTTACTTTAAATATATATATATATATATATATATATATATATATATATATATATCTACTATATATCTACATATAGCTATCTATCTGTATATATATATATATATATATATATATATATATATATATATATATATATATTTATATATATATATATATATATATATATATATATGTATATAAATATTTATATATTATATATATATATATATATATATATATATATATTAGAATTAGGCACAGAAGGCCTGTGCTAGAGGCGTGAAGGTGTGCCTTTGCTTCTATAGCACATGTTTTACAATTTTTTTGCATTTCATAAAAAAAATAACTTAGGCAATTAGGCAAGCAAACTCATGAGTTAATTGCCAGTTAGAAAAATGTTAAAACATGTTAGGCTAGAGGAAAAGGGGGGTGTTTAGAGTGTCACATCTTGTGTGCCTGCAGGCTCCCACGAAAAAAATCTGGCCCTGATTTTAGCTACAATAGATAAACTAATCCGGGAACACTGTTGAAGAAAAATGTACCTATCTATACAGTGATAGAGACCCATTTTTGGGGTAATGCCACGTACTTTTAATATTACATGATGGTAGATAAACTTCATTAATAGACTTCGGGACATGTCAGTGTATAGTACTTACTTGTGTTGTATCCTGGGTACTGATCTGGAAAGTATCTCTTTTGAATACTACCATAATAATCAGTTTGTGGGTCATTAAATGCTGGGAAATTGGGAGCAGAGCTGTATGAAAGTTCTCCACTAAAACAAAAACACAATATTTGTAGACGTGAAGTATGAACAACTGTCTCACAGAGAATCCATATATGTGAAACTTGTACCTGCATAATAATCTAACACTAATGATACCTAATAACATAACACATAATGCACAATGGTTTGCATAGTTTAGGGTCAGTTGATTGTAAGATATACAATATGTTCTCTAGGTAACCTCCTCTTTTGGGGTAACAAAACAATTAAACAATGATATTTGGAATCCAAAAGAAATGTCAGTTATTTAAAAACTTGGGGTCCCAGCTAAAAAGATGTTGAGCAACACTACTTTATGCAATATAGATGTCTTCAGTTCTATGTGACTCAAAATTTCGCAATATGCAAATCACTTAATAAATAGTACTATTGAAGCTTTTTATTGGATATAGCTGGTATATCTAATAAATACATTTTTTTTAGCAAGATTTTATAAATTATAACATGTTCTATGGGTGTTATCAGGGAATATCCTGAAAGTCTTTATTCAGCCAATGAGCTGCTGTTTGGTCTGCTCTGGGTTTTCCCAGCAAATTTAAGAGAATGTGGTTCCCCTGCTAACATAGCTCTTTTACCACCCAGCCACTACATTCACTGACAGCATGACCTGGCAAAATGTTTATAGTAAGCGGCGGAATTAGCGATTTGTGGACCCCGGTGCAGGGAAGAGGGAAGGAGGTATCCAGATTCCACAACTTGCTAGTTTTTTCTATGGGCCCTGATGAAAAGCAGCGATATATCTGACTGATACCTGTCTGCACTCTGGATTCCTTTGCAAGCTTGGCCTCTAACCAGCCCATTTTTAATGAATGTGGAACCCCAGGCTGGGACCACACCTGCAAAACTGTTTTTTTGCCTGCCGCATTTAGGGCCAAGAGAACCTCTACCTCTAGAGACCTTTTGACCTTGAGAGAGGATACCTAAGATGGCCCATTCCAGAGTGAACAGGGGATAATTGCCCAGTATGTCTAGAGCAAATTGTCGAACTTTAAGCCAAAAGACTCGTATTAGTGGACAAGTCTACTTTGCTTATTTTAAGCAATACACATCTGTAATTTAAAAACTATTCTATACACTGACTAACATTATGTCTAGAGCAGTGATCTTTAAATCAACAGTGAAACAGATATACAGCGCATATATGACGCACAAAATGACACAAGAGTGATCACAAGTCTTACATAGTAAGTAGGTAAACTGTTTTTTTTTTATATGCAAACAGCTATAATTTACACAGAATATACCTGAAGTAACCCATTTTGGGCATGTAGTATGTAGGAAGTGAATAATATCGCCAGTTCATTCCTCCATCTGCAAATCTCATCAGACAGAAGGAGAAGATGCCGTCTGTGACTAGTACAGCTTGGTAGGTGTTTGTCTGCAAGAAACATGTTAGATAGAGCCATGAAAATAGGCTGCATATTCAGGCCAATGTGTGCAACTAAAAGAGGATCCAAAATAGCCTTTTATTATTACAACTTCTATGTTTTAATGTAAAAAAAGGTTCACACAAATAACTTGAGTGTGATAAATTATCTATAATATACCAAAAAAGGCACAACCACTGAAGACGGAAGCAGACCAGGAAACTAGCTGTGAGTACAGCTAACTGATTTTATTATGTTTCTAAATAAATTTCTCTGAAATAACTTACAATAGTTTTATAATTATCTTCTTAATATTACATCCATCCCAGAAGTCATGTAAGTGCTTTAAACAGATTAGCGCAGATGTCCTGTCTGTAACCTTACCTCTTGGGAGTTGTAGGAGAAGTAATATGCGGGATATGGTAGAACTTGTTCCCAAGTTATCTTTATTGCCCAGAGAGCTTTGAAACTCGCAGGAACGGAAGAGAAATACCTCTGTACTTCAGATGTAAGTGTGTTTTGGAAGACTGTATCCTGATTGGGTGATGCCTGGAAATCATATGTCTGAAAAATAGAAAGACTGTTTAAGATATCCACTCTCAGTGTATGCAATGAGGACTAGGCTCAAATTGCTATATTACCCCTTTTAAAAATGGAGGCGTCATTGGCAACTGCACCTCAGGGATTAGTTACACATCAGCTGTAGCTTCCTTATTACAATAAAAAAAATTAGCATATCAAACACTGAAGTAGTTTTAGGATAATACTGCAAATGTATTAATGTACTATTTAGCGATACTTTTTAATTTAGACTGTTGTTAGCTTGAGAAAATCATTGGAGAGATCTCTTCTCCAGAATATAGTAGTAATCAACCTAAAGTAAAGAGTGGACTGATCCAGAGCTAGTCTTGAAAAAAAACTAAAAACTAAACAAAAACATACTATAGTTCCCAACTTTAAAAGTTTTAACAGCATAATTATATTAGTTTCTGTGCTAGGCTAGGTGCAATATTCACATATTTGCAATTGCTATAATGACAGCAACACTTTATGAGCTTGGAACAAGAAACAATTATAGACTGTATTAAATCACTTTTTGACTGTTTTTTAAAATTAAAAATTGGTTACAGATTCACTCACAAGGGTATCACTCAAAAAGTACATCTATAGCATGAACACATGTGAGCACCAACACACCCATGTTAGAGTGCACAGAGACTAATTATTAAAAGAGATCTCTCACCTGGTAGTAAAGTTCACCCATGAGGGAAAAATCAGCATCTGCCCAGAAAACAGCGATCATAGGAGGAGTAATGTAGTCGTAGTTGTAGAAATAACTATAAGGGTATTTCATGGTGTAAATAGGATCATAAGAATTACGTTGGAAAATAATAACCCCATTGTCTGTGAACTGTAGAAAGGAAAATGAAAATAAATGAATATACACAAAAACGTTAACATAGAACAAGCTTTTGAACAATTTAGAAAAAATCATTTAATCCTTGCAACAATTGTTTTGGGCCCCAATTCTCAGGCACAGTGCATCAGGATATATGTAATATTAATAGTGCATTAATGATTTATAGCAATTTTAATTTTAAAATGTTATTTTCTATCATGTTTTCCTGTCACTCCTCTTTGATAAACGTAGTTGCTAAGTTTTGATTATATGATGATTTTAAATATATACAGCCCATTTTAAAAATAAGAAATTCAATTGGTTCCTCTTTAAAGCAACTTAGAATATCTTTAATGCTCCTATTATCCCATTTTAAGTTGATACTTTAGAAAATACAGCCCAAGTTTACAATACATTTAATGGAGAATCTGAAAAATGTTGGGATAATAATGATGATTATGATATAGGTGATGACTACCAATTTTTTCCCATTTCTCTCACTAAAAATACACACCTGAACAAAAATATAATTATACCAAAATATGATAAAAAATAACAAAGTGCTCACATATTTGATTAATTTTCCAAAATAACTACTTGTGCATAAATGAATAATACAACACTACTTTAATTTAAGTATATAAGAATTCACCTTGGAGTTCTGAGATATCTATATGACCTTTATTTGGTGACAAAACTCCTGTGTGACTTCTAAAAAGTTCTTATATTTTACAAGTGGTGTATTAGCCCATATTGTATGCAGTGATTCTCCTCATAGGAGCTCAACTACTCCACAGTCTACATCCATTTAGGAAATGTAATGTGATGAAATTATATTATACTAACAAATGTGTAGGTAAAAAAGATTGGAATCAGAACTCCGCGTCCTGTCCTCATTACCTCAGAGTTGTGTGCAAAGTTACCTCTATTTCTAAGGTGTTCAACTTGTATAAACATTTTCTTTGAGTACTTTGGAAATTTAAGTGCCCCTGCAACTTCAGATTCATTACCATGAATATACTCAATTTCCCATGCTATTTTTGAGACAGATTTCTTATAGTTGAGGCCACACATACTTACGAAGACTACAATTCCGACAAGAGGGAGTTAGACATGAAAATTACAATGGCTATACACAAAAAGTGAAAGGAAAGATTTCCGATAGGAATTAATGCCGTAAGTCTCATTGTCCACACAGCTAACTTGCTAACATTTAGTTTGCTGCTCTTAAGGGGGTGATGCGAGGACCCGGAGCCAGGATAAAGTATAACTGTTACTCCAAAATGTAAAATATAAAGCGTAAGGGTCTCTTTAATAAACAGATTTAACTTTAGCGTTGCCAAACTTGATACTATTTAGAAACACCACCCCTATCCTTTTTATTTTACCTTTTGGAGTAACAGCACACTCCCTCTTGTCAGAATTCTCCTCATCAATAATTAGTACCCCACTCGGCAGCACTGCTTTTTGTTGTACACTGTGGAACCATCACTTTGTTTGGTAAAATATTTGGACTAGAGATACTCACTGACACCCATGTTTTGGATTTGGATCTGGATTAGCTCCGTGTTTGGTTTTGGTTTTGGATCGGTATTTTTTTGAAAAATTTCTAAAATATCCTAAAATCACATAATTTTGCTCTTTTTTGTTACTACATTATTATTAACCTCAATAACCCTAATTTCCAGTAATTTCCAGTCAATTTTTGACCACCTCACATGTCACAATATTATTTTCATACACTTTCGGCCAAAGACTGCAGGAGCTGGCTGGAAGCTAAGCGACAGAGCAACGATACAAACACTGAACTCACTTCACAGGGGACTACTTTGAATGGTTTCAGCACCTTGCACAATATGGAAAGTATTCTCCACAGCGTTTGAGTAAAATACATTACCCCTCCTTTCCCGATGTCATGGCTTGTGGAGTAAGCGTGAATGACTTTTCGCTGCTCCTCCATTCTCAAAAGCATATACAGGGTGGAATTCCACCTTGTTGCCACCTCATGGTTCAGTTGATGGCAGGGCAAATTAAATTGCTCTTGTAGCTGCTGCAATCTCTAACATGTTTTAGCAGAATGGCAGAAATGTCCAGATATTTTGCGGGCAACAGACAGCATCTCTACACGTCCCTGTCATTTTTGAAAAAGCTCTATACCACCAAGTTGATTGTGTGAGCAAAACAGGGAATGTGAAGGAATTCACTCAGCTGTAATGCTCTCACAATATTGGTGGCGTTATCAGAAATGATATATACTGGGGAGAGTCCAAGCGGGATAAGCCATGTAGCAATGACATCCCTTAGCTTTTGTAACAGATTGTCAGCTGTATGCCTTTTAGTGAAGCTGGTGATACACAGAGTATGCCTCTGAAAAATGTGATGTAGTTGGGTACATGCTGCTGTTGTTCCTGCTGGTGAAGGTGAATCACCAACCCAGTGAGCTGTCACAGTCATATAATCTTTATTTTGCACACTTCCGCTTGATCACATATCTTTGGATAAGTGTACAGTGGGTAGAATGGCATTTTGTACCCCAATTATTACATTGGGTGTATAAATTGGTGTTGTGATGGTTTTTGGTAACTGGGACACAAGACCTCAATTAACTGTCTAAAACCAGTTGCATTAATAGTGGATATTGGACACAGATCTAATACTAGCATAGTCCCCATGGTGTCTGTGATCTGCTTTACGACTGGGTGACAGGTTTCATAATTGCTTCCCCTTGCAAAGGATTGTTTAACAGTTAATTGTTGTAAACTACTAGTAGTCTTCTTCTTGGTCTGCTTCTGGGTTGAAGATCCACCCCCAGCAGCAGCGGGACTAACGCTCATTAATTCTTCTGAGGAATCATGGATAGTGGAGGAGCATTTTAGCCTTAGCAACTTGGATGCAGGACAAACTCCGATCGCTACAGAGGATATTGATGAGGACAGTGTTGTGGGTGTAGATTGCAGGTGCAGAGATCTAGGTGAGAGAAGGGAACTAGCTGATGCTCACTGCTTGTTGTTATTTTTTTAACATAAGTTTGAGAATTTCCCAACAGCTTCCCATGAATTCGATTCAAATGGCGTATCATGTGTGAGGCTCCTAGATGGTTAAGGTTCATACCTCTACTGACTGTGGCTTTACAAATGCTACAAATGGCTAGACAACTGTTGTCAGGATTTGGGCAAAAATAATTCCACACATAAGAGGTGGATTTTTTGTTCTTATGCACAGGTATGATAATGGTCTTCTTCTTATCATGTGCAAGAACTGCTTCCACTGGTGCAGGACTTACACAAACAACGTCATCCTCATCAACATCCTCATTAGCGCCGTCGTCAGCTTCACAAATATCCCCCCCATCCTGTTGCAATTCCTAAGTGGCATCCTCAATTTGTGTATCACCGGCTACACTATGGCTGCTCATCCACACATGTGCATAAATGCTGAAAGGAGGCTTCTTTATTTGTCTAGTATCAGAAAGGTCAGGCTTACACCTAGCACTCGTGGATAGACTCTCCTCAGAGAATTGTGTCATTTCTGAATCTGAACATTCTGTTTCTTCTAATGCCTAACTGTTTTTTTGCTGCTTGGGTTTTACACGTAAAAGTATCTGGGCACCACTTTTTGAGTCAGAATGACAAGGTCTTGTATCGCCATGACTGACCTTACAAGAAGATGGCTCACTGACAGTTGCAGAACTAGCACTCATAGAGAAAGACAAAGGCCTGAGCCATTCCTTGCCACTGCATGTGTTGAATAGCATGTTGGCAATTTTATTTTTTTCAGCACTTAACTTTGCCTGGATTACAGGTGTTTTTTACTTTACCAAGGTAAAAGGTGCATTTTACATTTTTATTTCCCTGACTAAAAAACACTATGCACTTTAGCATAGGCTTTAGCGGATGATGTAGAGGGATTACTATCAGTATGACTGGTGCCAGCAGCTTCTTGGTGCTCCTGGTCTTCTGTGGACTGATGTGAATCCATTTTGATGACACAGTACAAATGTGACTGTAGACTTTTAATAACACTGCCAGCTCTATTATTATAATTTCGGTTTCAGCACTGAAAACTGCCACCTCTCCTGTTTCTGGGTGAGCTATGGCACAGTACAATGTCACTGGAGACTTTTAAAAATACTGCCAGCCCTATTATTACAATTTTGCTTTTTGCTTTCAGCACTGAACATTGCCATCTCTCCTGTTTCTTGGTGAGGTATGACACAATAGAATGTCACTGGAGACTTTAATTACACTGTCAGCCCTATCATTTGTCTTTCAGCACTCAAAACTGCCACCTCTTCTATTTCTGTGTGAGCTATGTCACAGTACAAAGTCACTGGAGACTGCTAAGAGAACTGCCACCCCTCCTCTTTCTCTTTCATTAATGACGTTGCCCTACTGCACCGGAGAATGCCAACATCCCTGCTACCCCTTCTGTGTCTCTCTGTGAAATGGCACTGGTTCTTCGTGGAGGGCAGTACTTATAGAATCCAAAACTCGCGAGATCCAATGACGTTTTGCCTCGTTTTCACTTTGGAGGGCGTGCGAAAGTACTCAGTCAGATCGGCACTTGGATCTACAAAGATCCTGAGCTTCTCTAGTTTGGACAAACACTGCATCGGCCTTTCTGTGTTTAAAACACCGATGGCGGGAATCATCGTGTGTAGAACAAGTCTGTGTTTTTTATTTTTGTTCCACTTTCCTGCAATGGTATCTCATCACCGTTGTTGCAGATGCCTGAACTATTGCCGTCTGAAGGGTCCTATATGTCTTAACTGCTATCCAGGCTATAATCAGAGCCCCCACCAATGCCATTGAGAACATTCATATTTAGACATTAGGGCTGGGTCATACCCCACTGTTCCTTACCTTCCTTTTGGCAGGAGAAGGCTGTGATAGTCTCTCTCTCTGCTTCTCATTATGTGTAATCAGGAGCAGTGATCTCCTTTTCTGCTCGCACACTAAGGACCCTGATGGTTCTATGATGCAACAGAGTACCTCCACAGGTCTCGTAATCGAATGTATGTATGAGCCTGCAGTTCCACTAATGGCCAGTGGTGGAGTACACACACTTTCCCCTCCATGGCATGAACACACACACTTTTTGTCTGACAAAGTGACTCATTCGGACATGGCCGATTTTGATGCTGGGTCCATTAAAAAGGTCTCCTGCATTGACTAGCATAGTCAGTTTCATGGTGACCTCATTTTGTGTCCCCATTATGTCTGAGGTCCACACAAGTATAGCAATACTGGCACACATACACACACGCAGAGATTAGTAGCATAAATAATATATTGTCCTTCTTCGATCTCATTTATGTAAGTATCTCCACCAACAGAATATTCAAACTTGCACCCCATCATTCTATCATCTTAATTCATGTGTTTTTCCATAAAAACTGCAACTCAGTTTTATGCTTGAAAATCTACTGAATTCAATCAAATCAGCATCAGTGACATCAGTCATCAGTCTTATTTGTATTGTAAGCTATGTGTATAGAGTTTTATCTGTATACAGAAAGCTGTGTTGTGTCATGTGTCTGTTAATGTTGACAACATATGTCTATGAATGCAAGCAAAAGTGTTTAGGATCAGGGTAGGATTACAGGTGCTGGGAATCCCCCTAGAACCAAGATACACAGAGTAAGATATGAAGAAAAACAGTTACACTGCCATTTCTGTACTGCACAAGCACTTACACGAACTCCTTCTTGAAGGTCAGCGTTATTTGTGGGCTTTTCAAGAGCTGAGTGTATTTATAAGAAGCTTCATGTTAAATGCAGAAAAGGGGGAAAAAACTAAAGGGGGAAGTTGTACTGTATCTAATGTTGCTTGGCTCCTACATGTAGCTTTTTTCTAAGTTATAATTAATAATAATCATTATATAGCAAAAGTGGGTGACGACACCAAACATGCTAAGCACATATTTATGAATTTACCATAAGTTTCCAATGACAGCTGCTGAGCTGGATTCACACTCTTTTGCATACTTTAGAATTGCAGCTACTATTATTTTAAGTGATTTAGTATTTTTCATATCTTCAGTTCTGACTTTTGTGTGTCAGCTGCTGTAAAATATGATAATTTTTTATGCTCTATAACTTACATATAATCTGCTGTAAAATGAGGATCCAAAAGGAAAGGCTGTTGGGACATTAATCATAGGAGAGACAAAATCCCTGACGCGTTGTGTGGCTCTGTACCCGCTTCTATACTCAAATAGTCTGTCCTCTGTAATAAAGATATCATAACACAGTTATTCACACTAGTTCTTCCCTATGCTTACATGTATTATAGCTATAATCTTCACTATCTGCATTACATTGCAAATAATACTTTATTCATAGATTTAACAAACTTTGTTTTAGCTTAGGGTTATTATAAAATGCATTAAATATTACTGATGATAAACATGTTGTAGCTACAAATGTCCCTAATAAATTTGTGATAATCAGTGATGTTGCACAGGACATTTACTATACTATCTTTTAAAAAAATATATACATATTTTTTTTATTTAAATGTGCAAATTTACCTTCTCTAACATATGTTTCAATCTTTGGCCTAAGCAAGCCATGCTGTATCTTTTCAAAAGTAATTTGTTCAGTGTGGAGTCATCCATGTTGTGGGCCAAACCAAAATTGAGGCTAGTAATTCACTGTGACCCAGTGGTCGGAGTGGCAGTATGGAAGATGTAAGTAAATGTAATTTGATAGATTTCCAATGAAAGCAGTCTGAGAAGAGGCGGTATGACATACCACCATATACATCCCCACTTTTAGCACTTCAAGGAACTAGAAACATCCCTAACACATGAGGTACTTTGGTTCAACCCACACAAAGAATGCTCAAAATTGGTTTATTAACATAATAGATTTAGAAATTAAAACTTTTGTGTATTAGCAGAAATAGAAATGAAGTATAATGGTTCATTTGACCCATATGTTCTGAGCACTTCCACTAAATGTGTGCAATCTATATTTGAAGATAATCAGAATATGGTTGTGGATCTAATGCTCGATTGTAATTAAGTCAAATCTCCTTTATATAGTAAAGCACCAAAATTTGTTGTTAATTCTAACAAAGTGTGCACCTTATGTAGTTTGTCATCCCCAAAATATATGATGTCAGGAACAGATGTGCCCATTAAATAGTAACCATTACTACTTCATATCCATATTGGTCATTGCCGTCTGCGCAGTGGTTTTGATGATGACAGACTACAAAAACCAATAACCTGACTTTAACTAAACAGTTCATTAGTTAAAGTCAGGTTATTGGCTTTTGTAGCGATAATGTAATAACTAATAACTTGGCCTCACAATAAGGAAATAACCAATAGCCTGGCCTGACAATAGCGCAATAACCAATAGCCTCAACTAGCAAAATGAACACCATGAATATTGTATGCTTGACTTTGATACACTGGAAGGGATATGTTAATCCTTTATACCTTTGCAGGTAAATCCATCACCGATGTATCCAGGTTTGCAAGTACAATAATATGATCCTGGTGTGTTTGTACATGCTGCATTATTGCTGCAACGGCTGCGACCATTTGAACATTCATCCACATCTGAAAGACAAAAATATTTCCAAAGAATTAGAAAGTCAATCAATGTCCTCATTTAAGTTGCTGATGTCAAACAATGACATAATAATTATAATTATAATAATAATAATAATACAATGATTAAGTGTTACCTGTGTTGCAAGTCTTCCCTTGCCAGTTAGAAGGACATGAGCAGAAGAAATCATTTACTAGGTCCACACAGATACCGCCATTGCTACATGTAGTTCTGGTGCAGTCATTAATATCTGTAGAAGTGAAAGAAAGGGATATACTGAGAATAGAGATCACTGATCAGTGTATAAAGCAGTAATATACCTGTATAGTTATTTACAAAGGCTCTGACTCAGTCAGTCACTCACTTATCTCACAGAATCTGCTGGTGAATCCAGGAACACAGGAGCAGGAGAAGCCATTGACTAAATCATTGCAAGTGGCACCATTCCTACAGGGATTGCTCAGACATTCATTAATATCTGTGTATAAAAACAGTTGTAAGATATAAAATACGTTTTTAACAGTGTTAATCTTATTTATTTGTTTTAATCATTGTTTCAAGTATTTTTTTCTTTTATAAGTTATTGGCTGTAGAGTACAATGAGTTTCTCCTATTGCGAGCAATGCTTGAAAATATGTATTCATAACAGTAGAAATAGACACTAGTGATGATTGTCATGGTTATACAGATCATATCTCCCTTCCACCCTTAGACTCTGTAAACCCTAGGTATTCCATCGTGATATAATTAGAAATCCAAGTAATGGAAATATTAGTGAGCAAATCTCTCACTTTAATACTGTTTTCAAATGATTGGGTGACTGGCCATGATGAACATTTTTTTCAGACAATTGTGCATCTACATTAGTGCCCTTCCCCTATATAGGTGAATTATCTAATTTTACATTCTGTAGTCAATTTGGGCAGATGCTTTGCACAATATTTTGCAGTATTTTGACTGATGGTTGACACGTAATAAAGTATATTCCTCACCTCAAGTATTGCCCCCCATCTGATGATACATGTTATGGCACTACCCACTAAATTCATGCAAGCTTTTCCTTTCTTTTCCTGAAACATTGCTTGTTTATGGCTGGAAATCATGAAAAAAAGATGAATCTCTACTACCTTTATCTCAGGTGTCACAATTTATCATTTCTCTATCTTTCTTTGGAGCATTTTTAGATTTCACTTACACTGCTTATTTGCACCTATGAATGAGCTTCTTCATACATGGAGCAAAATGCATCCTAGTGAAAGATTTCAACAAGTTCTCATTACCTCTTTCTCAACGATGGTGTAAAAATCGTTCCTCTTTGCATAGCTTGAAATACTCTTTGTACTCAAGCGAGAACACCTCCTAATATGTGCAATTTGCACCTCTTAAAGTGCTTTAGAACATGGTTAAAGCAAATGCTGTTACAATGAATAGTGTGATGTATCACTTGTTATCTTATCTGCACTGTGCTGAACTTGTGAGTAATAGAGATGGATGAATCATTTCTATAGATTCAGAATTTTGGTTGAATTTCAGAGATTGACTACTGAAAAATTAGTTAATTAGTTAATAAACAAATCAGCAGTGATGAACGATTGTTTATCTCTGGAATGGCTTTACCATTATTTCCAATAGGTTTTAGAAGGCCATTTAAAAGTATGGTAAATAAATAAATGATTAAAAAATGTCTACAACAGTACATGGGAATTACAAAACAGACAGCGTCTAACACAAAATTCTCAACCACCCCGAGAGACAAATAGTCTGGTACTATATCCATTATAAAGGGGAGACCATAAGCGTTAAAAGAAACTGCTACAGTGAAAATCATTCCAGACTGGTCAGCACAGGGTTGGAAGGGAGGGACCACAAAAAAGAATACACACATAATATTAAAATCAACTTAAATTAAATAAACTGCTCCCCACAAGCCCATCCCTTACCCCAAAAGATTAAAAAAATACAAAGATACACATCTATACTTGAAGGCAGACATAAATTAGGTAGAATGATGTGAATTAAAAAAATATCAAATTATCACATTAAGGCATCAGCAGGGTCAGATTACCCATTCGGCTACTTGATTTTTTCATTTTTATAAAAAGTGGCTCAAAAGCAAGAGGTGCCTGGATTCCTGGGGGAGGGGTGAGTTTTTCCATTGCCGATTGTGCCGCCAGAACATCGCCTATTGGGTTAATGGCAGCGCAGGTCTGGTGATTATGTTGTCAGTAAAGTAGGGCCAGCACTTCCTGATGCACTGTTATATTCACTCAGCCTCAATCACGTGAGGGTGAACATTAGGAGCACAGCACATGCTTCTCTGACCCCTGCAGGCACGCACCTCAGAAGGGGTTCCAGTTGTCCATATATTACTATTGAGATGGTTTGCATGCTGTTGGGAAAAACATGAAGGAGATCATGCTTCAACAGCTTTACTTCCTAGTCAGTGGATAATTGACTCCAGATAGTTATTGGATCTTAGTTATTATATTTCTATTTGGGGTACATATTAGATTTGTGTGGTATGCATATTACATGCTTAAGTAATCTGTGGCTTCCCAGTTGTTAACCTATAACTCCTAGGGGTAAAAGTATTAACCAACGGTTTTGCAAGTTGCCGATATTCGTCAACTTTGCAGGGCAAATTTAAAACGGCAATGGCTTTCAAGGCAAACATTATTATTTATTTCACAAAGTGCATGCATTCTGTTTTATTACCGGTATTGAGAACAAAGCTTCTCCCCACCAAACAGATCTCTTAAAAGTATAGGCCTTTTCATTATGTATTTAATTATTTTAAATAACTTCAACCATGCTAAATTCAGCTAGTGAGTATATAGTCATAACAAGGTGAGTTCTCCATATTTTCCACACAGCCATATGTCGCTGATTATTAATCTAACAATGTGTTGACTTTTATAGTTTGTCCCATAAATGCAAATCTCCTTTTTACTTTTGTGTAATAAATGATTTGGGATTATCTTTCGTCCCATTCTAATCCTGTCTTGCAAGCTCTGTCCATCATTTTAGCAAACTTTTTTCACCTCTTCAATGCCATTTCTTATAGCTAAACACAAATTTTTGTGAATCTACAAAAAAAACAGGGACAATTGCAAGAAAATTGACCCATGATGTCACAATGTAGGAAGCCACGGTTTTCTTGTTACACATTTTTCAGAATTTACAAATGCTCCATTGTTTTTCACAATTGTTTGTTTGTTTTTTATTTTATTTACTCTGTTGAGCAATGCTGCATTAAATGCAGTTGTAACATTATAAATGGGGTGTTTCTACTCTAGGAAGTACAAGACAGTTCTTGATTTTGGCTGAAGCTCATGTAAAAGAAGCTAGGAAAACAAGATTTTTGTATATACTGTAAAATCTTTCTCTTATCACAGTTGGGGGACACTGCTCACCTTGGGCATAAAGGGCGCTGTGGGAGTAATGGCACTAGAAACTTGTCTAGCTTGCTCCTCTTCCCTCTATGCCCCCTCCAGCCAGAAGCTCTCAGTTTTATTAATAGTGCCTAAAGAGTAAGGCACCTTTTTGGTCTAGTCTCAATTTTTACTTAACTTTAATTTAAAATAGGCTTATTATTAGCCTCATCATTGCGGCATTCATATTGTGAACGCAGTGGCTATACTCAGGTAGTGCGCTGACAACGATTTAGTGACGCTCCCCCTGAGGTGGTGTGGGGTTCTGGTAAAAGAGTTACCGGACACTATAATAGTGTCCAGGAATCCAGCTCCTGCCCAGGGTAGTGTGATTTCTAGCCGTGCCGGAAGAAAGCGTGACGTACATTATAATCTGTAATATGAATCCTGCAACAGTCAATACTGTATCTACCAATATTTGTGTGAGAGAATGATATCACTTACCTTGATCACAGTTTACACCAGTGAAACCTGGATTACAAGAACATATATAACTTCCAATGGTGTTAAAGCATAATCCATTTCTACAAGGATTCGACAGACACTCATTGACATCTGTGAAGAATTGAAATAGCAAAAATATAAAAATATCACATGGTGTCTTCCTACATTCATCAGTATAGAGAAGGACAATGCTGATAGAACAAACCAACAAGGGAGATGTTCTCCTGACATTATGTTATGTTATGTAAACTGATCATGAAATTACATTGTAGTGAGAAGACATAATGCAATCTAATTTCTTCATATAATAATTCTGACAAATGGCGTTGCATTGGTATAACAATTTCTCTCACCTCCTAGAAAGAACCAGAGACTGTTAGGTTAAGCACTGTATAATCTCATTCACATAAGCTGTACATATATCCCCTATATTTTATATTGGCACAGATAGCTCTAGCAAAGAGAAACAAGGGGAATTGGAGGTGAAAAGGACCAACATTATAAAAAGGAAATCAATATAAATAGCACTTGTTTATTATTCCTCATTGTAAAAGCATAAGGCTGCACACCTAGGATACAATAATGGCTCCCCCCAATTAATAATATGTATGATAATTAAATTGGACAGCTTCATTGGCATAGCTATAATTAATAACTAATTAATATTTCATAAATTTGGCCTGTAACTACTCATAATATGTAGAGATGTTCACTGCCCTCCGTGTTTTGATTTTGGTTTTGGATCTGTATTAACTTTTTGTTTTGGTAGTGGTTCTGGCAAAACCACACCCTGCGTGTTTTAGTTTTTGGATCTTTATTTTTCTTAAAAATTGCTAAAATATGCTAAAATCACATAATTCTGCTCTTTTTTGTCCCTACATTATTATTAACCTTAATAACACTAATTGTCAGTAATTTCCAGTACATTTTAAACACCTCACAGGACACAATATAATTTTCATGCACTTTCGGGCAAAGACTGCAGAGAGCTGGCTGGTTACTAATCTCCAGAGCATTGGTGCGCACACACGGCGGTTCATAGCACATGTAGGAAACATTGTCACACAACAGTGGCAGAAAGAAAAGTGGTGCAAGATGGAATTGTCCTCCGGCCCTTCCACCCACCCTTATGTTAGATATTTAAAAGGACATGTACAGTTTAACAAACCAAGCACTCCAGTGACATGGAGTGCCACTTTTGTAGCTGAAGTGCTTGGTTTGTTTGGGCCCCCACAAAACAAGATGCCAATAGCTTAGCTACCTTAAGTCTAACAGTGCTGTCAATGAACTCTACAGTGTCAAGATGTTGTTGTCATCATCCTCACCCTCATCTATGTGTACATCATCCTCACACAATATTAAATCATCCCCGCTGAAAACCACCATTACAGCGGTCTCTGTATTTTGATGTAATTGGCGGTAAAGGCCTTCTTCGTGGAATTTGTAGTTCAATTTGATGAACATCATATTTTCCACATTTTGAGGAAGTAGCCTACTACGTCAATCTCTGAAGGTTCCCGGCTGTGCTGAAAACTCTTTCTGAGTATACACTGGAGGGTGGGCAGCTTAGGTATTGCAAAGTTTGTACTTGGGGCTCCAAATTGCCTTTTTTTCCTCCCAGTATGCAAAGGGAATGTCTGACGTGTCTATTTCTATGCTGTCATTAAAATAATCTTCCATAATTATGCATTTGCAATGTTTCACCTCCTCCTTCAGTTTCTCAAGCTGTTTTTCCAGTCTAATTAAGGGAATCACTTGGCTCATGCTAGCAGTATCTGAACTCACTTCACAGGTGACTACTTCGAATAGTTTCAGCACCTTGCACAACACAGAAAGTATTCTACACTGCGCTTGACTAAAATACATTCCCCCTCCTTTCCCAATGTCATGGCTTGTGAAGTAAGCATGAATGACTTTTCGCTGTTCCTCCATCCTCAGAAGCATATACAGGGTGGAATTCCACATTGTTACCACTTGCCTCAGTTGGTGGCAGAACAAATTAAATTGTTCTTTTATCTACTGCAATCTCCTACATGCTGTTGAAGAATGCCGGAAATGTTCCGAAATTTTATGGGCAACAGACAGCATCTCCTGCACGTCCCTGTCATTTTTCAAAAAGCTCTGTACCACCAAGATGATTGTGTGAGAAAAACAGGGAATGTGATGGAATTCACCCAGCTGTAATTCTCTCACAATATTGGTGGCATTATCAGAAATGACATATCCTAAGGAGAGTCCAAGTGGGATAAAGGATGTAGCAATGACATCCATTAGTTTTTTTAGCAGATTGTTAGCTGTATGCCTCTTAGTGAAACCTGTGATACACAAAGTAGTCTGTCTCTGAAAAATGTGAAATAGTTGGGTACATGCTGCTGCTGTTCCTGCTGGTGAACGCAAATTACCAACCCAGTGTGCTGTCACAGTCATATAATCTTTAGTCTGTCCAGTTCCGCTTGTCCACATATCTGTGATTAAGTGTACAGTGGGTAGATTGGCATTTTGTTGCCCAATAATTACATTTTTACGAACCTTCTGGTAGAGGTGAGGAATAGCTTTTCTAGTAAAATGGTGTCGTGATGGATAATGGTAATGGGGACACCAGACCTCAATTAACTGTCTAAAACCAGCTGCATGAATAGTGGATATTGGATGCAGATCTAATACTAGCATAGTCGCCATGGCGTCTGTGATCCAGCAGCAGCAGCAGTGGGACTAGTGCTCGAGAATTCCTCTGAGGAATCCTGGATAGTGAAGGTGTCATCTAGCCTCAGCAACTTGGATGCAGGACTAACTCCAATAAGTAGTGAGGATATTGATGAGGAAGGTGTTGTGGGTGTAGATAGCAGTTGCCTGGATCTAGGTGAGAGAAGGGAATTAGCTGATGCTGGACTGCTTGTTGTTATTTTGTTAGCATAAGTTTCTGACTTTCCCAAAAGCTTCCAATGAACTGTCTTCAAATGGTATAACATGGATGAGGTTCCTATAGTTAAGGTCCCTTCCTCTACTGAATGTGGCTTTAGAACAGCTACAAATGGCTAGACAACTGTTGTTAGGTTTCAGGATCGTGAATTTGATGGAGCTATTAACTGGTATTGACACAATTGTACATGGAGGCACAAAGTCTAACGCAGCCCCATTATTCAGGAACCCCGCAAGGAGGTTTGAAATTCGCTGCATTTTTTCAGGACAGTTACCAGTGTAGTAGTGATGCGGGTGGTCAGGACATTCCGGGCCAAGCCAATTGGACAACACAGTACTGAGGGAAATCCAAAGGAATGGTCAGAGTAGCTGAAACCAAACCAGGAGATCAAGCAAACCAAATCTTGATGGGTCAAAAAGGAGGTCAATAGCAGGAGAACAACACATGGAAAGCTGGAGGCAGGAAAAGGCCTGATACTCTGGCACCCTAATGGTGTCAGAGTCAGGTTTAAATATAGGTGCAACGCGAGTCATAGGTCGGCGGTTGGCAGGAGCCAGATTAGCTACCCCTCTTTTTGTGTGCCTAATGGTATTGAGACTGGAGAGTGACGAGAACACCGCTACCCCTCTTTCTGTGTGATAAATGGCACTGAGACTGGGGAGTGACAAAAACACTGTGACTGGAGACTGGAGAGTGATAAGAACACTGCTATTTCTGTTTCTGTGTGACCAATGGCAATTGAGATTGGAGAGTGACATCAATGTGACTAGAGACTGCCATGAACACTGCCACCCCTCCTCTTTCTGTTTGAGCAATGACGCTGGCCAACTGCACTGAAGACTGCCAAGAGCGCTGCAACCTCTTCTTTGTCTATCTGTGAAATGGCGCCGGATCTCTGTGGAGGGCAGTACTTATAGAATCCAAAACTCGCAAGATCTGACGATGCAACAATGACGTTTTGCCTTGTCTTCAGTTCCGAGGGTGCACAAAATTACTGAGTCAGCTTGGTACTCGAACCTGCAATGTTTGGGTAGGCTCAGTTTTCGGAAATCCAAGCCGGAGCATTTCTAATGATATGCAAGCAGTGAACAAAACCCAAGATAATGAGGCAGTTATTTATGTATTTCAAATGATAGTTAAGGAAGCAAAGACCAGAAAAAATGATTATCTTGATTTACCTATAGTACATACTGGTCCTGTCCATCCTGGCCTGCAGCGACATTCATAGGAGCCGGGGGAGTTCACACAGGTGCCCTGTGAGCTGCAGGGATTGTTCCTGACACATTCATTAATATCTAATATAAATGTAGACATGATGTCAGCACAATGCATCTATAATTCACACAATCATAGATTAATCAAGTAGACTATGGAGTATGAGAAGGATTTAATGGACAAAGTGCATAATAATGACATTTCAGTCATTCCTATCTAATTTCGCAGCTACAGCTACTATTTCCCAGGAAACAGAGGGCAGCAGCTACTTTCATGCAGAACAGATTATAATACATTACCTATGTTACACACTGGTCCTTCCCATCCATTGTTACAATGACAGGCATAGCTGTACACACCATTTACACACGTCCCATTGATGCAGGGGGAGCTCTTACAATAATCGTTTTCTGCACGAGAATAAATGTAGATGATTAAATACAAACTTTATTTTTCACAAAATGCATTAAGAAGTAAAGGATTTATGTTATTCTTGATTAATATAATAATGTATGCGTGGTGTGGGTTTGTTGGATAAATAGTTTATATATACTAAGGTTTGTTTTAAACTGACCCTTTAATTGAATAGGCTCTGAAAAATTAATAAATATGCGTTTAAACATTTTTTTTCCTTTTATTTTAGCCCTTTTAACCAAAGATTTAGAACTAAACATTCAGAGCGGATTATTTACTACTCTTTAGCAATATTACTGGGTCTTACCTGATGGAACTGGGTAATCTTGGACTTTCAGCGGTAGTCTAGCCATTGATGGACACATGACTAGGATATATGTATTGAGTTGTTTATATGGCTAGTGCAGTTCACTATTTAGGAACTATATTTTACTGTGGTGTTTGCTTTCCCACCCTCTATTGCAAACAATACCTATTTCTGAATAACACTGGGGTAGGCCGCAACTATACTGACTGTTTATTCTGCTATCGCTTTACTTGTAGAGTGAAATCACCATTCTCTGACAGATATAGTAGAAGCCATTTACAAAGCGTAAACTGGCCTGGGGTATAGCACAAAATCCTCTTTGGTGAAATAATGCATCTCACTTTGCTCCGGGGTGCTTAAATGTCCACCAAAGTTTGTGTAACAATAAAGGCATTTGTGGAGGAGCCGAGGTTTGCACAGGAAGCTAGGATGAGTTGGGTGAAGCGAGAGTGTTCCTCAACAAGTACAGAGTAGGTACACCATCGTACCTAGATTTGTAGAGCAGTGTAAAAATGAAGTATTATTGCAGAGCAATGAAAACATTTAAGTTAATGAAAAGTGTTAGAAAGTGGTATAAGGTTTACACTTTTGCACAGTGCACCTTTTCAGGTTTTTCTGGCTTCTTTTCATTTCTAGTTTCCAGAGTCTTCTGCTGAGAGTGGAGAGTAGGCATACTCAGTGTGCTCTAAGCAGACCATCTATATATGTAGACCACACCTACACTATACATTACTGAACAGGTTCAATACGTTGAGGTATAATTTATAAAAATTCAATCTTACGGATGCACTGTGTTTTATTGTTTGGATTTGCAGAATAACCGTCCATACAGGAACACGAATATCCACCAATTGTGTTGGAACACAGCTGCTCACAGATATCCAGTTCACATTCATTGACATCTGTAACACATGAGGATCTTATTATGAATAATATAATGAATCTACACTTTAGAAAAGGCTGGGATGGGACTGATCAGCAGTATGGAACATCAGTATTTGGAATTTTAGCTATTATTTGTATACATTTAGAAGTCCAAATTTACAAGAAATGTGTTCCTGTTGCTGCATAAATCAAAGGCTCATATGAAGAATCAGATAAAATGGGGGGGGGGGGGGTATGTGCCTCAGACAACCTTCTCTCAGGGGATCCCTCTGGACCAGGTACTCGAGTCAGTGCCGACTCTAGGCACATTGGGGGTGTCAGTGTGTCTACCCAACATAGGGGCAGTTAAAAATGTCCCTCTAGCACAAATATGAGAGCATGATAGTTTTGTTCTAAAGTCACTTACAGCTTCTCTTCCTCGCTCCCCCACCAATGAGAAGCGGTGCTGGGGAAATCTATACCAATCAGAATGAGAACACGCAGGGCAGGATTAACCCGAGGTCTAACTGGGCTACAGCCCAGGGGGCCCTTGACAGAGCTCAGCAGAATTATTGATTGGAACAGGGGCGGGGGCGCCCTCGGCCTGATCAATGCTGAGCTCTGTCACTGCAGTCCTCCTTCTCCGGCACTCAGTAATCTCCTTACAGAGGAGATCTCGCAAGAGTGTCACGAGATCTCCTCAGTAAGCAGCTTACAGCACTTCGCGGAAGGAGGACTGCAGTGACAGGAGAAGGTAAGCGCTTGGGGGGGGGGGGGGGGGGGGGCGGTCGGCTAACAGGGGGGCCAGTCTGCTAACGGGGGGGGCCTCACGGGGGAATGGGGGCCCCCTTAGCCCAGGGGCCTCCATTCCGTTAATCCGTTAATCCGGCCCTGAGTACATGGGCCACTCTTTTAGCTGATGCTGTTAACCGGAAGTGTTTGCTTTGAGCCACACATGTAATAGGGGCATATGATAGTGATTCTCTAGGATCTATAACTAAAGAGCTACAAGAAGATGTTCTTCAATGAGCACTGGGAGCAGTGCTTCAGGCACAGAAGTGAGCAGGCTTTTGAGTGGTAAAGAGGTTACTTCAATCTGTGTGCTGCACAAGTACATTAAACCCAAAGGCAATGTGGGTACTGTGTTCTCTCCAGTGCCTCCACCCCAAACAGGCTTAGCAAGTCTCTGGAGCTCCATCAAACTTTTAAACATTTTAAAACTCTAACCATTCACCATTATAGTATGCTTGTATAGCTAACAATATAATTATAGAGGTAACCTTTTGTTGAGTGGTTGAGTTGTTCAATATTTTTCCCTTTACTGATCGGTTATGGTGTGAAGATTGTGAATTTTGTATTTACGTACATTAGCAAGTTTTAAAGCTGCACTACCATCCAGGGCTGTTATATATAGCTATATTTTCAGAGACTTCGCCAATTTTGCAGTACACAAAGACTGAAGGCATGGTCAGACTGTTGCTGCAGGACCACCTCCATATTTTGTACAATTGGTTGCATGCTGCCTATTGCCATGTATAGGCAATGCACTGCCCTTTGGTATACATAATGGTTGCCGCCTCTAACCCCACCTCTACTTTTCCTTGAGATGGAGAGCTGAACTTGAGCACCTCTCTCCTCCTTTGCTTTAACTCCAGGCAAGCTAAATGTATCTTATTAATTGTACACAGTTATATTTGAGATTTACACAATATAGGATTATAACACAATAAGCGCTCTCCAGATATTTGTTTATTTTATATATTAAAAATTCCCTCCCACCCCAACACCTTAATATTCAGCTCTGATCATAAGTGTGACATTTATGTGTAAGAATTAATAATTTCCTATCCAATGAAGAACTGTAACATGCTTATAGATATATAACTCACCAATACACATCCTCTGTTCACTATCAGCATGAAAGCCGCTGTTGCACTGGCACAGAGAAGTCGTAGTTCCAGACTTGATGTAACATTGGCCATTGGAACATTGTAGGTTGCAAAGCACAACAATTGCTATTTGAGGACAAGAACAGTGAGAAAATCAAAGAGCATATAGTTATATTGAGGCAACTCTAGTATACCGTATTATTATCATTTAATATATTGAATTTTGGAAAAATCAAATCTTCCACCAATTGTTAATAAATCTTTAGACAAGACTCTCCCTATTGCAGTACACATGAACATCATTGAGTTAGCAAGTGTCCCTTAGGTAATTTGACACAAGACCAGCTATCTAGTCCAGCCCAAATCGGGATCACCCATTAGGCAGTATTTGTCTGTTCCTCGTGATTTTCTTTGTTACACTGTATCATAAAATATAAAATAAGGATAATGTTATTTTACTTGTAATATGCAACACTATTTAAAATATATATAGTTTGTTGCTTTTAAGATCCAGAATAGTCATCCACTTTGTGGTTTAGTAGATGTTGAAAAAGATATCAGCCTCAAGGTTGCTGCAGCCATGCTTATTTTTGATGCAACATGACTCCATGTTGCTCCATGTTGAAACAACAGAGACAGAGACAGAATGTCTGTTCTATATATATTTAAAAATAAACTTAATAAACACTCGTAAAATAATTTATTAATAAGGAATGAGCAGTTTAGCAGGGATATATAGTTCCTACCAGTGGTTGAAGTGGAAATTTAGAAGTGCTGCTATGGAACTTTCACTTTGAAATGAACATCCAGGGGCCTGGGGGGCACCTAGGCCTCCGGGGTTTCGATAGAGTGAAATTAGTTTAGATGCATTTTCTTTTCTTTTGTCTTCTTCTCTTCCTCTTCATTTCTATTGTCTTCTGGTGCCTTTCTGCGGTGCTCCTCACTGACAATGACAGGCTGTGGTCATGTCATGCCCCAACAGTCAGTGAGAAGGGAGAAAGGGGGAGGGAACCACCGCTGGATGCGGCACCAACTATTTTTTTTACAGGGTCTATGGTGTAAGGATGGGGGGTGAAGAAGTGGCGGTATGTCATACTGGCACATAGTGCCCCAATTCGAGCACTGGTTCCTAATGTGTTCATGGCTACTTACATTTAGGGAAACCTAAGCAGTCCATCCACAGGCTATTCTTGCACTTATCCTATTTTTAGAATCAAACAAAGAAAGAGTGTATTTTTGCAATGCACATGTGGTCCCCTTTCTCCAAATTACAAGTAGATTATTTTGCTGATTTTAAAGAGTTAACTAAGTTTTAAGCAAAAATTAATAAAGTTGTTTTTAATTATAAGTAGACCAACAATCTACTAGTAATTTGGAGTAAGAGGGATCATATGTGCACTATAAAAATTAACTAATTCTTTCTTTTTTTATCTACATACCATCCAGTTTTGCAATAGCACCCTGTATTTATTACAAAAGTAATATAAAAATACTACTAATTGGTGCTATAATTTTTTGCTACCTTTATCTGGTTATTTTTTTTGCAGTACTATTAGAGGCTTCACTAAATTGTGTGGGTTTTATCCAAATATGTTTAACATATTTGTTAAACAGGAGAGTACTAATGCACACAGACTGGCCATTTGTAATTTGGTTAAATGTGGCTATAGGGCCTCACCAAAATGACAGCTCCTGGTCCTGCATTCCTGTCTATATCTCCCAGCAGTCTAGGAGGAGGGAAAAATTGATGAGGGGAGCGGATGAGTACTGTGGAGCCTGCTGGCGCATGCGCAGCAGCTCTCTCTCGTGTGTTTTTTTGGGTCGGGGGGGGGAACCCCTCCCTGACAATCCTGTGTGCGCCCCTGGAGGGGGGCATTTTGCATGGAAGAAACCCTAAAGAGAGGGTTGCTGCAGGAGGCAGTGTAGCTGAAGAGTCAAAGCCAGGGGCTGTGCATACACAGAGCGAGGTGTCAGAGCCCAGGGGAGAAATTCTCCACGCAGAGGAGGAGTTGCAGTTGAGAGTGTCAAAACTGCATTGAGGAGCAGCTGCATGCCTGTTAGCATCCATGTGAATGCAACTGCAGAGAGGGGAGTTGCAGTGAAGTATGGAGTACTGGGGTGTAGGAGGCATGTGAACTGTCTTAGATAACATTAAGAAAGGTGCAGGAGGAGTAATGAGATGTACTTGCAACCAAATTCATACTGATCATTAAGATTTGTGCTGGAGAGAGTAAGGAGCTGTATATATTTCTGTATTGCTGCAATCATTATGATTATTGTGCTGGAGGAAGAGGAGTATAAATAAAGAATTCAGTTTGTGACAGAGATGGTCTGGCACCCAAATTATTCTCACTTTTATTGCACTGCACCACAGAGTGACATTTCCTGTGTCCCACTACTTGCAAAGAGACTTTGTAGTAAAATACCTGTATGTGCAGGGACCACCTGGTCATTAACACACATTTCCATCAGCTAACCATGGCTTGAGATGGAGGTGCACTGTGTAACCTTTTCACCCCACACTACACACAGTGAGAGGGGACTACATTTATATTTGTGATTGCATTATTTGCATTAAATAGTCAAAGTGAAAGAATTTGGTGCAAGTGGAAGTGGTGTTCTGTTGAAATCCTTTTATTCTGGCTTATTACATGTGTATGGGAGCGGTGGTAATCATTTTAACGTTGACCACAAATTCAACAACGACAAGCCCTACATATAAAATCCAAATGTATGATAAACCGATTGTAAAATAAACAGACTTACCTGAAATCCGACGCTGCAGATCTCCGATGGCACCATTATGCTGACAGCAAGTTATTCCGAATGGTCTGGTCTTTGGCACTACAGCTTGATGTCATCACGCCCTCTATCAATGTTAATTTAAAGCGGCAATGTCGGGACCGCTCAGGTTAAGTGTTTAAACACTTAATCCGACATTGCTGTTTTAAATTAACAATGACAGAGGGCGTGATGACGTCAAGCTGTAGTGCTGAACACCAGACCATTCGGAATAACTTACTGTCAGCATAATGGTGCCATCGGAGATCTGCAGCGTCGGGTTTCAGGTAAGTCTTTTCATTTTGCAATCAGTTTTTCATACATTAAGATTTTATTTGTAGGACTTGTCGTTGTCGGATTTGTGGTCATCGTTCAAGCGTACCCAACCCTATGGGAGATGTATGCATCAGCATTTACTGACTGAGCTGTAATGATCATAAAGCCTCTTTTGATATTCCCGTAAACTGCTATATGGATCTTTAAGGGATGTACTAAACAAATTTATCTAATTCAAATCTTTTCTGATATAATCTGTATAGTGAGAACTGTCTCGTTGTAGTGAGGTGATTATTAAGTTGCATTATTACAATGACTGAGAGTAGTATTGGAGATTAAACTTTATATTATATATTGTACCTTACAACTTGTTCAAGCTGTGCCACTGGTTACATTTAAATCTCATTTCCAATTACCCCTATCCTTTAAAAAACATACCATTATGGTTTTTATTTATATGCTGTGTTTTGTATTTTCTGAGAGGTCTGTATTGCTTAAATGGGGTCTCCCAAGTCATCATCTGCTGAGTCAAGCTGCCTACATCCTCAGAGTCTAACAGAGAAGACTTGGGTGGCACAGTGCCATCAAGAGTAGAAGTAAGTAATGCAAACACAGCATATCTGCAACCCCACCCTCGGGGTGTACTTGAGGGGTGTTATACAAAATATATTATTTACTATTTACTGCATTTCATCATAACAAAATAACACATACTCACATGTTGTATTTAAGACTGTGGTTGTAGAGTTAGCCAAAGTGAACATAGAAGTTAAAGGTCCAAAAGTTGTTGTAACACTTGTGTATTTTGTGGTTTTTGAGGCCATTGGTCCAAAAGATGTTACAGGTATGTAAGATGTTACAGTGGTATTCAAAATTCCCACAGATGTCAATATATCTGTATATCCAGTATTTGTAGTGTTTACAATAGGTAAAGATGTTGATATAGATGTTGCTGGCTTGGTGGTAATGATAGTCTGTGCTATTGTAGGCTCTGTGGTTTGTGCAGTAAGTATGGTGGCTGGTTTGGTTGTGCTGTTGACACGTGTGGTTGTAGAACTGACAAATTGTGAAATTGTCTGCTTTGTTATACTAGTGTTTTGAATGATAGTTGTAGACATTGCTCCAGTTGTGCCTAATTTAATTTCGGTATTAGAGCTTGCATGAATTGTTGTTCTTCCTCCACTAGTAGTTTTTTCAGGTGTTGCACTTGTGATTCCATCAAATGTAGACATTTTCCCAGTTGTGCTTAGTTCAGCTGCACTACTAAAACTTGTCACAGCTGTTGCTTTTTCTGTAGTGGCAGCTGGTTCGGGTGAATTACTGGTAATAATAAGTGTTGTAGCCCTTTGTCCATCTGTGGTAAATTTAGGTGTAGTACTTGTGCTTAATTTGGATGTAGTTATTCTTTCAGTAATAGTTGGTTCAAGTGGTACACTTGTGACCCTACCAGGTGTAGACCTTTCTCCAGCTGTGCTTTGTTCTGATAGAGGACTTGTACCTGTCTTAACTGTGGTTCCTTCTGTAGATGTGGTTAGCTCATGTGCACTACTATTGATGATATTAGATGTAAATATATTTTCAGATGTTATTTTTTCAGCTTTAGTACTTATTTTAATAGTGCTTTTTTCTAAAGTTGTGGTTATTTCAGGTGCAGTAGTGGTGGGGACATCACCTGTAAAATTTTCTTTAGATAGGCTTGTTTTCACTGCTATAGTAGTGTTGATAGCAGGGGTGATTCTTACAGTCGTCTTTACTATTTCAGGTGTAGTATTGATAATTGTCTCATTTGCAGATGTTTCTGCAGTTGTGTTTAGTCCAGGTTCAATAGTATAATCATCTTTTGACGATACATTAGTTGTGCTTACATCATTTTCCAAGTTTGTACTTGTCACCTTCGTAGATATTTCTCCAAATGTGCTTAATGCACTTGCAGTGTTGGTAATTATCTCAGTCATAGATATATATCCAGTTGTAATTAGTTTTGGAGTTATACTGGTGGTAACATCGATTGTAGTTCTTTCACCCCTGGTGATTAGTTCAGTTGCAGTATCTGTGGTAATGTCATCTATAGATGTGTATTCAGTTACACTTCCCTTGATTCCAGTGCTGGTAATTATCACCGCTGTTGATATGTCTTTAACTGTACTTAGTTCAGGTGTGGTGCTGGTAGTTTTTTCAGCTGTTGATATGTCTCCATCTGTACTTACATCAAGTACTTTATTGGTACTTATCTCAGCTGTACTGAGTTCTGATGAAGTGCTAGTCATTTTCTCAGCTGTTGATCTATCTCCAGCTGTATTTAGTTCAGGTGTAGCACTGGTATTTAGTTCAGCTGTTGATGTGTCTCCAGTTGTTCTTTGCTCAGATTCAGTACTAGAAATTATGGCAGCTGTCGATATGTCTACAGATGTACTTTGTTCAGGTGCATTACTAGTATTTAACTCTGCTGTTGATAGGTTTCTAACTGTACTGGTTCTTATCTCAGTTGTTGATATGTCTCCATCTGTACTTAGTTCGGAGGCAATGCTGGTTACTAGCTCAGATGTTAATATGTTTCTAGCTGTACTCTGTTTAGGTGCAATACTGGAACCTAGCTCTACTGTTGAAATGTCTGTAGCTGTACTTAGTGTGGGAACATTACTGACTTTTATCTCCACTGTTGATATGTCTAAAACTGTACTTAGAGCAGGCACATCTTTGGTCCTTATCTCAGCTGTTGATATGTCACCATCAGTACTTGTTTCAGATACAGTGCTTATAATTATCTCAGCTGTGGATATGTGTTCAGCTGTATTTAGCTCAGATGTAGTGCTTAGTGCAGGTGCATCACTTCTGCTTAACTCAGCTGTTGAGGTGTCTCCACCTGTTCTCGGCTCAGATGTAGTTCTTATCCCAGTTGTTGATATGTCTACAGCAGTACTTAGTGTAGGTGCATCACTAATTCTTATCTCAGCAGTTGATATTTCTCCACCTGTAATTAGCTCAGATGTAGGGCTGGTAATCATCTGAGCTGTTGATATATGTACAGTTGTAGCTAGTGCCAGCGCATCGGTGGTAAATATTTCAGTTGTTGATATGTCTCCAGCTGTAATTAGTTCAGGTTCAGAAGTAGTAATTATTTCAGTTGTTGATATGTCTCCAGCTGTAATTAGTTCAGATGCAGTGCTGGTAACTATATCAGCTGTCAATATGTTTCCAACTGTACTTAGTTCAGGTACATTACTTGTAATTTTCTCAGCTGTTGATATGTCTCCAGATGTATTTACTTCAGATGCAGCACTGGTAAATATTTCAGCAGTTAATATGCCTTCAGCTGTACTTATTTCAGATGCACTGCTGGTAATTATCTCAGCTGTTGATATGCCTTCAGCTGTACTCAGTTCAGTTGTAGAGGTACTAATTATTTCAGCTGTTGATATATCTCCACCTGTACTTAGCTCAGATGGAGTGCTGCTAAGGAACTCATCTGTTGATATGTGCTCGTTTGTGCTTTGCTCAGATGCAGTAATCTCAGCTGTTGATATGTCACCAGCAGTACTTAGTGCAGGTTTATCACTAGTCCGTATCTCAACTGTCGATATGTCTACAGTTGTACCTGGCTCAGGTGTATTGCTGATGATTATATCATCTGTTGATATGTCTACAGCTGTACTTAGTTCAGATGCAATGCTGGTATTAATTTCAGCTGTTGATATGTCTCCAGCTGTACTTAGTGCAGGTGTATCACTAGTCCGTATCTCAGCTCTTGATATGTCTTCAGCTGTACTTAGTGCAGGTGTATCACTAGTCCGTATCTCAGCTGTTGATATGTCTTCAGCTGTACTTAGTGCAGGTGTATCACTAGTCCGTATTTCAGCTGTTGATGTGTCTCCAGTTGTTCTTTGCTCAGATTCAGTACTAGAAATTATGGCAGCTGTCGATATGTCTACAGATGTACTTTGTTCAGGTGCATTACTAGTATTTAACTCTGCTGTTGATAGGTTTCTAACTGTACTGGTTCTTATCTCAGTTGTTGATATGTCTCCATCTGTACTTAGTTCGGAGGCAATGCTGGTTACTAGCTCAGATGTTAATATGTTTCTAGCTGTACTCTGTTTAGGTGCAATACTGGAACCTAGCTCTACTGTTGAAATGTCTGTATCTGTACTTAGTGTGGGAACATTACTGACTTTTATCTCCACTGTTGATATGTCTAAAACTGTACTTAGTTCAGATGCAGTGCTGGTAATTATCTCAGCAGTTGATATGTCTTCAGCTGTACTTAGAGCAGGCACATCTTTGGTCCTTATCTCAGCTGTTGATATGTCACCATCAGTACTTGTTTCAGATACAGTGCTTATAATTATCTCAGCTGTGGATATGTGTTCAGCTGTATTTAGCTCAGATGTAGTGCTTAGTGCAGGTGCATAACTTCTGCTTAACTCAGCTGTTGAGGTGTCTCCACCTGTTCTCGGCTCAGATGTAGTTCTTATCCCAGTTGTTGATATGTCTACAGCAGTACTTAGTGTAGGTGCATCACTAATTCTTATCTCAGCAGTTGATATTTCTCCACCTGTAATTAGCTCAGATGTAGGGCTGGTAATCATCTGAGCTGTTGATATATGTACAGTTGTAGCTAGTGCCAGCGCATCGGTGGTAAATATTTCAGCTGTTGATATGTCTCCAGCTGTAATTAGTTCAGGTTCAGAAGTAGTAATTATTTCAGTTGTTGATATGTCTCCAGCTGTAATTAGTTCAGATGCAGTGCTAGTAACTATATCAGCTGTCAATATGTTTCCAACTGTACTTAGTTCAGGTACATTACTTGTAATTTTCTCAGCTGTTGATATGTCTCCAGATGTATTTACTTCAGATGCAGCACTGGTAAATATTTCAGCAGTTAATATGCCTTCAGCTGTACTTATTTCAGATGCACTGCTGGTAATTATCTCAGCTGTTGATATGCCTTCAGCTGTACTCAGTTCAGTTGTAGAGGTACTAATTATTTCAGCTGTTGATATATCTCCACCTGTACTTAGCTCAGATGGAGTGCTGCTAAGGAACTCATCTGTTGATATGTGCTCGTTTGTGCTTTGCTCAGATGCAGTAATCTCAGCTGTTGATATGTCACCAGCAGTACTTAGTGCAGGTTTATCACTAGTCCGTATCTCAACTGTCGATATGTCTACAGTTGTACCTGGCTCAGGTGTATTGCTGATGATTATATCATCTGTTGATATGTCTACAGCTGTACTTAGTTCAGATGCAATGCTGGTATTAATTTCAGCTGTTGATATGTCTCCAGCTGTACTTAGTGCAGGTGTATCACTAGTCCGTATCTCAGCTCTTGATATGTCTTCAGCTGTACTTAGTGCAGGTGTATCACTAGTCCGTATTTCAGCTGTTGATATGTCTTCAGCTGTACTTAGTGTAGGTGTATCACTAGTCCGTATCTCAGCTCTTGATATGTCTTCAGCTGTACTTAGTGCAGGTGTATCACTAGTCCGTATTTCAGCTGTTGATATGTCTTCAGCTGTACTTAGTGTAGGTGTATCACTAGTCCGTATCTCAGCTCTTGATATGTCTTCAGCTGTACTTAGTGCAGGTGTATCACTAGTCCGTATCTCAGCTGTTGATATGTCTTCAGCTGTACTTAGTGCAGGTGTATCACTAGTCCGTATTTCAGCTGTTGATATGTCTTCAGCTGTACTTGGTGCAGGTGTATCACTAGTCCGTATCTCAGCTCTTGATATGTCTTCAGCTGTACTTAGTGCAGGTGTATCACTAGTCCGTATCTCAGCTGTTGATATGTCTTCAGCTGTACTTAGTGCAGGTGTATCACTAGTCCGTATCTCAGCTCTTGATATGTCTTCAGCTGTACTTAGTGCAGGTGTATCACTAGTCCGTATCTCAGCTGTTGATATGTCTTCAGCTGTACTTAGTGCAGGTGTATCACTAGTCCCTATCTCAGCTGTTGATATGTCTTCAGCTGTACTTAGTGCAGGTGTATCACTAGTCCGTATCTCAGCTCTTGATATGTCTTCAGCTGTACTTAGTGCAGGTGTATCACTAGTCCGTATCTCAGCTGTTGATATGTCTTCAGCTGTACTTAGTGTAGGTGTATCACTAGTCCGTATCTCAGCTGTTGATATGTCTTCAGCTGTACTTAGTGCAGGTGTATCACTAGTCCGTATCTCAGCTCTTGATATGTCTTCAGCTGTACTTAGTGCAGGTGTATCACTAGTCCGTATCTCAGCTGTTGATATGTCTTCAGCTGTACTTAGTGCAGGTGTATCACTAGTCCGTATCTCAGCTGTTGATATGTCTTCAGCTGTACTTAGTGCAGGTTCATCACTAGTCCGTATCTCAGCTGTTGATATGTCTTCAGCTGTACTTAGTGCAGGTTCATCACTAGTCCGTATCTCAGCTGTTGATATGTCTTCAGCTGTACTTAGTGCAGGTGTATCACTAGTCCGTATCTCGGCTGTTGATATGTCTCCAGCTGTACTTAGTGCAGGTTCATCACTAGTCCGTATCTCAGCTGTTGATATGTCTCCAGCCTTACTTAGTGCAGGTGTATCACTAGTCCGTATATCAGCTGTTGATATGTCTTCAGCTGTGCTTAGTTCAGATGCAGTGCTGGTAATAATCTCAGCTGTTGATATGTCTCCAGCTGTACTTATTGCAGGTGCATCACTGATCCATATCTCAGCTGTTGATATGTCTCCAGCAGTACTTAGTGCAGGTTCATCACTAGTCTGTTTCTCGACTGTTGATATGTCTACAGCTGTACCTGGCTCAGGTGTATTGCTGGTTATTATTTCAGCTGTTGATATGTCTACAGCTGTAATAAGTTCTGGTGCAGTGCTGGTTACTGGCTCAGATGTTAATGTGTCTCTAGTTGTACTTTCATCAAATGCAGGGCTGCTAATTATCTCAGATGCTGATATGTGCCCATCTGTATTTTGCTCAGATGTAGTGCTAATAATTAGCTCAGCGGTTGATATTTCCTCAGCTGTGCTTATTGCAGGTGCATCACTAGTCTGTATCTCAGCTGTTGATATGTCTTCAGCTGTGCTTAGTTCAGATGCAATGCTGGTATTAATATCAGCTGTTGATATGTCATCAGCAGTACTTAGTGCAGGTGCATCACTAGTCCGTATCTCAGCTGTTGATATGTCTACAGCTGTAATTAGTTCTGGTGCAGTGCTGGTTACTGGCTCAGATGTTAATATGTCTCTAGCTGTACTTTCATCAAATGCAGGGCTGCTAATTATCTCAGATGCTGATATGTGCCTATCTGTATTTTGCTCAGATGTAGTGCTAATAATTAGCTCAGCTGTTGATATGTCCTCAGCTGTGCTTAGTTCAGATGCAATGCTGATATTAATCTCAGCTGTTGATATGTCTCCAGCTGTACTTATTGCAGGTGCATCACTGATCCATATCTCAGCTGTTGATATGTCCACAGCTGTACTTACTGCAGGTGCATCACTGATCCGTATCTCAGCTGTTGATATGTCCACAGCTGTACTTAGGGCAAAAGCAACACTGGTACTTATTTCAGCTGTTATTATGTCTCCAGGTGTACTTTCTTCAAATGCAGGATTGCTAATTATCTCAGATGTTGATATGCGCCCACCTGTACTTCGCTTAGATGTAGTGCTAGTAATTAGTTCAGCTGTTGCTATATCTCCCGCTGTGCTTGGCTGAGATACTGCGCTGGTAATAATCTCAGTTATTGATATGTCTCCAGCTATACTTTTTTCAGACACAGCGCTGGTAATAATATCAGCTGTTGATAAGTCTTCACCTGTGCTTAGGTCAGATGCAATACTGGTAATTATCTCAGTTGTATTTTTTTCAGATGTGCTTAGAATTATCTCAGTAGTTGGTATGTCAACAGCTGTACTTAGAGCAGGTGCATCACTGGTGCTTATTTCTGCTGTAGATGAGTCTTCAGTGGTGCTTAGTACAAATGCATCTTCAAGTGAACTGCTGCTGATAGTAGTAGTGGTTGAATCTAATGGAAAATAAAATAAAATATTATATATCATTTTGTGCACCCTAGTGATCAAAAGGTGATTACTGTAACATAGTCACAATATTTTAATATACAATGTTTTGTATATAACACAAACTGAATCTCAAACAAGATATGTTTTCTAGGGATTGTATGACAGGAGAATAACAAACACTACAGCATATAGTGAGAATTAACCTCAGTACGTTAGTGGTGAGTAGATTAATAGAGCCTGCAAAGCTCTCACAAAGAGGGCCTGATTCATTAAGGACCTTAAATGATGATCACGGGTAATGCACACAATTACTCTGCTCATGCCCAGAACCGGACCATATGCCTCAGACTTCAGAAACGTCCAATTCATCTTCAAGGGCAAAGGACCCTTACTACAGCCTACAATTTCAGGGGCAGAACGAAGAGGGGAATGGGTGTTTGCAAGTGGTCCAGTAAGGGCTTGAGCACACACAGCAGTGTCTGAATTAAGTTTATGCATCTCAAAGATATGTGTTTTTCAGTCGTAACACTTGCACCAGCTCCCGGTTTAGGTGTAAGTATTTATTAATAGTGATTACGGCTGTGTATGCATGCTCGAACGTGTTTGTAATCAGAAACAACTATTAAAATTAATTTTATGTACAGTAGGCATTAAGAACATCCTAATAAATGTATTTCATGTATAAAAAATAAATAATAAAAACTTTTTTTTAATATTTTGTCATTAATGACTATAATTTTGGGGGGGGTGTTCTTTTGTGACCTGATATTCCACATATGGATTAGATGTATCCTGCAGTGTCTTGTTTTTTAGAGCAGAGCAGACCTAGATCCGTATACATCAACAGACGTATTTTTAGTTCCCCTCCTTGTTGAATATGGACGTGTGTATACCTGATGTATGTGCATTTTTTAAAACACCCCCTAAACTATTGTCCCAATTTTGCCCAATTACAGCAGAGCTAAGATGACGCAATTTTTGCGTCATTAAGCCATGTCCCCCACCACTTATCTATTGCGGAGGCGAAAACCGGGCGGTTACCCTGCTCTCCTGGGAGCCCAGGAGGTCTCCCAGAAATTCGGGAGTCTCCCAGAAGTTCCGGGAGAGTAGGCAACTATGCGTTAAAGAAAAGCAGCTAATGAATCTCTAGAGACTGAAGTGTCTTTTACATTTCTGTCTCCATTACTGAAGTCATGTTGTCTTACCTGTCAGTCTTTGATTAAATCTTGGTCTCCATGAAAATGGCTATCAATACATGGGCATAGGACACAATTTCTGAACTGTGTCATCATGTCACAGATGGCGAAGCCAACCACGTCTTGTATTGGCTCAGCATCAGGGAGAATGACAGACTCTTTAGGGAGTGAGGGAGATCACCCCTATTTCAGGTAGTCTCCCTGACATTCACGGAGAGTTGGCAAGTATGGACAAAGCCATGTTGCAATGCAAAGGGTGTAAATTAGTTTATTATTTTGCACATAAGTTAAATACTCACTGTTTTTTTAATGTAGCACACAAATATCAACTTTAAATTTCAGTGTACAAATAAACTATTAAGTATTTGAGTGCTACATGCAACTTTTGTGCATGTAGTATTTAACTTATGTGCAAAATAATTTATTTGTTGTGATGTTTTCATGTTTTCCACCTGGCACATTCCCATCTAAACCCACAATACCGCAATTAAAGTAGTAGATCTTTTTTATTGAGGCAGTTCCATAGAGGGAAAGTTGGTTATGCACCGAGGTTTGTACAAGACTTCAAAATATGAGCCATAAATGACCATTAGGAGTAGATTTACTAAAACTTCTAAAACGGAAAAGTGAAGCAGATTCTATCTATCATTTATTTAGTGCATTCTAGAATATGATAACTTTATAAATATCATGGTGTTTGCATGCATTGGTATTAATATTTCAATACGAACTGGCCTTTTTTAATTATTCGCATCTTAGCAATCTAATGATACAATAATGTGAGTGGTGGAGTGTAATTAGAGAGTCAAGGGCACGTGATTATTATTGCTGGTCATCCAAGGTTCCCAGGTCTTGGAAAATTATTTGTTGTTTATGATAGCTGTCATATAATCTGTGTGATAAAAAATATTATATTCTTTTAACAATCGCAGCAAAGGAGGCCTTGTAATTCCCTACTTGCAGCTAGCTGGCAGGTGGCAGCTGGTATAAAGTGATGCATGAGCTTGGTTTGGTGTTTTGTTTCTCAAAGGGTGGCTAAGGGAAACACATAATACTTATGTGTGGGCAGATGATCAATTTTCAGGATAGAGTGTAAAAGATGTTTCAGTGTAGACCTGTAGCCCAATAATTTGGAACATGGCCACCAAATATGTAGAAAGACGCCAGGTATTGGTCAGCCTCTCCATCATCTACTGGAAGCATCAGGAATATGCAGACCTCTTTTTACAAATTTAAATGTAAAGGCCAATTGGGTATGTTTTCCTCTTTAAATAACATACCTAGGTACAGTTGTTGGCTGCATACCCTCTCGAATACAGTGTGCAATGTAACAGCAAAAAAAAACTGTCTTGTTGTTTCTGGGACAGGCTCCATTCCCCTTTCCTCTCATACAGCTCCCACTCATGTAGTGGTGGTGATGATGATGATGATGATGATAGGCCCCATTCCCAGAACCAGCAGAACATGAGACTTTTTGCTAATGTCAGGTAAAGCTAGAAAGACTCTGATAGAAAGTGTGAAACTGATGACTGTAGAAAGACAGGGGGTTCTTTGGAAAAAATGTAACTTAAAACTTGGAACTAAATTTTACAAATGTTGTATTAGATTAAATGTAGTTAGCAATATGGAGGGTTTTTTTTAAAAAAAACACAAAAGTCTTGAATTTCAGGCTCTCAAAAACAATATGAAAATACCGAGCTATCTGTGTAATTAAAAATACTATGACTCTCACTAATCACCTATTTATTACTAGGGATGTGCACCGGCGACTTTTGAGGTCTCGTGTTTTGTGTTTTGGATCCGGATTTTCATTATTTTTGGGGTTTGGATTTGTCTCGCAAAACACTTGACGAAAGGTCTCGGTTCGGATTTAAGGTTTTGGATTCGGATTTTTTTTGGAAAAAACATAAAAAGTTTAAAAATCAAGTTTTTGGGCTTATTTTCACTCCTATGCTATTAGTAACCTCAATAACATTCAATAACAAGCATGTCCACTAATTTACAGTGTATTCTGAACACCTCACAATATAGTTATTAGTCCAAAACGTTGCAACGAGGTATCTTTCTGGACTGCGTAGAGGAGTGGGTCACCACAATATATATTAAAAACCCTGAACTTTTATGATTCGCACCAATAAATGTACCTGGACTGCGTAGAGGAGTGGGTCACCACAATATATATTAAAAACCCTGAACTTTTATGAATCGCACCAATAAATGTACCTGGACTGCGTAGAGGAGTGGGTCACCACAATATATATTAAAAACCCTGAACTTTTATGAATCGCACCAATAAATGTACCTGGACTGCGTAGAGGAGTGGGTCACCACAATATATATTAAAAACCCTGAACTTTTATGAATCGCACCAATAAATGTACCTGGACTGCGTAGAGGAGTGGGTCACCACAATATATATAATAAGAAAACCATCAACTTGTATGATTCGCACCAATAAATGTACCTGGACTGCGTAGAGGAGTGGGTCACCACAATATATATTAAAAACCCTGAACTTTTATGATTCGCACCAATAAATGTACCTGGACTGCGTAGAGGAGTGGGTCACCACAATATATATTAAAAACCCTGAACTTTTATGATTCGCACCAATAAATGTACCTGGACAGCGTAGAGGAGTGGGTCACCACAATATATATTAAAAACCCTGAACTTTTATGATTCGCACCAATAAATGTACCTGGACTGCGTAGAGGAGTGGGTCACCACAATATATATTAAAAACCCTGAACTTTTATGAATCGCACCAATAAATGTACCTGGACTGCATAGAGGAGTGGGTCACCACAATATATATAATAAGAAAACCATCAACTTGTATGATTCGCACCAATAAATGTACCTGGACTGCGTAGAGGAGTGGGTCACCACAATATATATTAAAAACCCTGAACTTTTATGATTCGCACCAATAAATGTACCTGGACTGCGTAGAGGAGTCGGTCACCACAATATATATTAAAAACCCTGAACTTTTATGATTCGCACCAATAAATGTACCTGGACTGCGTAGAGGAGTGGGTCACCACAATATATATTAAAAACCCTGAACTTTTATGAATCGCACCAATAAATGTACCTGGACTGCGTAGAGGAGTGGGTCACCACAATATATATAATAAGAAAACCATCAACTTGTATGATTCGCACCAATAAATGTACCTGGACTGCGTAGAGGAGTGGGTCACCACAATATATATTAAAAACCCTGAACTTTTATGATTCGCACCAATAAATGTACCTGGACTGCGTAGAAGAGTGGGTCACCACAATATATATTAAAAACCCTGAACTTTTATGATTCGCACCAATAAATGTACCTGGACTGCGTAGAGGAGTAGGTCACCACAATATATATTAAAAACCCTGAACTTTTATGATTCGCACCAATAAATGTACCTGGACTGCGTAGAGGAGTGGGCACTGGGCACCACAATAAAATATATAAAAAACCTTCAACAGGTCTGCATTACACTACACATACGGCTGCTCCTCCATCCTCTCCATCATATACATGTTGGAGTTTTAGCGTGTGACAACCTCTTGTTTTTGATAATGTCAGTGCATTTTGAATATTTTTCAATTTGCCCCACACCACTGAATGTACTTTATCTATGATACGCATCTATCTATCTTGACTGCGTAGTGTGGTGGTCCCGGTACACAATTTGGTACCGAGGCCACAATATAATTAAAAAACCCTCCACGTGTCAGAATTCCACCAAAAAAGGGTATGGACTGCGTAGTGTGGTGGCCCCGGTACACAATTTGGTACAGAGGCCACAATATAATTAAAAAATTGGGCATCAACTGTCACCGTTGTTTAATATCTGATACACCTAAATATGGACTGCACAGTGGAGTGGCCCCGGTAGTAAATTTGGTGCCGGGGCCACAATACCTCCTCCAACTTCCAAGTGTAGTGTTTATAAAGACAGACAGCGGCGAAGTGTTATTAGTTGACTTTCTTAACCCTAAAATTGTCCCTGTTGCAAATATTCGTGCAATGGACAGTTACTTTTTTATTGAAAGACTCAAGCTTTCAAGTGTAGTGTTTATAAAATATAAACAACAATACAGTAGTTTTAGAGCACGTCAATACCTCTTGTTTTAAATTATGACAGGGCATTTTACTTTTGGTTTAATTTCTTGAATTTTTTTACATTTGGTTTTACTTTTTGAACATGGCAAACGACTGTTGATTGGTCATATAATGCAAAAAAAAAGTTCCAAGATGGAATTGTCCTTGGGCCCTCACACCCACCCTTATGTTGTTGAAATAGGACATGCACACTTTAACAAACCAATCATTTCAGCGACAGGGCCTACCAAACAACTTTGGCTGAAATGATTGGTTTGTTTGGGCCCCCACACCAAAAAAGCTATTCATCTCTCCCTGTACAGACTCAACAGGCTCTACTGAGGCAAGATGTCGTCCTCATCCTCAACCTCTGATTCCTCTCCCCCTACAGTGTGTACTTCCTCCTCATCACACATTATCAATTCGTCCCCGCTGGACTCCACAACCACAGGTCCCTCTGTAGTATCTGGAGGGCAGTGCTGTACTTCATTGAGGAATTGATTATTCATTTTTATAAACATGATTTTTTCAACGTTGTGAGGAAGCAACCTCCTTCGCCGCTCACTGACCAGGTTCCCCGCTGCACTAAAAACTTTTTCCGAGTACACACTGGAGGGGGGACAACTCAGGTAAAATAGAGCCAGTTTGTACAGGGGCTTCCAAACTGCCTTTTTTTCCTGCCAGTAACAATATGGACTGTCTGACATGTCTACTTGGATGGTGTCAGCAAAGTAATCATCCACAATTTTTTCTATTGTGACAGCATCCAATGCAGCGAGAGTAGACATGTCTGCAATGGTTGGCAGGTCCTTCAGTCCGGACCAGATGTTATCAGCATCCCCGCCAGTGCCTCTTTTGGGAAAACTGAGCTTTTTCCTCGCAGCCATAGATGTGGAAGAAAATGAGGGTGGAGCTGTTGGCATGTCACGGTCCTCTTCAGAGGACAATCTCCTGACCAGCAGGTCTTTGCACCGCTGTAGACTTGTGTCCGCCGGAAACAGAGACACAACATATGCTTTAAACCGAGGATCGAGCACGGTGGCCAGAATGTATTCCTCTGACTTTAAAAGAGTGACCACCCTCGGATCCTGGCAAAGCATACGAAGGGCTACATCCACAAGAGCTACATGCTTGGTGTAATCGCAATGGCTTACCAGCTCCTCCCTCACTTTCTCCAGCTGCTTCTGCAACAGCCTGATTAGGGGAATGACCTGACTCAAGCTGGCAGTGTCGGTACTGACTTCTCGTGTGGCAAGTTCAAATGGCTGCAGAACCTTGCACAACACGGAAATCAGTCTCCACTGCGCTTGACTGAGGCGCATCCCCACTCCTTTGCCTATGTCGTAGGTGGCTGTGTAGGCCTGAATGGCCTTTTGCTGCTCCTCCATCCTCTGCAGCATATAGAGGGTGGAGTTCCAGCGCGTCACAACCTCTTGTTTGAGGTGATGGCAGGGCAGGTTCATGCTTTTTTGATGTGCCTCTAGTCTGCGGTAGGCACTGGCTGAATGCCGAAAGTGTCCAGCAATTTTGCGCGCCACTGCAAGCATCTCCTGCACACCCCTGTCACTCTTCAGGTAATGCTGCACCACCAAATTAATGGTGTGGGCAAAACATGGGACGTGCTGGAAATTGCCCATATTTAATGCCCGCACAATGTTACTGGCATTGTCTGACACCACAAATCCCCATGAGAGTCTAAGTGGGGTAAGCCACTGGGAGATAATTTCCCTCATTTTCTCTAATATGTTGTCAGCGTTGTGCCTCTTATTAAAGCCTGTAATACACAATGTTGCCTGCCTTTGCACGAGCAGCCATTTTGTAGTTGCTGCTACTGATGCAGCTGTTGCTGTTGCTGCGGAAGGGGATGCATCTACCCAGTGGGCTGTCACAGTCATATAGTCCTTCGTTTGCCCAGAACCACTTGTCCACATGTCCGTGGTTAAGTGGACAGTGGGTACAACCGCATTTTTTAGAGCACTGAGGACACTTGATCGTACTTCTCTGTACATCTTTGGTATCGCCTGCCTAGTGAAGTGGAATCTCGACGGGATTTGGTACCGGGGACACAATACCTCCATCAACCCTCTAAATCCCACTCCACTGATGGCGGACACCGGGCGCATGTCTAACACCAACATTGCAGTTACAGCCGCAGTTATACGCTTTGCAATAGGGTGACTACTATCGTATTTTGTGGTCGTGGCAAACGACTGTTGGACGGTCAATTGTTTTGTGAAAGACTTAGCGGTCTTACGACTTCCCCTCTGGGAAGATGACCGACTAACAGCAGCAACAGCAGCAGTGGCAGTAGTAGGCGTACCGCTGCAGGATTCCTCGGATGAATCCCGTATTGAGGAGGACTCAGTCTGGCTGCTGACTTGGGCTGCAGGACTGAATCTGATGGAGATTGTGGAGGAAGTTGATGAGGAGGGTGTTGCTTGTGTGTATCCAACTGGACCACGGAATTTAGGTGTCCCTGTACCGATGAGGGTCCTAGCCCCAGTTCCTGAACTAACCACTGAACTATGAAGGTTATTCAGGTGACGTATAAGGGAGGATGTTCCTAGGTGGGCAAGATCCTTACCCCTGCTTATTTGAGCTTTACATAAGCTACATATGGCCATACATTGGTTGTCTGGATTTGGATAAAAATAACTCCAGACCGAAGAGGTGCATTTTTTGGTCTTCTGACCAGGCATGACGATGGGCTTTTTCATCCCATGGACATCAGCTGTTTCCCCCCCTGGTGCCTCATTTACAATAACCACATCACCATCCTCATCATCAAGTTCCTCCACAGCGCCAGCTACATCATCAATAGCCTCCTCACGAGCCACCTCTTCCCGTACAGTGATGGGAAGGTCAGGCTTGACAACCACCAACATCCTTGGACTCGCCTTGTGGATTTGTGATAATTTCTCTTTAGAAGGCAGAGTTGTTTGCTGTTTTGTTGCTGACAGCATAACTCTCTTCAATTTTTTGTAGGGGGGGGGAGGAGGAGGAGGGCTAAGATCCGTGGGTGAAGCTGAACCACTAGTCATGAACACGGGCCAGGGCCTAAGCCGTTCCTTGCCACTCCGTGTCGTAAATGGCATATTGGCAACTTTACGTTTCTCCTCAGATGATTTTAAGTTTCTCTTTTTGCTACTTTTTCTTAACTTGGGCTTTTTGGATTTTACATGCCCGGTACTACGAGATTGGGCATCGGGCTTGGAAGACGACGTTGATGGCATTTCATCGTCTATGTCATGACTAGTGGCAGCAGCTTCAGCATTAGGAGGAAGTGGGTCTTGATCTTTCCCTACTTTATCCTCCAAATTTTTGGTCTCCATTATATGTAGCACAAGATACTGCAGAATGTGTGAACTTGGTAATATTGCAGTACCAATGGACTTATACTGCTGGATTGGTTTTGCAAATTTGGTTATAATTATATATTTTTTTTTTTATTTTTTATTTTTTATTTTTTTTTACTTTTTTTTTATTTTTTAAAAACTTGGGAATAATGGGGAAATAACTATGCCCTTAGAAGCACAGAGCACAGGACACAGCACCACTGGACTGAACAGGACACGGCACAGGACCCAGCAGCACTACGGAACTCAGCAGGACAGAGCACAGGACACAGCACCACTGGACTGATACTGCAGAATGTGTGAACTTTGTATTATTGCAGTACCAATGGACTTATACTGCTGGATTGGTTTTGCAAATTTGGTTATAATTATATATATTTTTTTTAATTTTTAATTTTTTATTTTTTTTTACTTTTTTTTTATTTTTTAAAAACTTGGGAATAATGGGGAAATAACTATGCCCTTAGAAGCACAGAGCACAGGACACAGCACCACTGGACTGAACAGGACACGGCACAGGACCCAGCAGCACTACGGAACTCAGCAGGACAGAGCACAGGACACAGCACCACTGGACTGATACTGCAGAATGTGTGAACTTTGTAATATATATTGCAGTACCACTGGACTTTTACTGCTGAATGTGTGAACTTGGTAATATTGCAGTACCAATGGGCTTATACTGCAGGATTGGTTGTGCAAATTTTGTGGTAATTGAAAAAAATTAAATTAGTTTTTGGTATTTTTTTAAATAACTTTTTTTTACTTTTTTAAACACAGGGGAATATTGGGGAAATAACTATGCCCTTAGAAGCACAGAGCACAGGACACAGCACCACTGGACTGTACAGGACACAGCACAGGACCCAGCAGCACCACTGACCTCAGAAGGACAGAGCACAGCACACAGCACCACTGGACTGATACTGCAGAACACAGCACAGCACAGCACAGCACAGAACTAAACAGCACAGCACAGAACTAAACAGCACAGCACGAGATCTACCAGGACAGAGGACCACCTAACACACCCTCCCTCTACCCTGATCAATGCCCGAGTGAAGATGGCGGCGACTAGCGGGGAATTTATAGGATCCGAGTATCGCGAGATCCGACAACGGGATTATGAGTCAGAGCCTCAGTTTCAGATTTGAATTTGGCGCCAATACCCGGATCTGTCTCGGATCCGACTCGGATCGGCAACGTTCGGGTGGGCTCGAATTTCATAAATCCGAGTGCGCTCATCCCTATTTATTACTACATAAAAGAGTATTTATAATGTGCATACAACATGCACCTCACATTAACTGCAATAATACATATTAACAATAAAATTGCATATATGCACAAAATGACTGTTATTGAAAACAAGAGACAACCTCCAAATGAGTTCCATAATCAAACTGAGTCCACAGTAAAGTACTTGCATCCATGAATACTCTCAATTCTCACTCCGGAACAACTGTTCTAATGGATCAAACATCATCTTAACTGCAAATGTGACGTTTTAGCAGCGTGGCATAAAAGTAATCCAACAAGAAGCAGTAAATATATGTATGTGCTAGTTAATGGAGGTAGCATATATTCTGTTAAAAAGAAAAAAGTTATTTTTTTTATTTTTGCAATGGTAGCGTATTTTTTCCAGTACTTCTTTAAAGACTGTAGATGTCACTTTGCTACTACTGTAAGCATTGTGTCAGGTGCAAGATTTATTCGCAATTTATCTACCATCTCCCTCCCTCAGAAAATAATATGTTGTATTAAAAGGACAGGTATCAAGAGTTACTTGATAAATATAATTCCCTATGCAAATACCATGTTGCCATAATATATCCAGCACTTACAGTGGATCCTTGGATAATCTATGTAGTTTCATATACAATCCAGGTTTTCATTTTCTAATGCTTTCTACATGAACAATACATTTAGAGTTGTGGTTTATATCATTTCTGCTTCATATGTTTAAAAATGTACAGTTAGGGCCTGAGTCATTAAGGAAAGTAAGGCAAACAAAGGAGTAAATGCTCTCCAGGACAAACCATGCTACAGTGTAAGGGGTGCAAATTAGTTTATTATTTTGCACATAAGCTAAATACTGACTGTTTGTTCATGTAGCACACCGATACTTAATAGCTTTATTTTTACACTGAAATTTAAAGTTGATCTAGGACATGCCCTATCCCAAAAATAAATTTGTCCCCACATTTTAAATTTACTTCCCCCTCCAATGCAACATGGTTTTGCCCAGGTACAAAGTTACTCCTTTTGTATGCTTTACTTTCCTTAATGACTCAGGTTCTTAAAGTGTATATAAAACATTTCACATTTTACACACTTTATTTTGGCATTACATAGTTGATGAGGTTGAAAAAAGACACCAGTCCATCAAGTTCAACCTATTTTGGATCTCCTGCGATCCTGCACTTATATTTGAAATTAATCCAGAGTAGGCAACCGCCCATCTGTTTCAATTTTGAAAATCCCCCCAGACTCAATATTGCAATCCAATTTTTACCCTATATATAAACTACTATCCTTTATTTTAAATTAACGGCCGTATCCTTGGATACACCTTTCCGCTAAAAATTTGTCTAACCCTTTCTTAAACATATCTATTGAATCTGCCATCACAACCTTCCCTGGCAATGAATTCCATATCTTGACTGCCCTTACTGTAAAGAACCCCTTCCTTTGCTGGTTGTGAAATTTCCTCTCCTCTAACCTTAGGGGATGACCACGTGTCCTGTGTATGGTCCTTGGGGTAAAAAGTTCCCATGAAAGCTCTCTGTATTGACCCCTAATGTATTTGTACATAGTAATCATATCTCCCCTTAGACGCCTCTAATCTAAAGTAAACATGCCTAAACTGGCTAACCTTTCCTCATAACTTAATGACTCTATACCCTTTATCAATTTTGTCGCCTTCTCTGAACCCTTTCTAGTTCCAAATTATCTTTTTTATAGAGTGGTGCCCAGAACTGTACTGCATATTCAAGATGAGGTCTTACCAACGATTTATACAGTGGCAAAATTACACTGTCTTCCCTTGCATCTATGCCCCTTTTTATGCACGCCAATACTTTGTTTGCCCTTGCAGCTGCTGCTTGACATTGAGCACTATTGCTAAGTCTACTGTCTACGAGCACTCCCAAATCCTTTTCCATTATAGATTCTCCTAAATTAATTCCATTTAATTTATAGATTGCGTTCTTGTTTTTGATACCTGAATGCATAACCTTACATTTATCTGTGTTAAACCTCATATTCCATTTAGCCACCCAATCCTCCAGTTTATTTAAGTCCCTCTGTAGAGAAGCTACATCTTGCTCTGATTTTATTACCTTACAGAGTTTAGTGTCATCTGCAAAAATAGAAACTTTACTCTCTAAACCATCACCAAGGTCATTAATAAATATATTAAAAAGGAGTGGTCCCAGCACGGAACCTTGAGGTACTCCACTTAAGACCTTTGACCAATTAGAAAATGTTCCATTTATCACAACTCTCTGTTCCCTATTCTCTAACCAGTTTTCGATCTAAGTACAAATTTTGATTTCTAGACCCAGTTCCCTTATTTTGTAAACCAACCTCTTGTGTGGCACTGTATCAAAGGCCTTTGCAAAATCTAAGTAGACCACATCTACTGTCCTGCCCTGGTCTAAGTTTCCACTAACTTCCTCGTAGAAACTAATTAGATTAGTTTGACATGACCTATCCCTCACAAATCCATGTTGATTCCCACTAATAATTTTATTGCGTACCAAGTAATCCTGAATACTGTCCCTTAAAATACCTTCCAGTAGTTTCCCCACTATTGATGTCAGGCTTACAGGTCTATAATTCTCTGGTTGTGATTTCGTCCCCTTTTTAAACAACGGCACCACATCTGCTATTCGCCAATCCCTTGGTACTGAGCCTGATGAGATTGAATCTCTGAAAATTAAGAATAGCGGTCTAGCTATTTCCGAGTTTAACTCCATAAGGACCCTTGGGTGTATGCCACCTGGACCTGGAGCTTTATTTATCTTAATATTCTTCAGTCGCCTTTGGACTTCTTCCTCTGACAACCAAGTATTAATTAATGGCATGGTTTCATTTCCATTTTTATGTATTACTCCTGCCATTTGTTCCTCTCTGGTAAATACTGAAGAAAAGAACGTGTTTAATATCTCTGCTTTTTCCTTAGTATCATTTATCAATTCACCCATCTCACTTCTTAGGGGTCCTATATTATCTTTTTTAATCCTTTTGCCATTTATATACTTAAAAAACTTTTTGGGGTTTGTCTTACTTTCTTTTGCAACGTGCCTTTCATTTTCTAATTTAGCCAATCTAATTTCCTTTTTGCATGTTTTATTACATTCCTTGTACCTATGAAATGACTCCTCTGACCCTTCAGACTTAAACAATTTAAATGCACGCTTCTTCCTTTGCATTTCTTCCCTTACCTTTTCATTTAGCCACATTGGTTTAGACTTAATTCTTTTACATTTATTTCCCATAGGAATGAACTTATACGTGTATGTTTCCAACAACATTTTAAAGACAGCCCACATTTCTTCCGTATTTTTTCCTTCAAAGGGTTTGTCCCAGTCTATGCTCTTTATAGACTCCTTTAGCATATTAAAATTTGCCTTTTTAAAGTCCTAGTTGATCCCTTATACTGTTGTTTCTGGAAACTAATTTCAAATGAGACCATATTATGATCACTGTTTCCCAAGTGCTCCTTTAATTGAATATTTGATATTACGTCTACATTGTTTGTTATTACTAGGTCCAGTATAGTCTGGTTCCTAGTTGGTTCCTCAACTAATTGGGACATGTAATGGTCTTTTAGCGTGCTCAGAAACCTATTTCCCCTAGCTGTACCACAGGTCTCAGTACTCCAATCAATGTCCGGATAATTAAAATCCCCCATAATTAAAATTTGACCTAGTTGTGTAGCCTTTTCAATTTGCTGTAGAAGTTGGGCTTCCTCAATCGTACTAATATCTGGCAGTTTATAGCATATCCCTATCAGAAACTTCTCTGAACTTTTTCCTCCGCTGGATATTTCCACCCACAATGCCTCTATATTATCACCAATATTCTCGTATATAACTTCCTGAATACTTGGTTTTAATTCTGGCTTAATATAAAGACATACTCCTCCTCCCCTTTTATTTACCCTATCCCTCCTGAAGAGAGAATAGCCTTCCAAGTTGACTGCCCAGTCATGTGTATCATCCCACCAGGTCTCAGTAATACCTATAATATCATACTGCTCATACATTGCTACTAGTTCTAACTCCCCCATTTTACCTGTCAGGCTTCTTGCATTTGCAAGCATACACTTAAGTCTATTGCCTCCCTTAGGTATTTATTTTTGCTTTAAAAAGGGCTGCTCCTTATCGGCTATGCTTCCCTTTCCCCCCTCTCCACCCCCTTTACTCTTGTTAAATTCCTCCTTACTACTCTCAATGTCTATCCCATAAATACTTGCTTGCCCCTCCCCCCCGGAGCCTAGTTTAAAATCTCCTCCAACCTTCTAACCATCCTCTCCCCTAGCACTGCAGCCCCCTCCTCATTCAGGTGCAATCCATCACGACAATAAAGATGGCAACTGACCGAGAAATCAGCCCAGTGCTCTAAGAATTCAAAACCCTCCTTCTTACACCAATCTTTTAGCCACGCATTAACCTCCCTAATCTCCCGCTGCCTCCCTGGACTAGCGCGTGGCACAGGTAGTATTTCCAAAAATACTACCTTGGATGTCCTTGCCTTAAGTTTGCGACCTATGTCCCTGAAATCATTCTTTAGGACACCCCTTCTTCCTCTAACTCGGTCATTGGTGCCAACATGCACCAAAACCGCTGGGTTATTCCCAGCCCCTCCCAACAATCTGTCCACCCGATCCGCAATATGTCGAGCCCGAGCACCCGGGAGACAACACACTGTTCGGCATGCACGGTCCCGGTAACAGATTGCCCTATCTACCTTCCTAATAATTGAATCCCCTACCACCACAATCTGCCTGGGTCCCTGAGTAACTTTGGTCCCCTCTGTGCTGGAGAGACCATTCCCCTGGTTGCTAGAGGAAGCAGTGTCATCCAACTCTTCCAATTCTGAACTGCCTTCCACAGTATCTTCATCCAATCTGGCAAATCTGCTGGGATTGCCTAGCTCAGAACTGGCCTGCCTCTTCCTACCTCTGCTACCCCTAGTAACTGTTACCCAGCTGCCTACCTGTGCATCCTCCTCTGTCTCTGCTCCACCCTGCTCAGATAACGCATCAACGGTGAGCTGTAAACTCTGCTCCAGGTTTGCAATGTCTCTCAATGTGTCACTCACCGGACTGTGAGTGCTACTTCTCGTGTATTCAGGAACCGTGGCCGTCCGCCATCCTGAGGGTCTGCACATGTGCAGCCCTTTCAAGCCTTCAGTACCTGTTGCTTTTTATTGATTGGATGATCAGGCAACCCTCCCTATTTAAACCACCTGTGATCATTACCTGGTTGCCTGATCTTGGAGTCTCATTCCCCATGAGCCTCTGAAGGTGTTCCTGTGTTTCCTCGTGTATTCAGCTCCTGCTGATTCCTGTTTATTCTATTGTGGTTTCCAGACCACTTCAACTCTCGTGTGTTCATCGTGTCTGCAACCAGCTGATTCCTATCCGCTGCCTCCGTTGCTTCTACAGAGTTCCTGCTCACTTCAACTCTCCTGTGTTTATCTTGTCTGCACTCAGCTGATTCCTATCCACTGCCTCCGTTGCTTCTACAGAGTTCCTGCTCACTTCAACTCTCCTGTGTTCATCGTATCTGCACTCAGCTGATTCCTATCCGCTGCCTCCGTTGCTTCTACAGAGTTCCTGCTCACTTCAACTCTTCTGTGTTCACCGTCTCTGCAACCAGCTGATTCCTATCCGCTGCCTCCGTTGCTTCTACAGAGTTCCTGCTCACTTCAACTCTTCTGTGTTCATCGTGTCTGCAACCAGCTGATTCCTATCTGCTGCCTCCGTTGCTTCTACAGAGTTCCTGCTCACTTCAACTCTCCTGTGTTCATCGGGTCAGCGCTCCGCTGCTTCCATCTCTTACAATGGATATCAGACCGCCGCAACTCTCCCGTGTTCTTCATGTTTCCAGTTCCACTTACTACTGCTTCCTGAGTATTGCCTCGTTCATGCTGGTTTACCTGCCGTGCACTGCACCAACCTGATTACCGCTTCCACCTTCCAGTGGTCTCTCCTCCTGCCGGCCTTCAGCCGTTCAGGTATCCCTGCACGTCTCTCTGACAGCCTGCTCTCCTGAACCGCAGTATGCATACTTCTCATTGACTTTGCTTGTGTATTGCATATCTAGCTGGACTGAGTTGTGTTCTCCTCCGGAGTTTCCTATCCACTGAGACTATTGCTACCATTGACTTTGTTTCCTATTGCCTGGATAGTTATTGTGACTTTGTATATTTAAGCAGTGCTGCTCAGTTATCATTGTATTGTGGATATCATCGTGGGATCAAGTTCTGTGTGCCCCGTGTATACTCTGCATTGCATTCATCTCCTCGTGCCCCTCCTCACATATATATTGCAGTGGTACAACTTGCTGATGCAGACCACTGACTCCTGTTCCCTGTGACACCAGTTTCAAGTATCCTCCCACATAAGCAGTGGTACAACTTGCTATACGCAGACCACTGACTTCCCTGTTACCTACCTTCACCTGGATTCCATTCCTTCACCTAGACAGCGGTACAACTTGCTATACGCAGACCGCTGACTCTCACTACCTCCTCGCTACTCCTGGACATTCCTCTTCACTATAGCAGTGTTATAACTTGCTATACGCAGACCACTGACTTTCCTCACGTTTCCTTGTCCATCTAGTTCCTCGTGTACAGTCATCTACTCATTACCAGTGCTGCTAGTCATAGACTTTCCTCGAGCATTCTCTCACCATCTGCTGTTTCTCCTGTTCCATTGTCACCCTGCTACCAGAGTACCATACTACCAACTATATTACTCTGGTAAGTCCATCATCTGGTGATATCCTGGGCAAAGACTCCTAGTGCCCGTGACACAATGTTGCAATGGTCTGCTTTAGATCAGTTACCTGGGCTTCCAAAGAGACCAATTGCTCACATTTCTCACAGAGGTATAAACCTTGGAACACTTGCTCCAAGTGTGCATACATATGACAAGATATGCATTGAGTGAGATCATCAAGCCTGCTACTACTCATCTTATTATGGCTAACCTAACTTCTTATAGCCTACAGTGAACTTTAGTACTAGCCTTTCCTAGCCACTTACCAGATTAAACCCCTTCCTGGATTCAACTCCTTACTGGAACCAACTCCACACTTTAAACAAAAACAGCACTTGAAATCTCATTACATTATTAGATTGACATAGGCATCAATATATATTTAGATGAGTAGATATCCAATTCTAATTTGCTGTCGCTATAGAAAAAAAATGATGATTTAGACAAATGGCCTACACTCATACCAAAAACTTCAAAGACTAGTACTATGCAGTTCTCGAAGGGCGGAGCATTCATTTTTAGCTAACAGTGGAGCTATGAGTAAGGTAGATCTGTACCCTAATGCTGCCCTTGTGACTCAAACAAAGGAGCTCTCATATACAGTATATGTCATGTACAGTATATCTACATCCAGTTACCATGTTCAGTTTGAGATTAAAATGTAAATCTCTATTCCTCCTTTTGGTGTAGCATCTGACCTAGTATGGTTTGTTCGGGATGCCCTGAATGAACAGGTCCCCTTGGTATGATGCCAGAGAGCTGGAGCCCGAGGTGCCTGTGCCTCTGGGGGACAGGGCCTGTAGGTTACCGAAAATGTAGTGGTGGTGGGACTGGAACCCTCACCTTGCACAACACCAGGGTTAAGGGGACTGCCTGAGATTTGCAGCAGAGGTGGTCCCCAAGACCAAGGTGTATAAATATAAAATGTATATAAAAAATATTTATATGTTTTATTAGTGAAGTGTAAGAAATATGTAAAAAAGACAAATAGTTGTCCTACTCGCACATATAAGCATGTATAATACTCACATTGATGCAGATTTGGTTGCCCAAAACATGTCTTGACAATGCAATTGAAAGTCCTCATTCTTAGAAATTAAGCGGACAGATTTTGGCCCTGGCAAAGTATACATGTAGAGATGGAGATATGACGGCTGATGATTTTTGCTGAAGTGGTGTTAGAGAACCATATAGACTGATTCATTATTTTTGAAATTACATGGAAGAAAGCCAATGCAAAGATAGCAAAATTACAAAATTCTTCATTAAGAGAGCTGGCTGCAGACTTTAGCCAATATTGGTAACAATTTGGACAGTTGTGAAGGGATCATTAGAAAATAGAATGGAAATGACTGGAAAAGAATGCTATAAATAGTAATAAAGGAGCAAAAATTATATTATTTTAGCTATTATTCACAATTTATATTGAATCGAGAGCCAAAACCAATGGCACCTGTCAAAAGGTGGAATATATTAGGCAGCAAGTGAACATTCAGTTCTTAGACAACTGGGTCAGAGCATCTCCAAAACAGCAGGTCTTGTGGGGTATTCCCAGTATGCAATGGTTAGTACCTACCATAAGTGATCTTAGGAAGTACAACCGGGGAACCAGCGACAGGGTCACAGTGCCTCGCAGGTTGCTGCATATGCAGCTGTAGACAAGTCAGAGTGCCCATGCTGATCCCTGTCCGCCACCAAAAGCATGTATAATGGGCACATGAGTGCAAAAACTGGACCATGGAGCAAAGGAAAACATTGACCTGGACTGATGAACAGGAGAGGGCTGGCAAATTTTAGCCCGGTGGCCAAGACTCAACTTAGCAGCCCATTAGGAACACTTTAAAGGTAAAAAATGCAGGTAACCCAGTGACCCAGCCCAAGGTAACCCACTATGGGAGCAACCAAGAGGCATATGGCCCCTGCCGCCCCAGCTAAGCCTGCCCCTGCTGATGAATCATATTTTCTTTTACATCATGAGGACAGCCAGGTTTGTGTGTGTGTGTCATTTACCTAGGGAAGAGATGGCACCAGAAAGAAAGCAAGTCGGCAGACGCACTGTGATGCTCTGGGTAATGTTCTGCTAGGGGACCTTGTGTTCTAGTATTGATGTGGATATTACTTTGTCATGTACCACCTACCCATACATTGTTGCAGACCAAGTACACCCCTTAATGGCAATGGTATTAACTGCTGCCAGTGTCCTCTTTCAGCAGGATAATGTGTCCTGCCATACTGCAAAAATTGTTCAAGAATGGATTGAGGAACATGACAAAGAGTTGAAGGTGTTGACTTGGCCTCCAAATTCCCCAGATCTTAATCTGATCGAACAACTGTGGGATGTGCTGGATTAACAAGCAAGAAACATGGAGGCCCCACCTAATAGCTTCCAGGACTTAAAGGATCTGCTGCTAACATCTTGGTGCCAGATACCACAGGATACTTCAGAGGTCTTGTGGTATCCATTCCTCGATGAGTTAGATCCGTTTTGGCAGATGGATCTAATTTTGTGGCTGATGTGTGTATGTATATATTAGAGATGTTCACTGACCCCCGTTTTCTGGTTTTGGTTTGACATCTGGATTAACGTTGTGTTTTAAGTTTTGGTTTTGGCAAAACTGCCCTTGCGTGTTTTGGTTTTGGATCCCTATTTTTTTTCAAAAATCCCTATTTTTTTTTGCTAAAATCATATCATTTTGCTTTTTCCCCCCTACATTATTATTCACCTCAATAACACTAATTTCAAGCCATTTGCAGTCAATTTTGACCACCTCACAGGTCACAATATTATTTTCATACACTTTCAAACAAAGACTGCAGCAGTTCTTGGCAGTGATAAGAAGAAGGCCATTGTCATGTCTGGGCATAAGACCAAAATATCCACCTCTTATGTGTGGAATTATTTTTACACAAATTCTGGCAACAGTTGTCTAGCCATTTGTAGCATTGTAAAGCCAAAGTCAGTAGAGGTAGGGACCGTAACCATCTAGTAACCTCATGCATGTTGTGCCATTTGAGGCGAGTTCATGGAAAGCTTTTGGGAAATCATAAACTTATGCTAAAAAATAACAACAAGCAGTCCAGCATCAGCTACTTCCCTTCGGTGAGCTAGATCTCGTCACCTGCAATCTACACCCTCAACACCTTCATCATAAAATTCCTCACAAGTGATCGAAGTTAGTCCTGCATCCAAGTTTGTAAGGCAAGATGACTCTTCCCATATCCAGGATTCCTTGAGCATTACGCCCACTGCTGCTGCTGCTGGGGGTGGATGTTCAACCCAGAAGCAGACCAAGAAGAAGACTAGTAGTTTGCAACAATTGACTGTTAAACAATCCTTTGCAAGAGGAATTAGATCTGCGTCCAATATACACTATTAATGCAGCTGGTTTTAGGCAGTTACTTGAGGTCTTGTGTCTTTGTTACCAAATTCCATCACAACACCATTTTACTAGAAAAGCTATGGCTCACCTCTACCAGAAGGTTCGTAAAAATGTAATTATTGGGCAACAAAATGCAATTCTACCCACTGTACACTTAACCACAGATATGTGGACAAGCGGAACTGGGCAAACTAAAGATTATATGATTGTGACAGCCCACTGGGTTGGTGATTCGCCTTCACCAGCAGGGACAGCAACAGTATGAACCCAAGAACATCACATGTTTCAGAGGCAGGCTACTTTCTGCTTCACTAAAAGGCATATAATTATTATTATTATTACTATTATTTTTATCATAGATTTGTAAGGCACCACAGTACGGTAGGGAAGACAAGGACATACATAAAACAAGACATTCGTAAAACAAGAACAGACAAGGCAGATAAAATGAATGGAGACATGAAAAACAAAGGGTATGGAGGACCCTGCTCATTAGAGATCTTACATTCTAAAGGGAAGAGAGCACAGCTGAAACAAAAGGAGCAAGAGTGGCTCATAGTGGAGATTGGGTAGTTTTGAGGGTGCATTAGTGTGAATAGTGTTATCGAAGATAAGGTCACCTGTAAAAAAATAGATGGGTTTTCAAAGAGCATCTAAAGATTTGAAGTCTGTGGGAAAGTCTGATTGAGCATGGTTTGAGCATGGTAGGGAATTCAATAAGTGGGGAGCAGCACGGGAGAAGTCTTGAAGGCGGGAGTGAGGGGTGAGTATTAGAGACGAGAGAAGGCGCAGGTCAGAGGTAATACCGCTGACAACCTGTTTGAAAAACTAAGGGATGCCATTGCAACATGGCTTATCCTGCTTGGACTCTTCTGAGGATAAGTGATTTCTGACGACGCCACCAATATTGTTAGAGCATTACAGGTGGTGGAATTCCATCACATTCCCTGTTTTGCTCACACAATCAACTTGGGGGTACAGAACTTTTTAAAAAATGACAATGACATGCAGGAGATGCTATCTGTGTCCCGAAATATTTAGGGTCATTTTCGGGATTCTGCAACAGCATGTAAGAGAATGCAGCAGCTGCAAGAAGAATTTAAGGGGAACGTACTTTAGGATTAGTCTTGCTGTAGACGCAGCCTGTCAGCTTGCTGTTGGTTTGGAAAAAGACATTTTCAAACCACCTGAAGCACCTGAAAACATATTTCACGGTGCGCACCTACAGGAAGTCATACTGGATATAGACAGCTGGCTGGATGAGAACGCGAAGAGCAAGCAAGTTGACGATTATTTTGTCTCGCTTCCCTGTTATCTGTGTGACTTTCGCCAATAGAAGAACGCTTTTACAGACGACTGATATTGGCGGCCACAATCTGAAGATTGTGTTGATGTCCGCAATTCAACAACCGTTGGGTCCTCCGTTGTTGTCCGGAATACTCATTTTTGAACAATGATCCAAATAAGTGACTATCATCCAAAGCCACTGTTTTCCTATATAGGACTACTATATTGTGGATAAGGAAAATTGAAGCAACTGTGAAATTCCTTCGAATAGAAGAGATCCAGAGCACTGGTAAAATAGGGTATATTACCACCTATATACTATATATCAACCATATTCAAAGGGACGATACTGGTTCCATCAATAGTTATATGTGATTTGCTTTGCATGTCAATTGGATCTGAAATATTGCTGTTATTGCTGTTATTTAGATACTCTTGTTATTATGTGTTTTTATTTAATTGTACATGTGTTTTTTTATCATTTATATCATGTGTGTTTTGAGTTATTACATGACTTATGTATTTTTAGTTTGACTGGTTCTTTGAATATACAAGATATGTCTATTAAAGAATGAGACTCTGATTCCATCTAGTAAACAAAGCAGTCAGAACCAGTTATAGCTGCATACGTAGTAACCTTGAACCGGCCTGAACCTGCATGACAAGCTGCAACACTCTATGACGTTAAGTTGATTGTGAGTCGCCATTTAGTTTGGTTGTGTTTTCTGTAGAGTGCCAAAAAAATGTTAAGTTTAAAAGTTGCACAACATGTCGATTTGAATTTTTCAGTAAAATTGCACAAAATACCAATAAAATGTTTTCAAATGCTTACTACGGCCTATGGGAATGACTGCCTGTCTCCTGCGCGTGTGTTTGAGTGGCACAAAAGATTTAGTGAGGGACGTGAGAATGTTGAAGATGATGAACGCCCTGGACGAACTTGCACTTCAAGAACCGAAGAAAATGTAGGAAAAATCAGTCAGACTGTTTGAAAAGACCGCCGACTCAGTGTTCGAATGATAGCCTAATCTGTCAACATTGACAAAGACACCGTATGGAAAATTTTGCGTGAGGATCTTAACATGAGGAAAGTTTGTGCAAAGATGGTCCCAAGGGTTCTCACGCCAGAGCAAAAAGAATGTTGCAAGGAATGTTGTGTTGACATTCTGTAGCAACTTGACACAGATCCAAACCTGTTTCATAAAGTAATCACTTGTGATGACAACCTGGATCTTCCAGTACGATCCTGAAACTAAAAGACAGTCAATGCACTGGAAAACACCGTCATCACCAAGAATGAAAAAAGCTTGGCAAAGCAAGTCAAAATACACAACTACACTTGAACATCCTTCATATTCGCCCAATTTAGCACCTTGCAATTTTTATCTTTTCCCAAAATTTAAGTGCTTAAAGGGGCACATTTTGAGTCAGTTGATGCTGTAAAGAAGAAAACGGCAGATATGTTTAAACAAGTGACAGAAATCTATTTGCTCCATGCCTTTGACCAGTGGAAAACAAGAATACAGCGATGTATAGCGGGAGTATATTGAAGGGGACAAACATTAAATTTGTAATACCAATAAATAAAGGTGAGTTATTTGATCAGTCTCATTATTTAATAGACATACTTTGTATATGTCTTTTTATATTAGAATTTAATTAGCAGCGTAATGCTATTTGCACAGTTATACTGTTTGGTTTAAGTCCCATCTGCACAGTTCACTGTTGTTTTTTTTGTTTTGTACTTATATTGGAGGATTAACACTTCCTCCTACAACTGCATTTGGGATTTATTTTATGGATTATAAACTATAGTTTGCATATAACATATATTATTTAGCGCCCAAGACAAATTTTGTGTTTTCAACTCCAAGGTTATGTAGAATTACTTACTTGGTAGATGTGTACATATTTATGCGAATAAAACACAAAAAGATGTAACATTAAAAAAAATGATATGCAGATTTTGGCATTGTGCTTTCTTGTGAAAAAAGTGTCCTGATAACATTACTGCCATACATCAAAGTTAAGACACCTTTTCCAATACTTTAAACTTCTAGAAATATTATTAAAAATTAAAAATAAGCAGCAATATTCTATAAATATGCAACAATGTGCACATCACTGATCTAATTCATTCTCTTCTCAATTAACAACCATTCCACTGCAGGTCTTCAATAAAATAATACAATCCTTGTACAGAGTGATGCCCCAGACTAAGAGTGTGGAAAGGTAACCAAAGTCGGCAGAGGTGAGCGTTTTCAGACTCGGATAAATCTGATAGATCTGAGATTTGGGGTTCTGACTGAGTCATGACGGGTTTCGTGCGCCAATTTGAGATCTCATAACAAGGCAAAACGTAATTTACGTGAAAATATCTATACAAAGCCCACAAGAGTTTTGGATCGATATCTTCTATATATAATTCTCCCTCTTTATCTTATGTGCCATTTTAGAACATTTAGGGAGGATGTTAGCTGCAGTGCTCTGCTCTGAAAATAGCATGAAAGAGGGGCAAAGAAAACAATAGATTTGTGTGATTATTGTAAAGCTGATCTGTAGAGAACAGTCAGCTAGAATAGATTGTTGATTAAATGGTTTTAATTTCAATGTGTCAGAGAGTTTAGACGGCACAGTGGCTACTGGTTGTAATAAATGCATATATAATAGTACTAATATATAGACTGACTTAGATATCATTCTGAACTAAGTAGTATATTTAGTGGAAATAAACAGTGCACTTTTGTTGTATGACTACTAGCAGCAGAATCCAAAAAACAAATAGATTTATTTCTTTTAAAAGTTTAAGTTTTTCTAATGAAAGTAATCTTGTGTGGGGCAGTGACATCTTAATTAATTTAACATAAAACTGGATGTTGGTACGTGAAGGTTGACGCAGCTGCTCACCCCCAAAAATTGCTATATATTTTAATCTTTTCTGTTTATCAATACTTGTCAATATGTATAGATATATGTATGTCATTCAGTGACATCTATATTAAAAGAATTATATTTGAATGTGAGAGTTTTTTCTGGGCATTTTCAACATTCAGCGGCCACATGTAGAACATTGCAGTGACTGCAAAAAAAATAAGTCATCTACCATGCCACCAACTGAAGCAAGCCCATTGGATAAATTAAACAGCAACAAAAAAATGAATGTAAGGGGCAAAAGAAAAAAATGTTTAAACACTATGCACACACTAAATTTGCAAAGTTAGACAGCTTGCAATATGGTAAGTGTGAAGATGCAGTAACAATTGTGTCATTAGATTGCCCGAGGCATCAATAGATATTTAGACAAGTAGATGCCCAATTGTAAAGCACTTCGTAATTTTCTGATGCTATAGAGCAAAAATTGATGATGGTCGAAAAATGTGGCCTGCACTTATACCAAAAACTTCAAACAATAGTACTATTAAAAACTTCAAAGACTACACACACAATACATTTTGAATGTTACAGGGCATCCATCATAGACAGTGAAGCTGCAGTAACAGGCAGAGGTTATTGGATGGACAGTAGTATGAATGAATACAATTAGGCATTTATAAAAGTAAATAGAAGAAGGTGACTTGCAAACATACCAAAAATTTCAAAGATAAGTACTATGCACTTCTCGATGGGCAGAGCATTCATCGTTAGCTAAGAGTGGAGCTATGAGTAAGGTAGATCTGTACCGTAATGCTGCCCTTGTGAATCAAACAAGGGAACTCTCATATACAGTATATGTCATGTACAGTATATCTACATCCAGTTACCATGTCCAGTTTGAGATTAATATGGTAATCTCAATTCCTCCTTTTGGCTCAGCTCAAGTGTGGCATCTGACCTAGTATGGTTGGTTCGGGATGCCCTGAATGGATTGGTCCCCTTGGTTTGATGCCAGAAGGCTGGTGATGTTTGGAGCCCGAGGTGCCTGTGCCCCTGTGGGACAGGGCCCGTAGGTTACCTGAAAATGTAGTGGTGGTGGGACTGGAACCCTCACCTTACACAACACCGGGGTAAAGGGGACTGCCCGATACTTGCAGCGGAGGTGGTCCCCAAGACCCAGGTATATAAATAGGGAATGTATATAAATAATATTTATATGTTCTATTAGTGAAGTGTAAGAAATTTGTAAAAGAGACAGTTCAGATAGGCCAATAGTTGCCCTACCCGCATATATAAGCATGTGTTATATTCACATTGATGCAGATTTGGTTGCCCAAATGTCTTGAAAGTTTACATTCATTGAAATTAAAAGGCTGATAATTTATGCTGAAGTGATGGAGTTAGAGAACCGTATAGACTCATTAATTATTTTTAGAATTGAATGGGAGAAAGCAAATGCAAGGATGTCAAAATTGAAAAATCCTTCATTAAGAGAGCTCACTGCAGACTTTGGCCAATGTTGGTGACAATTGGGACAGTTGTGAAGGGATCATTAGAAAATAGAATGGAAATGACTGGAAAAGAATGATATACATAGTAATATAGGAGCAAAAACTATGTTATTTTAGCTATTGTTCACAATTTTTAATTGAATCAAGATTTAAAAGCAAAACCTTTCACAATTTTTTGGCAAAGCCAGTTACAAAACCAAAACATGAACACATTTTAGAACCAAAACCACACCACAAAACTAAAACACGGGGTCAGTGTACATCTCTAAAAGTCAGTCCTTTAGCTTAGCATGATAATGCACTATATAAATAGCTGCTAAAAAGGAATGCACAATTATGTGCAGTAGACTGTAAAAGGGATTTGCTCTGAATAGGGCTACTATAAAAAGAAAAAACAAACAAAGCCTCATTTCACCACTTAAGGTTACAACTTTTTTTATTAAATAAACTGACAAAAAGGGAAAAATGAAGCCAAATTATACAACCAAACTTTATACTAATAAAAATCACACACATTACAAAAGCATGAAATCCATTTAGGGGAAATGATAGAATAATGCACCTTAATACAATTATTAATTATTGAGTAATACACAAAAAGCCTTCATGCTACTTTCTGAAGTCATGGTATCTGTTCTAAACATGTGAAACATTTTTAAATTATAGATTGTTTTAGTATAACTATCAAATGTTCTTTAATATAGATTTCCTTCTTATTTAATACCGATTGATTTATTTGTTTATTTAAAAAAACTCTATGGACCTCATTTAGAGTTGGACGCACAGTCCGTTTTAGGCACATGTAACCAAAAAACACTACCACGCATGGGCAGAAATCACCAAATCCCCCTGCATCTTGGACACAATTAACACTTGCAACAGCTTGTGACTTAATGCGAGAGAATGTGAGGAACGTGGAATTGTGAAGGCGTGACCATGTAAATACATCCTAGTCACAGAGAGGCGCAGACGCAACAAACATCAAAACAGGGCTAAAGCTGTGAGGCAGGAATTAGGTAGCGCGAGCTTTAACTAGCTCCAGGAACTGCTCGTAGCTCGATAGGGTATTAAGAGTGGGACGCAACTGGGGTTGCTTGCCACTCGTAATACCCTACCAAGCTGCGGCACCCTCCCATTACTACACTTCCTAAACGGACTTTGCGTCCGACTCTAAATGAGGTCCTAAGTGTTCCATTCATAAACATTTAATAAATAACCTGTATTGATGATGAACAACTTATCACTTTACATTTACCCTGAATTTCGTGTGATGCGTCCAGTAACAAACATGAGATATAGCTATTTAAATTTATAGCACATACCATAACCAGTGAGGCAGGGACTATAGATTTAAAAATACTTCAAATTAAATGAGATTATGCAGTCAACGAAATCAGAATAAAAACTAGGTTAAGGACTATGAAAAATGTAAATATTTAAGATGAACAATTGGATTTATCTATCTAACAGCTATTGCACTAATTGTTAGTTAATATTAATAATAATATTCATTTAATAAAGTATAAATACATTTTTATAGTGAAATAAACAATAAAACTGGGACTGACCAACCCTTGAACCACTAACAAAAATTAACAAAGTTTTGGGTGTCTTTGTATATCTACAGTCACTGTTGCTACTGTTATAAAATGAGATATCAAATGCTAGAAAAAGGGGCTCCAAGCCCTATAGTAGTCCTTGATCTTAAGCCCCCCCCCCTCCCCATGAAATCATGATACTATAATAGGATATGACCAATGGGCATGACCATAGCCGTTCTATTTTAATAACTACAATCCACTAATAAGTCTTAACATATACATTGCATACAATAAAAACAGTTATTGAGAATTGCAAATATTAGAATTATAATATTTGAATGTGGTAAAGACAAAAAAATATAAAATGCAAAAGATCATGTACAGTAGTAGCAAGTAAAAATGACAGAAAAGTAATACATCTAAATTAACCTCAGCATGTAAAGAAAAAAAGATCAATTTTAAGATATGTTACTAAAGTAGCACTAAAGTCTTTCTTAACTATAATTATGCATACAAGCACCAGCAGAATACACAGCACATATCTGGTACAAAGAGTGTTCCTTTTTTGAAAGTAGTGTATCAGTTTTTATAAAAAAATTCTTATCAAACTGATAATTGGTAGTGACCTGAAATATTCTAATGTTTGTATTTACCGACAAATCTGTGACTATGCATAAATCAAAAACATGCTTAAAAAATATGCTACATAGTGATACATTTGAAAGTTTTCTTACCACCAGGAGCTATGATACAGCAGATCAAATAGATCCAGAGGACTTGTTTGCCCATTCTTTCCCCTTAGTCCGCTTGCAATGTAAAAGTTCCTTTCTGTCAGAACATAGTGCTGAAATGTGGTCCTTCTCCTCACAGCAACAGGTGCATGTAACTGTATCTCCAAGACTGATTCTACCTTAGTAAGTGGGAGGAAAAACAGGTATTGGTATTTGTTACCCATCCACACCCATAGCTTCTGAAGCACTTTGTCAATCTCCTAACTGGATTGGCACCCCAGTAGTTATTAACACCTTCGGCTCTGGAAAGCATTACTATAAAAAACTCACTAAAGTATCCTGGGAACAAGGAGGAGGTGACATTACACAATATTACTACTGACCACCTATAAATTTGAGAGCAGCATCCAGATACAATGATTGTGTATATATATATATATATATATATATATATATATATATATATATATATATATATTAGGACAATATTACATGTAACTATAGATAGATTGCTTATATAGCTAATCTACATGTATCAGGTATCTGAATTCTGAGTAAAATTGAAGTAAAGTAATCCTTCTACATATGTATATGTATCTGACCCACCTCTCTGTTCATCTGTGCTATGATTTTTCCTTAGATTAGACACTGTTTTGCTGCCTAAATATGCTGCATGACATCATGTATTACTTGTGTAGTAAACATGTAGCTACAGTATGAAACCATATTAACAAACAAAAGTAATGAGAAATATTTTTCAAAAATATTTCTGGTTTATCAACCTTTCATGAAAGTTCTCCCTGATTATGCACTTGGGGATTATTTCATATTAAGTTATTGACCAGGTCTTATTTCTTTATAAGCTGATTTATGGATAGCATGTCGTACTCATTTACCTGTTTGTCAAAGAAAAATCTCTGCTCCTGCTACTTGAAATCTTTAACTCATAGGGGCAGATTCAATTGACCGCGTTACTGCCGAAAGTAACACGGCCTGCGCACTATTACCGCTAATACCGTAATTGTGACCTGGATTTCTGCTCACGGCTCCCTGAGGAGGTGAGGAGGGAACCGGGGTACTAATATAGGAAGGGAGGGAAATAAGTAAAATCCATATTTAACGTGAAAAACTCATTCAATATTGCATGTACTAAAAATTTTAATTTGCCAAAATACTTTTTTTTATAAACATTTTTACCATTTAAGAAAAAAATCTATACACAATGTATTTGTGTGTCTAGCTTGTATTAGTTTACAGCTACAAAATATATGTTGAATATGACACAATTTTAAAGTATGGTTCACATTCAGAGAAAATATACTGTAGATGTATTAAGTACTTTCTCTTTAATGTATAAGTACTTTGAAAAACTGGAGATGTTGCCTATAGCAACCAATCAGATTCTAGCTCTCATTTTGTAGAATGTACTAAATGAATGAGAACTAGAATCTGATTGGTTGCTAACATGCTATAGGCATCATCTCCACTTTTTTAAACCCACAGTTTATTAAATATACCCCCTGGATTGCTCCTGGTTTACACTAATACACTCATTTGATATGATCAGTGTGAGAGTGACAGTCTCCAGTCAATTGCATTTGTTTTTATTTCCTGATTGTTCTAGATTGTTCTAAAAATAGATGTATACACAGAATAATAATAGCTTTGTCAAAAGCGTCAAGGATAAATTGCAACAGGAACATTTTAAATAAGTGTCCTGTTGCTAATTAACACAAAGATAAAGAAATGTTACTAGCAATGGGAAAACCTTAAATTACAGGGCTTATTAACATCAAAACTTAAGTTCTTAATATAGCTAGCTGAAATTTAGTGTGACGTAAGACTTTCGACTATAGTCAAGGCACACAGTTTAATTAAATTGATTTTGATTTGGTTTATTTGCTTGAATATTAAATTTATTCTGTATAGATCTAATGTAGAGAAAATGTGTATAATACACTTTTTAATTACTTTTCTGATGTTCAGATAATTAGTGCAAACCCGCTAAATATTTAACACAAAGTGTAATTGATAAATTCACCTGAAATCAACTCTGTAAACATAACTCAAGGTCTGACTCAGTTATACAGTACAGGAATAAATACACATTTTAGTTTCACTCCCCCCCCCCCCCCTCCTACAGTGGTTGTACACTAGTACAATGCATCCATCTGCACATTGCTCCAAGACATGTACAGAGAGGGAGCAGGTAACTATTAAATACAGTATTTATGGTGTCACTTCAAAATCCTAAATATTATGACAAATCACTAATAAAAAATAGAAAGGCGAAAAAAAAATTCACTTCCATGGTGCAATTAGCTTTCATTTATAAGGGCTACAAAAGCAAAATAAAAGCATAACATAATACAGTGGGTCTGATTCATTAAGGAAAGTAAGGCAAAAAAAAGGAGTAAGTTTTCTTCTGGAAAACCATGTTACAATGCAAGGGGTGTATATTAGTTTATTTTTTTGTACATAAGTTAAATACTGTCTGTTTTTTATGTCGTACACAGATACTTGATGGCTTTAGCTTTACACTGAAATTTATAGTTCATCTAGGAAATGTCCTATCCCAACTATAAATCTGTCCCCACATTTTAAATTTAGCTCCCCTCCAATGCAACATGGTTTTGCCTAGGTGCGGAGCTACTCCTTTTTTGCTTTCCTTTCCTTAATGAATCAGGCCCTAATGTATAAAGCAACACTTATTTCCATGGCAAGGGTTGTCCAACATTCACCTACAGGAAAAGTAAAAGAAAGAATTGACATGTGCGTGGTAGAAAATAGATCCAATACAATCAGATGTGGATGGCCGCACTTTCAGGTGAAATAATTTTCATGTGTGAGTATTGTAATTGTGCAATTAGTCTGACAATCCTGCAACTTTTCTAAATTGATGATACACTGCAAATCAAAAACTGTAATTTGTGCAAACATGTTTTTTTTTTTTTTTTATGATCTGACTAAAAACTATTGGATTAAAAATAAAGTAAGATTATAGAATTCGACTTGTCCTGAATTGAAAGTTGTGATAGTATCAGGAAACTTTGAAGCCTGTTGTCACAAAGCAGTTTGGTGAGTTCAATTACAAGTTTTGTCCCCTTCAGACCTATGCAGGTTTCTCACTAAAGATACTGATAAGAGATTAGATAATGGTCCATTGAACATTCTTCCACAAGTCAGGAAAAAGTCTCTCTCTCCCCCTATGTCTGCCTCTCTCTCCCCCTATGTCTGCCTCTCTCTCCCCTATGTCTGCCTCTCTCTCCCCCTATGTCTGCCTCTCTCTCCCCCTATGTCTGCCTCTCTCTTCCCTATGTCTGCCTCTCTCTCCCCCTATGTCTGCCTCTCTCTCCCCTATATCTGCCTCTCTCTCCCCCTATGTCTGCCTCTCTCTCCCCTATGTCTGCCTCTCTCTCCCCCTATGTCTGCCTCTCTCTCCCCTATGTCTGCCTCTCTCTCCCCCTATGTCTGCCTCTCTCTCCCCTATGTCTGCCTCTCTCTCCCCCTATGTCTGCCTCTCTCTCCCCCTATGTCTGCCTCTCTCTCCCCCTATGTCTGCCTCTCTCTCTCCCATGTCTCTGATCATTTGTGCAACCTTACCTGTATAAACTGACAGTTTAATCTATATAAACTTATGTTTCTCTTCTCTCTTTATATACATTCAGTGACTCATATTTTAAAGGACAGAGGTGAGTATGTGCCTCTTGTGGAAGATACATAGGAACGGTTTTATTTTCTCTTTCCATCTGTTGGATATTTGGGACCTTGGCCTATTTGGCATTTTTACAAATCTGGGCCTTGGTAAAGATTTTCTTACAGTCTTACAAATCATAGTGGATACAACCAAAACAAATCAGATCGGGGGACATAATATTGAAAGTATTATATATTTTCGAAGAAATAGTAGTATAGAAACTATTAGCTTCTCACAGGCCACAATTTAGTAAGATGACTCAGGAGACAAACGCTGTCTCTCATCGGCACACATGTAAGGCAGCCGCATCATACCCACAAGTAAAAGAGCTTCATCAGGGGAACATATAAATAATCAAACTCAGAAAAAGAATGTATGCACCACTAAAGTGTAATAACTTCTAGCTGAAAAACAGATATGTCCAATACCATTTGTACTCTCTTTGGTACGTAACTACTGTTGTTTATGACAAACAAAAGCAAAAAGGTAAAGAGATCTCAGATAGGAAGATCAATGAACTTATTAAGGAAATACATTTATTATTATTATTATTATTTTTTTTATTATTATTTTTTTATTTTTTTTTGTTTATTTAGAAAGCACCAACATATTATGCAGCACTACATATAAGGGGAATAAGGAAACAATATACATATCACATAAAAACATGAACCGGAATTTAAAGAGGACCCTGGTCAAATGAGCTTACAATCTAAGAGGCGCAAGGAACATTTGATACATAAAGTTGCACAATTATTAAAGAACAAACAAGTAAAACTAACAGAAAAAGCACTCTCTTTCATTGGTAGTAATCTTCTAAAGTGTAGGATCACTAGAATGTGCCGAGGTGAAATGATTGCTCTATAATTACTGAATCATTCTAGCAATGTATTATAGGCCACAAGGGCAGTCTGTAGGCAGATAACACAATCAGGGCTTCCATCAGAAATTGTTGAGCCCATTACAATTGAAACAGACAGGTCTCCCTTTTAACTTCTTTGGTATTGGGGAAATAGATTAATACATGGGACCTAATTCTTGTCTTCTCTGTACTATCTTATCTGCCGTGATTTGTCCACTACCCCATAGAATAACTGTTAGGGGTAAATTTATCAGGCTGCGAGTTTCCGGAGAGTTTGAAAAGTGCCGATGTTGCCAATAGCACCCAATCAAATTCTAGCTATCATTTTATAGAAAGTACTACATAAAGAATAACTAGAATCTGACTGGTTGCTGTAAGCAACATCTACATATTTCAAACCCGCCGGAAACTCGCAGCTTGATGAATTTACTCCTTAATGTTGTAATTCTGTGTTTTCGCAGCAAACACAGGAAAATCATGTGAGAGAGGGTCAGACAGGGTGAAATAGGTAATTTAGATAGCAGGCAAGCTGTTATTTTATTGCAGTTTATCTGTTTTAATTTTTTTCTTCTGGGTGAAGCCCATCTTCGTCTGTCTACTTCTCTAAAAGTCTACTGATGTCGCTGTCCATCTGATGACCTCTTATTCTTACTACCGGTGTCAAAAATTCAGGAATGTTATTTTCAGCATTCAGCGACCACATGTAGATAATTTAGGCACACTGCTGTGCCGCTTTATTTCATAGGGATTGAACCTTTTATTAAACTGTCATGTATTTGTGCTGCTGCTCTGTCACTAATTTTAGCCAGCCAGCTAGCTGCAAATTGGTGAAAATTTTAACAGCTGTGAAGAGATCAATAGAGATTAGACTGTAAATGACTGTAAATTAATGTTAATGCTATAAATAGCAATGTGAGAACAAAAAACGCTAAAAATCACATAATTTTACCTATTTTTAATTAAATGCAGATCCAAAACCAGAACCAAAAGCAAAACATGAAGAACTTTTAGAACCAAAATCAAAACACAGGGGGTAGGGAACATCTCTAATACTTGGAATATAAATTCCCAAAATAACACACAGGAAAATAAATATTCGACTAATATCTAAAACTCTAATAAATGTTTTGGTTTTTCCATGAAATACATTTATTAGGATGTTATGAAGGTCTATTGTGCATAAAATAATTTTTTATAGTTGCTCCTGATTGCAAGCACATGTAATAACATGCATACACAGCTATCATCACTAGTACTTAGGCTAGACCTATAGCTGGAGCAAGAGATACGGCTAAAAAACAAGTATCTGAGAGATGCCCAAAGCTTGAATCAGACACTGCTGCGTGCGCTCTAGATTGGCACGCCCTTACTGTACATTGACTACGGCCAAACGCCCCTTCCCTGCCCTGTTCCCTCCCTTATTACTGTAGGCTATAGTAAGTGTAATTTGTGCTTGAAGCTGAATTGAACCTGACTGTGTTCTGTGGTGTATGGTCCGGTTCTGGGTATGCGTCGAGTGATTTTGCGGTTTGTACGGACAAAATCACCATTTACGTTCCTTGATGATTCAGGCCCATAGTCATTAATGTCACCACATTGCGTTCGAAGATGAATTGAAAGCTGCTGTGTTCTGTGTCGTATGTTCCGGTTCTGGGTATGTGCAGAGTAATTGTGTGCATTGTATGCAACAAATCACCATTTACGCTCCTTAATGAATCAGGCCCTCGGTGTGCAGACTATCTATTGTTCTAATTTAGACATATAAACTTCTGTGTTGCAGAGTTACAACATCATGACATGCATCAAATTACAGCATTATTACAAGTTGCAATTTGATGTTGGCACACACTAAAATATAAATTTTGCAAACCAGCATTAACAAATGAAATTAATACAAGGTGTTTAACTAACAGGAAGTCTGCCTCAGTCACTTAATCAGTATAAATTCAGAATAAGACTCCACAATTTGGGGACATGTAAATGGTTAAATGTACACCTTAGGATATCTGTATGCTAAGAATTATTTATTCATGTACATCATATTTATATCCTCATTTAACAGCAACACTTTTTAGTGCTTCTAACAATACAAAGGTTATTGTGCTGACAAGTGCAAACATTACACTGTACGTGGATCAACTATAAGTCTGCAATAGATTTTTAAATGAACACTATAGCTAGTAAAAGGGTACCCAATAACCCATATTAATAACTAACAGTTCCATAGTGTTCAAATAATACAGAATGATAATGATATAACCTTAATACAATTAACAGATTGTATGATCACTAACGTGAAATTTTGATCCGATCCCAAACAAAGTATATTATTTGTTCAGGAAACTTCCTGGTAAAATACGGAAAATCTACCCACTGACAGCTCACTTATTTTAACATTTTATCCAATTTTATGGGTATATAATAAAAGTTAAATTATATTTAATATAAATTTGTCCATATATTCTGATGAGAACAAGCTTGAGATATTAACAATGTACCTCATGATATTGATATATATGAGGGAACAACCAGCTATACAGGTAAGAAAGATAATTTACGATATCTTATATGAAGTAGCTGCGACATAGGGTACTATTTGTTTCTAGTACGCTGGGTTCCTCCCATACAAATACATTGTTAGTTAGGCAGATCAAGGTCATGGTTTACTAAGTCCCGATTTGGTGCATGAGCACACCTACTTTTTTCCCTGAAGCAGACAAGTTTTATTTTCCATCGATAATAGTGTTTAAATGAAATACAATTTACAGATGTGTTCCCTGCCTTGCGAGAAGGCTCACATACTTTTACCCTGCAAAAGAACTTGATTTTTCCAAAACCTCAGAGTGCTAGTGAGTGTTTTAATATATACTGGACATCCCACATTAAGTTGCATCTTGCTAGACAATAAAGGTTTATACAGAGTTGTAAAACACCAGGAGTAACTTCAGAGCAATAGTTACAGCTCAGGCAAGCATATGTTACTTTTATATCACAGTACTAGCCATCCACGTCTGCCAGCCATATAAGGGGTACTAAAGGAGCATCCATCACTTCTCATCTAGATCCCTGATTTACAGAGTGAATACACACAGTTCATTATATTGTAAAGACCAAATTGTCATTTACGCTCTCAAGAGACCTGACCAGAGGTAGCGGTGATCAGGTCTCTCCCTACACGTAAAATGAGATGTACTTTGCATGTTCTATTTGCAGTTCTGCTGGAAAACAAAATTGTAGAATAAATTCAACCAATGTAATAAAAAGCTTCAAACTGAAAAATAGTGATGTACCCTCACTCTCATTATTATTTTAAGGAATTAAGTAGCCTAAATTGAGATGTTTGAGTAGAAAAACAAAAAAATAAAGTGCTTGGGTCTTACATGGAAATAGACTGGACTTTAATGTGATATCTGACTGCACCTACTCTGCGCCTTTCCTGGTTTGTCAAGTGAGAAAGACAGCTCTGTTCTTTCAAATTATTAGTAAGCATATTGGGCAGAGTTAGCTAAAACTTTCAAATTCTAGTCTCCCTCATGTACTTGAACCTTTGCAGTACTTTTTACTGCTCAGAAGACAGAGAATACAGTGTTGCCCACATATGCTATATGGTATATAGATTGTATTACAATGTGGTTCCTCACCTGGGAGAACTATTGTTTAAAAAACAAATTATGTTTCAATTTCTAAATAAAACTCCAGCTTCTTCCTGGTGACAGGTCAATGTTATGTTATGTTGCCCTAATAACTCAATATACTAAATATAAACCATGTGGGGAAGAAGATACCATCTTAGCCATCTCTGATTTGCTTACTTATATGACGCTAACCCCTGTAAAAGTAAACTGCCAAAGATTTTGTTTTGTTAACATCAAAGTTAGCCATCACTTAGTTGCATTCCAGAATGTCTAAGGTTACCAAAGTGCAAGAACAGGTTTAGAACTAACATGATGGCACAAAGCACAAAGGCCATGTATTTACTTGTAGGTGGGGTGGAATAACACAATGTCACCCAGGAAAACTTGCTTTTGTTCCTTGTCTCTATACTGCTTTGTGTTGTAATAACTATCAGTTCAGACAATCTCATATCAATGAGCCTGACATCATAGACATATACGAGAAAGGGTTTTACAAGACAGGATTCTTACTGGAAATTGGATTCCACTCCCACAGTAAAAATGCATAAAGGTACACCCTGCCTTCATCTCTAGTCATGTTTGACAATTAACATAATGTTGGGATATTCAATTAAGTAAAGAGCCAATGGCATTCTGGATAAGGGCAAAATCATTTGTGAATTTTTATTCTAACATTTTGAAAGTACATAACCAGTTCATAACATAACAATGAAAGAAAAGTTCTCAAATCTTTTCCTATTTATCCACAGTTCCATTGCCCCTTTACTTGATATTTGTGGAAGACACTGCTTCAACATGCCCCCATAAATTTAATATTGTATGTGTGCACAGTCATTCTTTCCCTGGCTATCTAAACAGTTAATAATAAGTTTGATCAGCCTTGACAGGAGACAGCGAACAACTGATTTGTAAGAATATAGTGTCTAGTGGACGTGTAGTAGAGTGTAAGGAGGAGAAGAGAGTAGGTGGGATTGAATGAAGAAACTTTTGCAAAGGGTGCAGGAAAGGAATTGAGCAGGTTGATGCTTAAGGAAGAGGAAACCACTTCATGTAATATGTTTTTAATCGTGTTAATAAAGTAAGAAGTAAGATCTTGGGCAATGATGGTGGGTTGATGAGTCTGCTTTTGCAGGTTTGAGAAGATATTTTTATGTATTTAAGAGTTGTGTTTGGTTTTAGAAGCTTAAGCAGAGAGGAGAGATTGGAAGTATGATTGGTAGTGTCCAGAGCATTTCAAAGGAGTGGAAGATGGCAAAATATTTGAGCAATCCATGAGTAGAACAGGATAAGCCATGTTGCAATGACATCCCTTAGTTTTTAAAACAGGCTGTCATTGGTATGCCTCTTAGTGAAGCCGGTAATACACAGAGTAGCCTGCCTCGGAATAATCTGGTGTTGTTGAGTATATGTTGATGCTGTTCCTGCTGCTGAAGGCAATTCACCAACCCAGTGGGCTGTCACAGTCATATAATCTTTAGTTTGCCCACTTCCGCTTGTCCACATATCTGTTGGTTAAGTAAACAGTGGGTAGAATGGCATTTTGTAGACCAGTAATTAAATTTTATGGAACCTTCTGGTAGAGGTGATGAATTGCTTTTCTAGTAAAATGGTGTAGTGATGGGATTTGGTAACGGGGACACAGGACCTCAATTAACTGTCTAAAACCAGCTGCCTTAATTGTGGATATTGGACGCAGATCTAATACTAGCATAGCCGCCATGGCGTCTGTGATTCGCTTTGCAAGTGTGTGACAGCTTTCATATTTGCCTCCTCTTGCAAAGGATTGTTTAACAGTAAATTGTTGTAAACTACTAGTAGTCTTCTTCTTGGTCTAATTCTGGTTTGAAGATCCACCCCCAGCAGCAGCAGTGGGACTAACGCTAAAGAATTCTTCAGAGTAGTCCTGGATAGGGGAGAAGTCATCTAGCCTTAGCAACTTGGATGGAGGACTAACTCCCATCACTAGTGAGGATATTGATAAGGAAAGTGTGGTCGGTGTGGTTTTACAAATGCTACAAATGGCTAGACAACTGTTGTTAGGATTGGGTAAAAATAATTGTACACATAGGAGGTTGATTTTTCGGTTTTATGCCCAGGCATGACAATGGCATTCTTCTTATCACTGGCAAGAACAGCATCCACTGGTGCAGGACGTAGACAAACAACATCATTTTCATCATCATCCTCATCAATATCCTCATTAGCGCTGCTTTTCTAGTAAAATGGTGTCATGATGGAATTTGGTAACAGGAACACAGGACCTAAATTAACTGCAAATACAAAGTGGTATCCTCCATTTGTGTATCACTGGCTACACTAAGAGGCATACCACTGACAACCTGTTTGAAAAACTAAGTGATGTCATTGCAACATGGCTTATCCCGCTTGGAGTCTCCTGAGGATATGTCATTGGTGATAATGCCACCAATATTGTGAGAGCATTACAGCGGGGAGAATTCCATCACATTCCCTGTTTTGCTCACGCTGAGCTTTTAAAAAAATGACAGTAACATGCAGGAGATGCTGTCTGTGTCCAGAAATTATTTAGGTCATCTTTGGTAATCTGCTATAATATGTGGGAGATTGCAGCTGCTGCAATAGGAATCAAATTTGTGGGTGAATGTTCTTTAGTCCAGCGCAGTGGAGAATACTTTCCATGTTGTGCATGGTGCTAAATCCACTCTAAGTAGTCATCTTTGAAGTGAGTTCAGACACTCTTAGCTTGAGTCAAGTGATTCCCTTAATTAGACTTTTGGAAAAGCAGCTATAGAAATTGAAGGAGGATATGAAACTAAGCAATTCCGCTTAATATTTAGGACTTGTAGATCAAGTACATAAATCACTTCATCAGAATCCTAGAGTTATCAACATCTTGAAATTAGATCACTACATTTTGGCAACTGTGCATGATCCTAGGTTAAGAGCTATGTCTTCTCTTTCTTTCCATCTGACCCAGATCTCAAGAGATGCAATGAGTTCCTGGTCAGCAAGCTGACAGCTCAAATGGTACATGACACGACGACTTATCCTCAATTTCTTTGGCAACTGCTGCTAGGAAAAAACTGAACTTTCCCAAGAAACCCAGTGGTGATGCAGATGAATCAGCAAAACATTTTGACATTCGGTCTGGGGTAAAAGAATAGTCCAAAAATCGTGACAGCTCTGTCATAAACTGAACTACAAATTCCACAGGGAAGGCTATTACCGGCAATTACATCAAATTACAGAGACTTCTGTAATGGTGGATTCCAACAGGGATGAATTAGTACTGTTTCATGATGATGTACACACTGATGAGGGTGAGGATGATGACACTGTAGATTGCAGGTGCTGAAATCTAGCTGAGAGAAGGGAGCTAAGTGATGCTGGTATGCCTGTTAATATTTTGGGTAGAATGGCATGTTGGGAATTTTATGGTTTTTTACAGTAAACATTTACCTTTATTACAGAGGTGGTTTTTTTCGTTAAAAAGTACAAGCTTTTTTTTTTACATTTTTGTTCCCTGACTTAAAACCACTGTGCACTTGAATATAGGCTTTGGCACATGACGTAGAGGGATTAGTATCATCATGACTGATACTGAAGAGTGACAAGAACACTGCTACCCCTGTTTCTGTGTGACCAACGGCACTGAGACTGAAAAGTGACAAAAACAATGTTATTTAAGACTGGAGAGTGACAAGAACAATGTGAGTGGAGACTGGAGAGTGACAAGAACACTGCCACCTCTCCTGTTTCTGTATGAGCTTTGGTACAGTAGAATGTGATTGGAGACTTTTAAAAACACTGCCAGTCCTAATATTTGAATGTCTGTATCAGCACTAAACACTGCCACCTCTCCTATTTCTGGGTGAGCTATGGCACAGTACACTGTGACTGCAGATTTTGAAAAACACCGACAGCCCTATTAAATTCTATTTCAGCAATGACAATTAGCACTGTAGCAATGGACCTCTCCTGTTTCTGTGTGAGCTATTCCTCAGTAAAATGTCACTGGAAACTTTTAAGAAACTGGAGACGTTTAAGAAAACTGCCACCTCCTCCTCTTTCTGTTTTAGATATAATGCTGCCCAACTGCACTAGAGACTGCCAAGAACTGTGCTACCCCTTCTGTGTCTCTCTGTGAAATGGTGCTGGATCGCAATGCAGGGCGGTACTAATAGAATGCAAAACTCACGAGATCCGATGATGCAACAATGATGTTTTGCCTCCTTTTCAGTTCCAAGGGCACTTGAAAGTACCAAGCCGACTCGGCTCGGTACTCGGATCAGCGACATTCGGGTGTGCTCGGATCTCGTAGAACTGAGCCCAAGCATCTCTAATATATACTCAAGGAATCAATAAAATTAAGGTTTAATAAATGTATTAAAACAGAAAAAACATAAATAACAAACACATTAATATCAATTAAAATATGTTAAAACCACAGACCACTTATCATGGCTTAAATGGCAATTGTATCAAAAGAATATCTAATTAAATGTCCAACAGTATACACTGAGAAATCTGTGAGAATGAATATATTTCCACCAAACGTTTCTTTAGATTCAATTGTCCTTTGTATATCAATAGAAGCTGCTTATTGCACATATCAATAATTCCAGGTGATGTAGTCAATCGATTCAAATAATAACTGACATGCCATCACACTTCAGACTAGTGACAATACAATCACAGTTAAACAGCGAGTGCATCCACATACTTTATATAGCAAAGCCGTTGGAGAGTAATTTCCTGAAAGGGTAACTCACCCGATCTAGATGAAAAGAGCTGGATATGCAATAACATCCCTTGACATGCTCACTATCCTTTTTCTTGATGTTTTTAATATAAGGGGAAGATTGACACTTTCTCCTATGGGCAGCTGTATTTGGGATCTCTCTTAATTAATTTACTGTCTTTCATAAAACACACTTCAGCGACAAGACTTTTTTCCCTCCTAAAATAATATCACCATGAACATAGAGTCCAATAATGATGAGTCCAGAACACATTAATTGCTGAGATCAAGATTCCTTATCGACATGTAAAAAAGGGAAAAAAGCATATATTGTGTAATAAGTAATAACAATCTCTGATAATTGAAAGTCTGATGATTCTTCCACTGATTCTAATATCAATCCTCAAGCATATTAACTGGAGACAAAAAGAAGGACTATGTAGTGCATTATCACTTTTAAATTGGATAAAGCAATTCCTCTTAAAAAATAAAATAAATCATAAACAGGTGACACAACTACAACAATAGATTCAATCTGCCTAGCAGAAGTATTAGATGAAATAATACAGAACAACATAAACTTTAGGGTGCCAGATATGCTGGTGATAAGATCTGGAAATGCTGATGTCCAACGTCTCTGAAGTGGAGGAACAGTTTCAACACTGTGGTCTTTATCAAGGCGATGTGTTCAAGATGTGTCATGTCCTCCATTTATAGTCCAGCATATATAATTCCCTCCTACTGATTAGTTTATCCTAAAACTTCTTTCTACCCATAAAATTTTAACAATATCATATTTTAATCTAATACATATAGTACTTTCCATAATGAATGTTTAGTAACAAACATAAAACAATTTTCTTTATATGTAGTGCATCATGAAGCTGTAAAGAGAAACTTGTGTACGTGTGTAAAAGATCTACATAGAACATTCCTACAGAAAATTAACAAAATATAAATACTCACATCCATATTGATTATGATATTTGATATGATTCTGTTTTCAATACAAACATTATGGATCACATAACAAAAAGACAGTTGTCAATGCTTATCATTTACACTGCATATCTGTGTGTATCTCATACTTGCCAACTCTCCCGGAATGTCCGGGAGACTCCCGCATTTTGCGAGAGTCTCCCGGACTCCCGGGCGAGTGTGACAATCTCCCGCATCTGGATAATTCAGCCCACTTCCTAGTGAAGTGGGCAGAATTAAGTCCCAAACGCCGCGATTCCTGGTGAATCGCAGCGTTTGGCCCCGCCCCCCGCTGTCAAATGACGCGTTTTGCGTCATCACGTCATGGGGCGGGTCCAAAAGGACGCCATTTTGGAGCCCCGCCCCCCGTTATGCCCACCTCCTCCGCAGGCTCCCGGATTTGAACAACAGAAAGTTGGTAAGTATGGTGTATCTAGCAAATTGAAAACATGAGGTATTAGTTCATATTTAAGCCTGCATCCCAGCATCAAGGGAACCTCATTATATGCAGATCCGACACTGACCTATATGCTTTAAACACCATTAAAATGCAGTTTAAATCAGATGCACTCACCTCCCAGGTATAGGGGTTTACATCTAGCAAGGGCTGGCTTATGAACCACAACCAAATTTACCTTAAATAGGCTTTATGGATAGCTGCTATGACAATAAGGCAATATTTTGAGACAAAACCAGAGAAAAAACAAGCCCACGCTCGGTATATCCCTTATTATATATCGTACAAGCTGCATGGCAATAAGTTCGCAATCGGTATATCTCATATTGTATATGGTACCAGCTGCATGGCAGAATAAGTGCCCATTTATGTATGCAAAACAAAAAGACAGTTGTCAGTACTTATCCTTTACACTGCATATATGTGTGTATCTAGCAAACTGATAACATGAGGTAATAGTTCATATTTTGATCAAAACATTTAAGCCTGCTCACAGTGTCAAGGGCACCTCATTATATGCAGGTTCTAAACTGACCTATATGCTTATAACATCATTAAAATGTAGTTAAAATCAGATGCACTCACCTTCTAGGTATAGGGGTTTACATCTAGAAAGGGCTGACTTATGAACCACACCCAAATGTGCCTTAAATAGGCTTGATGGATAGCTGCTATGACAGTAAGGCAATATTTTGAGATAATACCAGAGAAAAAACATTGCATTGCATGATAAACTTATCAAAATAAGAAAAACAGTTTATGGGAATGTAATGAGTATCAGTCACATGATACCTTTTGACCAATAAAGTAGACCCAAAGCAATAAACAAGAAGAGAGATAGATAGTCATCAGATGGGGTCACGTGCTAATTCTCATCCAATAGCAGACGAGAATTCAGGATCACTAAATATATGTTACAAGGTATATGTACACTTCTCTCTAATTTGTTAATTTGAATATAATTATAATTACTTGCGGTCATATGATCGCAATGCGATCACATGATTGCAAATGTCTAATGACAGAAAGGGATTTACGCTGCCCCATTGAACACTCAAGATTAGTTTATACCCTTCTCTGATGGTTCCTAGGTTACATAAACATGGCAACACATAGATAGTAATGAAGTGACACAAATAAAAGCTAGCCAATCTGAAAGGCACACTAAAATATTATAGACAGGAAGATCTAGATGATAGAACAAAAAAATAATAACGTGGTCAGAACTATACATAAAAATAATGAAAACTATCACATGATCTAATCCTTCCAATAGAATGCTTCCTTCATGCATATACCCTATATAATTAGCAGGGGAAGTTTATATCTATAAAAAAAATGGTTTATTAGAAACTGTCCTGAACTAAATAGTAAACCTAAATTGGAAGGAAGAATGTACACGTGTAAGACACTTATAGAACCAATTCAACTCAAAATCAGAGTTTAGACCCTGAATGTATTTAATTTAAATATCCATTTCATCTCACACTTGGCATTTCTAGTAGTGGTGTCTTTTTTTCCAATGGGGGGTGGGGGGATTCTTTCAGTACCACAAAAAAAGACCAAATATTTTTCAGAGCAAGAATGGATTTCTTTAAAATGATTGGAAAGGGAATAAATCAAAAGACCATTCCTGATATTTATAAGATCTTCAGACATATGTGTTTTCAATGGCCTAGAAGTACGTCCTATGTAACCCACAGGAGCATTTCAATAAATATACATTTTTTGAATGGCATGTGATGAATTGATTGATCTTGTATTTTTCATCTTGTATGTTAAATTCTACTGTTTTACTACTATCAGAGCTAGATTAAGTATTAATGCACAGAGGGCAAGTCCCACATCTGTGAAAATCTTTAGTGCCAATTTACCCCTCTTTAAACTTATCCATTAAATTTCCTCTTACAATCATATCTCTGAGATTTTTAGATTTTCTATAAATAAACTTGGGCCTTATAGGATGTAATGGTCCTATCACATTATTATTTTTTAAAATGCTCCAATACTCTTTGATAACTTTTTCAATTACTTTATGTTGAGAGCTATACCTTGTGATAAAGGCCCACTGGAAATCATCCAATATATTCCCATTTTCTCCAGAAATACTTATATGTTTGTTTGGAGGCATTTCTTTTGCATCTGCTTTAGGGCAGGTGCAAACAATTGCTTCTGACTTGTTGTAAATCCGGTGCATATGCTGCTGATGCAGAGGTGCATGCATCTCAACACATGTACGCTCTACATGTGGGGAAAAATTTGCTATTTTTCGTGATTTTTTTTATAGTAACTTCTGTCTTCCTCACTATTTGTATTCTATATGAAAATGCTGTTGTACTGACAGAGAGGGGATAAGGTGGTTTGAAAAGTTCTTAATTTGAGGGCTCCAGCCGCTTTCCCTATAGACTCTGATGTATATGTTACTTTATTGCGAGTACTTTCCTGTAAAACGACTAAGCATAACTTTAATGTGCATATTTATTAACTTAGATTTTCTGGGTCAAGAAATAACTGAGAAGCCAAAGGGTCACACTGAATACATTAAGGTTAAAATTAATACTAAAGTAAACAATTTACTGTACAATTTAATAGGCCAAAAATAGTTATGGTAAATTTATAATGCCCCTTAGATGGAAAAGCCGTGTTGGAAGAGGAGCACTATGCTCCGTCTCCCTGTTTGCAGCCGCAGTATCCCCTGTGGTCTAGGAGGAGGAAGTGGGGCAGGACGTTTAGTACGCATGTTCGAGTGGCATAAACCAGAAGTTCGGCTTTCACACCAAGACTCCCATTAAGACCTGTGTAAGCACGGACGCAGCAAAGAGTAGCTGTGTACCTAACTATAATATAAGTCCTATAGCATTAACTAACTGTGACCGGAGGCTTCCAGTAGTAATATAGGAGAGCCTGCACCATGATACAAGCTGCTGCATGGACGTGCAGACAGACAGTACATAAGTGAATACACCAACTTTCCTGCATCGCTATATATATATGTACAAGAGCCTACACCTGTATGAATATAAGGGAAACCTACATATATACTAAATTAGACTGTGTTACCTGATAGCTGCTGTACTGCATACACCAATTAGGAGTACCTGCATAAAGTGTTGTTACCAAGTTCAATAAAACAGCAACCTGTTTAAGTTCAAAGCGTTCGTGGCTTCGCATCCACCTAACACCGCTGATACCTTTAATAACATCCAAAGGTATATCCAATAAACTAAACTTGGTAAGATAAATATAGGAGCAGAGATAAACTCTTGAGCACAAAATGTCCTGTAAAGAGGGGAACATTTTGTAAATAGCTCAAAATAATTCTGACAAGTCATACAGATAGTAGAATGACCTCTACCTGCATGCAGCTATAATGGATCAAATGACTTCACAAAACACACCTGACAAAGCCTGTAATTCTATTATTCAGGTTGTACACGGAAAACAAAAATTCCACTATGAACAACAAAGAGCTGTACGTGCTGCATAGATCAGGAAAGAGTGACAACATATTATGTCTGCTATTTAGGTATGAGTTATTTCCTGTTATTGGATGCAAGTAACTGCAGGTATCATGACACCAGTTGAGTGTTGCCTTTGGGACAACAATTTACCCATGGGTAACCATACTAATAAGAACTTTCAATATTCTGCATATAGAAAGCAAGTGCAGTTAGTGTAATGGGCTGGTAACACACAGCTCTCAATCTCAACTTTGTCTTTCAACTAAATGCTGCATTCATCCTTCTAATTCTTTATACACATTCTATCTCTTCTCCGTTCGAACAGAGTATGTCTTCCAATGGAGAATGTGAAATATTTTGTTTTAACTTATGTAGACCTCAAGACATTTTACTTAGCCTATTTGCTTATTTTTGGCATTTGAAGTTATCATACTGTGCCCGGCCAATCACATTATATCCCAAAACTAAAGCATCATCCAGAATAATAATAATAATAATAATAATAATAATAATAATAATAATAATAATAATAATAACACTACCCTACTCACTTTGCAAAGCAAGCTTGTATGTCAGAGTGACATAAAAATTTAGGTGTTTAACCATACAGCATCATTATGGATATGAAAAGTGCTAGAGATATTACAATGTAGAAGGCAATATTATCTACTATATAAATGCCTAGTGGCGTGTGTGAAGAAAAAAAAACCAAGCTGCAGAGCCACCTGCTGGGCAGAGTGATACACTGACCTATATATTTCTTGAAGGAGAAGTGACAGTTGGGAGTGGTTGGTGGTTGCCGAGGGTGACAGTGGGGAGTTTTTAACACCTTAAGTAGCTTGATGAAGGATGTGGCGATGAAGATGAAGGATGAGGTGATGGAGAAAATTGATGAGGTGGTGACATGTGGACAAAACCACGTTAAAAAAGGGCGCTTGCGTCGGGAAGTAACGCACTTCCCCTGAGGAGGCCTGGGCTAGGCCCAAATGCATGACAAGAACCTTTTTAACACCTTAAGTAGCTTGATTTGACTAGAATGCATGAGTATCATGCACGGGTTAACTTGTATATATATATATATATATATATATATATATATATATATATATATATATATATATTCAAACACAAAATATATACACAAACACATACATTGTCGGATTGGAAATTTATGAGTTGCAGTATGGAAAATCTAAGTGAATGAAATATGACATTATGGCATATACAACCGTACACTAACCCACTTTGCGACTATATAAATAAGTACATTATATATATATATATATATATATATATATATATATATATATATATATATATATCCCATAGATTGTAAGCTTGCAAGCAGGGCCTTCTAACCTCTTTGTCCGTTTTACCCAGTTTGTTTATTAGTTTACTATGTTTGTCCCCAATTGTAAAGCGCTACGGAATATGTTGGCACTATTTAAATAAATGATGATGCTGATATATATATATAGATATATATATACATTATGCATATATATATATATATATATATATATATATATATATATATACATTATGTATATATATATATATATATATATATATATATATATATATATATATATATATATTATTGAATGTGTTGCCATCATTAAGTATGCCATTGTTTATTGTTATTACTGCTGTTTTCCTTTATAATGCCAGTTTGTGATTGCTATTATTTTTCGGCCAATATTTTTAGGTGATATTATTTAGTGAGTCACCTTCTCCAATATCTCTATCACATGTTTCTTATTTGTAGCATTATTTTAGCACAGCTGTGGTAGTAAAGTCACCAGTTTTCAGTACCAATAGACATCTTGGGCCTGATTCATTAAGGATCTTAACTTGAGAAATTTCTTATTTCAGTCTCCTGGACAAAACCATGTTACAATGCAAGGGGTGCAAATTAGTATTCTGTTTTGCACATAAGTTAAATACTGACTGTTTTTTCATGTAGCACACAACTATCAACTTTAAATTTCAGTGTACAAATAAGCTATCAAGTATTTTTGTGCTACATGAAAAAAAAGGTCAGTATTTAACTTATGTGCAAAACAGAATACTAATTTGCACCCCTTGCATTGTGACATGGTTTTGTCCAGGAGACTGAAATAAGAAGTTTCTCAAGTTAAGATCCTTAATGAATCAGGCCCCTTGTGAGGAAATGTAGTGAATAATGTAGTAATTACAAAAGAAATGCGGTACCACTCGCAGTAACTAGTGAACTGACTTCTGTCGCATGCACTTTTTTTCCTTTTTTATTCTATATTTATATTTATTAATTCATCACAAAGGAACTAACCAATCTTATGTAAACAAGTGAAATCCTCAAGTCTACAGCAGATAAACTGCTCTTATTGCTATAAACAAAATGCAAATAGACTGGTATATTCCCAAACTAGGTTACATGGAAAACAGATACAAATATTTTTTATTACCACAAATCTATAAAGATGAAAAACATGAGTTATTTGCTAGAACAATTCTCAGAACAAAGTATGTAATGATGACAGGTGGTTGAAGAAGCTGCATTCCTTCTTCCATTGTTACATCTATGAGCATTTACTACACTAACACAATAACTAAAGATGACATGACATGGTCAGAAGGGGTGAGGCAGAACAATTGGAGGTCGGAGCCAACCCTCCACCAGTCAACCAGGTTAGAGCACCCTAGAGTTGTCTTGAAATGATTGCAGTCTCCCATAAAAATGTGTGCATTGGCATAAAAAAAGATGTGTAAAGTCACAAACCAGCATTCCATATTGCTTTTGTAAATGACCTTTTTTATATTCTCTTATAACTATCTTCACTTTTATGCATGTATATTGTATTCTTTAGATAGAGAAATATGCTGTTATTTGCAGTTATTTTCAATAATGCTATCCATATTGTCATCATGCAGAATACATAATGTGAATCCTGTTAAAATGATGATGCATTTTTATCATTTAGAAATATTGACCCTGAGGGATAAAAGTTATTTACAGCTTCACCCGGCAGGTCTCCATCATTGTGCGCATGCACAATGGAACTGGTAGCCCAATTTTGCTATTCCAATAAAAAAGGCCCTTCCAATGATAGTTGGTCCCTCATAGACTTCACACTATCTACTCAGGCGTCTCCCCGCTGTGTTGGCACTTGTGTGGTCAGGTAGGCACCCTGTCCCACATTTGGTGGCACTGTCCGAAATGACTTCCCTTCTGGGACTCTATACACTGTTTCATCTCGCCGTTACACATGTTTTTCTTTCTTCCACTCTATCTTAATTCTTACTGCCTAGCCCCCTACCCGGCGTTCCAAATCATATGAACAAACTTATTATACATATTCTCAATGCGGTGAAATGTCAACTGGCATTATTTTGGAAAAATCCGGAACCCCCTTCTCTTCCCTCCATTATTATTTGTATCTGGCAGGTTTACCATATGGAAAATATTATGAGTATATTACACCACACCCCTGCCCCTTTCACTCCAGTCTGGAATTCCTGGACCGAATACCATGGCTCTCCTCCACCGTTGGTGTTCTGATAAAAATAGATAAAAAAATCGATATCTCTTTCAAATCACTCCCTCTTACCAATCTACTATGTAGTGACCAGTGACTTCCTCCTTCCCTATACTTTCCCATCTAGTTCTTTATCTTTCTTGCCCCTCCTCCTCCACTCACCCTCAATATAACATTGACCATGCATAACTTTATCTGTATTATTTGATGCCTCACATTTCGATGTTTGTTGAATAATATGTTACTTGCTTGTATAAGACCCGCATGTCGGCCTGGTCCTTTGGTTCTCCTTTTGAAAAATCCAATAACAATGTTTATTAAAAAAAAAATTGAAAAGTACAAATAAATTATAAAAAAAAACAACATATTCAGGTCATTTGTATTTGCACTTATGGTTTTGTGGGTTTCTAGTGGTGAAGGTAATTGGCCTCTTTTATGTACTAAATTAATAAAAAGTGAGAGTGGATATCAGCACTAGAAACATTCTGTCCAATTTAAAAATAATGCAAATTTTGTTGTCTTTGTGTTCCTTCATTAATCAAACCTTGAAGGTGCAAATGGTGTCTCATTGAAAGTATAGAATAAATCCTGGCCATTGATATGGGAGATTGGAATTACATGGAAGAATCAAGGCTTTTTGTGGAGAAACTACTTTGCACCCATCAATTCTTTGTATCCATTCTTTATATCCCATTTCAATAATTCCATCCTGCAAAATAAACTTGTATCGCATTCATGTGCCCTGCATGCATTTTGCAAGGTACACCATGATTTGAAAATTCTGATGATTTGATTGGCTGCGGGTTGCTTCAGTTTTGCCAACTTTAAAACAGCGCACACATTGATGATCAAGAGATTAAGAATTATAACAAAAGGTGCTCTGGCCCTAGTCATTTGCACCTTACTAGTAACATGTAAGAGAAGAATAGAGTTGTTAGAACTGAGTTTCACCAGTATGATGACCGCGATCATATTAGCATTGCAATCAGCTATGGCTACTTATATTCACTGTATAAAAATGGATGATTAGATATTAGAAAAAGTCCATATAACAGTTCATCAATGTCCCACAATCCAATGAGATGTAGATAAATCTTCTGTGGAATTTCCAATTATTTCATGCTTTTCATGTGTGTATAGCAAAAACAAACTAAAAACACAAAACATAGAGTAGCCTGTAGATCGGATTAGGTGATATAAAGTAACCCTTTAGTGCCCGTGCACTTATAATAGCAACATGAAACACCACGTGATGTAAAGGGTACTCCAAACCCCTCAAGGGTATACACTCACCAATTATCTTTTCCCGTGATCGGGTTTGGTCTGGCGGTTTTACCTTGCCTTCTGTTATGAAGTTTTTTACAATAGCTTTTATACAATATTCGCATAAAGTGTTTAAATGTTTTTACAATATGGAGTACTTTTCTCTTTTTCTGGATTAACCATGGTCGAGTTGAATCTCGTTTTTGGAAGATTTACTGTATGGGAGGAGTGATATTCATATACATGCCTGGCTATATATATATTATTTGGTGAGTGTATACCCTTGAGGGGTTTGGAGTACCCTTTACATCACGTGGTGTTTCATGTTGCTATTATAAGTGCACAGACACTAAAGGGTTACTTTATATCACCTAATCCAATCTACAGGCTACACTATGTTTTGTGTTTTTGTTTTGTTTGTTCTATACACACATGAAAAGCATGAAATAATTGGAAATTCCACAGAAGATTTATCAACATCTCATTGGATTTTGGGACATTGATGAACTGTTACATGGACTTTTTCTAATATCTCATCATCCATTTTTGGATAGAAAACTGTCCTTGTTTTCAGTGTATATATACTGATTTGTTAGATTTGTTCTGATTGGCGCCTGTCAGCAAATTTGTTGTTATTCTATCCTGTGCTTATAGGTTCTGGTGTTACCTATTATTATTTGCTACAAGCTGCCTTTCTTTGATCATTGTTTGTGCCTTGTCTGACTGAGTGCTCTTTTGCTTAGCTACTTATATTCACTATTCACAGTTGGCCATCAATTACATATTTTTTGATATCACCAAGATGCACATATTGTAAAAAGCACTCAATAAAAGATTAGCAAGATTGTGATCTCACAATAATTGTGTGATATATGCCAGACCTGACCTTATTTTATGAGGAAAGCATGCTAACTTTCATCCAATTATATTTAGAATTTTTTTCTACTTCCTATTTTCTCTTGCAAATCCGTGTGAAGTGCCTATATCAAGACTGTCAAGTCGCCTGTTTTTTCAAAGAGCTGCCCTAATTTGACGTTATTATAGCTCATTCACCAACACTGCAGTCTGGTGCAATATTTGTACTTGGCCATGGCTACCAATTTAGACATGCGCCAGCAACTACTATTGTTATTCTACTACTTTATGCATCAAGTGTTCCCAAAATCTCTTTTGAACAGAGCCATCCTTACCATCTGTATCATGTCATCAATTTGTTTGTGTCACTTTCCCTTCAATATACAGCACTTTATACTATGTCAGTGCTTCGTAAATGCTTGTATATGAGCCCTCCTGTCTCCTGCTCTCAAACTATTTACTCCATTTCTTGAGACTGGAAGATTTTAATCCCTCCCACTTCATATCACCAGTAGAGAAAGACTAGAGATGCTAGCAGAGGCTAGTAAATGAACCCTCCTGTCTCCTACTCTCAACCCTTTTACTTCATCTGAAATATTTTTTGAGACTAGAAGACATTGCGTCATCTTTCACCCACTTCTACTTCGGTATCGCCAGTATAGAAGAAATACAGAGCTCTAAATCAGACTGCTCTACACATCAGCACATTTCCTCTACTACCACATTAAGTGGTGGCTTTGTTCATTTTATTAGGGCATCTTGGCACGTTAATGAATAAATGTCACTAGTTGATGCTTATTCAGTAAAAATGACTCCACTGTACAAGTAGATGGCTGGTTATTTCCACTGTGTCATGGTGCTTGTTGTTCATAGCAGAGAATCACTTGGCCGGGAATCAATCAGAGAAACATCACATCCGGCCAAGCCACTTTGTCCTGGGATGGGTTGTGAGGGACAAAGCAGAAATAGATGGATTGAAGAAGCTATAAGCATGAGAGTGGAAGCTGAATTCAATGGGTTGGAGAAGGTATAAACATGAGAAGTGAAGCTGAGGTCGATAAACAGGCAAACAAGACTCTTCCAAGTTCCAACAAACAAAGCAGTCCTGTTTATTCATCTGCCATTACATGAGAAATCACTATATGGTGATAAAAGAGAAGATTCATAACATTACTGGTTTTCCACATGTCATGGGGCAGTGGATGGTATTCATATAGCGCTGGAATAAATTAATCATTTTCTGGATATCAGAAACATTTTTATTCCATCGATGTCCAGGCTATAGGTGATGTATTTATCCTCATCCTTTGTAACAAGGCAATTAGTTATACGTCAGGAAGGATCACAGAGGCAAGGTGGAGATGTTTAGATATTTGATATTGCAGTGTTTTTTCATTAAAATTATAAACATGACCTTGGTTATGAAATAGTTACTAGCAATACAGCACTTTAGTTGTCAGAAAGTCCCATATCTTTCAAATAATTTTCAATATGCATCCAGCCTTTGGAGAATAATGATATTTTCCAAATATACTATATATAATTTTCCATCTGTAATTATACACAATACGTGAGTTGTTTATGCAATCTAAAAATACATATTATGAAAAAAAAATGAGTACACCTAAACCATTTATATGTTTAAAGATACTTTTACACCATTATGTATACATTCTGCATGAAAATGTGGATGGTCTTCAGGAGATGTACAGATGGTGAATGCGCGGGGCATTCAGGCAAAGAGGATAGTATGTCCCTGACAGCACCTCCTCCTGCTCCTCATCACACTCCTCAGCAGTTTGTTGATCTGCAATAGTTGGTTGCTCCTCCTCTGGGAAAAAAGTTTTGTGCAAAATTGATTTTGAGCTATCTAGTTAATCCTAGCAAATAATAGCAAAGCGAATAGTGTTGCTTGTTTGCAGTGAAAATTTAATTATTGCACATTTCAAGAATGATACGAAGTATGTTTTTGAGTTAGTTCCTCTTTAGCATAATATTGTTTCATCTTTTCTTTTTGAGCAAAGGACTAATTCATGACAACTCTCCTGGCAAATTATTAGATGAAACTGAAAAAATATAATACCCTTGCCAGTAATGTTAAGCTTTATCTTAGTATTTCACATGACTAATGTTGAAGCCCTTATGGCTAAAAGTGACATCAAATCAGCTTTTTGTATCCTTCCCCTACTTCCAGACTCATTCAGATTCATGGGTTTTTTATTTATAGGAAGGTTACTATGTAGATTGTTGTTTGTCTATGGATTTTGCAGCTTCTTGTGCCTTTTTTTAAAGATTCATTACTTTTCTTCACCTATGTGTTCAGGTGGGTACAGATGAACAAGTGGTAGCACACTGTTTGGATGACTTTTAGTAATGGGACCTGTTTACAAAACTGGAAAAATGTATTAGTTTTTGGTTCAGGCATATTCAGCTCATTCAGGGTTCTGGTAGCGGTGGAGACCATCTTCAAGACTGTCTTAAGAATTGAGACAGATACTGGAGAGGGTTATTGTAGGCTACCCAGTGATAAGGTGCAGAAATTGCATTATGCAATTGGTTTAGTTTTAGTTTATAACACATACAAGAACACTTTGAAACAGATTCAATACCCGCTGGGCCTATTTAATTTTGCATGTCTGATCTTCCATATGGGTAGGATATTTTGTAAAAAATTGGAGAGGTCAACAGTGGGCATAGTGAAATCCCATCATTTTTAAAGGTTGACTAAAGATATCAGGAAGAATTTGAGTTTGGTTGCTATTCCTTGAAAATTTTAATGGGGTCCTTATCTGGCCTCCCCCATCGTTGTCTAAGTTTTAGAGCTTATTTGTTTGACAAATTGTGTTCAGCCTCTTGGCTCCTGGAATGGATCACAGAAGTTGTAACTAAGAAATTCCTCTTACAAAAGCTATTTCTCATTATTGTGTGTTTAGAGTTACTTTTTGGGGTAGTTCAGGGTATAAGTGATCAACATGCCTTTTTTCCACCAGCCATTTATGTGATCAGGAACCTGTTGTTTCAGTGCTTGAAATTGAATATATTTTTTTATGACTGAGCTTGTTCCATGGTTTGAGAACTCAATAGCGGATCCTGTTTGTGTTTGGCAAGCTGGCCTAGAGGGTTTAGCGGGGAAGACGCTTGCCCAATTTATCATGAAATCATATAGCTCAGCCCATGGCCTTATCTGTGTGGAGTTTGTATGTTCTTAATGTATTGGCATGGGTTTCCTCCGGGTGCTCCAGTTTCTTCTCACACTCTAAAAACATACTTGTAGGTTAATTGACTGCTATTAAATTGGGTCAGTTGATCTTGGTTGTTGGGGAAGTGGCATCCGAGGCTGTGCTTGTTTTGGTTCGCTTTTGCCATTGCATTTTTTTTCAGCTTTTAAGGTGAGTGAGTTGGTTGCATTCTCACAGAATTCATCAGTGTCAGGCATGTTTTTAAGAACATAGTGAATGAGAAGTCCATAATCTGTAAAATACACAAATCCAAGACAGATCACATGGGGTTGGGTAGATTGGACATTTTGGTAGTCAACATGAATAAATTCATATGTTCTATTATGCTGACACATGAATAGTTGAAGATTACATCCCTGTGGCAACATGTTTGGTTTACGCATTAGAGTGTAACCTCACTGACTAAATATCAGTTTTGTCTGGTATGTAAGATATGCATAGAGCTAGTGGGGCTTAACATGGGTGATTGCGGTGCAGATTTGTTTTGAAATGAGGCAGCTACATTCATGGTGGTTGAGGGATTTTTAGAGGAGGAACTGGAAGGAACCTTGGGAGTCTGCTGCCTCCCTGCTGATTGGGCAGGCGTGAAAGGATTTTACCTAATTTTTCTTCCTCGAAGAGATCGTGTTTGGCTGGTGGATCTTGAAAGCTTTTTTTTTTTTTTTACAGTTTTTTTTACTTTCATCTGTGTTAACTCACCCTTTCACAAGCTAATCAGGTCTTTGATTAAATTATTGTTTTATGACACAGTGATATATTTCGTTAACAGTTGAACTCATTCATTACAGGTGGGGTGCAAGATTTTGGCAAGTTTGGATTGTGGGATATTCTTATGTTCACTTGGCTTCTAAGAATATGGTGGCAAAGGACATGATTATCTTCCCTGGGTCTAAAAATGTCAAACGGTTTGGCATGTTAGTTGTAACACAACCCTTGCCGGGGGAGTCCAGGACACTACCCTTGTGTGTGGTCTAGTACTGAGCCAGTGAGAGAGGGTTCTTCATGTTCTGGTAGTGCCGGGGGCGTACAGCCACCCCCAATGGTTTATTTGTTGTTTTGGCTGGAGATGATGGTTTGCACATGCTTTTGTAGCCACCATTTCATATAATTAAAGCAGTGATCTCTTCTCGCCAAATATGTCTCCTGGTCTTTATGTTATTATGAGATTTAAGGTTTGTGGGTTTGGGTCATGTGCAGGTGTGAGACAATTGTTAGGCAGCATGTAGTCTTGCTATATTGGTAGTAAATTATATTGATTTTATATGGAGCTTTGTCTTTTTTTATCCTTTGTTCTGATTTTCAACTTACTGCTATAGTGCTTATCCAACGTTGACAAATGTAAATATATATTAATGTTGTAGACTATTGACACAATAAATATTTTTTATATGACTTGACAGGTGGAACAGGGTGGGGGGGGAGTGGATGGACTATCCTAGGTCATGTACAGTAAGAATTTTCTGATGCAGATACGACTGATGCAAGTTCTTTGTAATAAGTACACTTGTTTTCTCCCATATATTTTGTACTGTGAGTATTCCAGGGGGTCAGAGCCTCAGCTCACTATGTAATCCTGGCATCGTAGGGTCCTTTGGACCACACAGGCAAGAAGAGAAGGATGATATAACTGTATCTTTATTACAAAAGATAACACAACCGAAAACAATAGCTGTTACTACAACAAAAATAACTTTAAATAATCATCTTTACCACCTCAAAAGAATCCCCATAGCATCCCAAGTCAATATGACAATAACCGTTATATATAAATAATAGAAATTACTTCACCAGGCACACAAATTTTAATTTTGAAGGTGATCTTGATGCACACTGCAAGGAGTTTACAACAGTTTGCTGAGTTTGGTGTTGTCCCAACCAAGTTGTAAAAGCTGATGGGGTAATGGTTAAACAGTGTAGCTGCGAAGTTTCCCTGTCTAGCTGTAAGTTCCATAGACTTGAATGGCAACTCCCGGACAAGCTGTAGTCCTGATTCTTGTGTCTTGCTTGGCTTTAAGCTTTCTACCACTGTGGTTGGAGATTGGTCACTCTACTCCAGTAGGCACACCAGGAGAGCACACAGATGCAGGATGTCCAACAGGTGGGAGACAGAACACAAACATTACAATCAAATGATCCAAGAACACCCTGAGACCCTTGCAGCCATCTTTTAAACTGTCTAAAATTTCCATAAGGAAAACTCTACCTTGCAAGGTTATGTCAGGGTTGCCTAGAATGGCATTGGCCAGAAAGTTCTTAGGTGTTGTAGGTGGGAGTTTAGAAATGTCAGCACCATCCTCATCATTATCACCATTTATTTATATAGCGCCACTGATTCCGCAGTCTGTACAGAATACTCATTCATATCAGTCCCTGCCCCATTAGAGCTTACAGTCTAAATTCTCTAACACACACACAGACAGAGAGAGAGAGAGAGACTAGGGTCAATTTTGATAGCAGCCAATTAACCGACTACTATGTTTTGGAGTGTGTGAGTTCCCCCCTTGCTTGGTTGGTACAAAGGTGTCTGGTATCAGTGGCGGACCTAGGGGGGGGGGGCGATCGGGGCGATCGCCCCCCCTAGCAGGGGCTTGCTGCCGGCGGCTGCACAATATGTGCAGGTCCGCTCGGCAGTGACAATGTGCTGCCCGGCTGCTCTGATTGTGTTTAAAACACAATCAGAGCAGCCAGGCAGCATATTGTGCAGCCGCCGGCAGCCTTGAAGTCAAAAAGGGGGCGAGGCCTAAATCGCTCCCCCTAAATCGCCCCGGGTAGGATACTTTTCTAGATCCGCCCCTGTCTGGTATAGAGCACTGAGAGAATAATAGGCCTTAATCCATTTGATGAAGAGGATTGGTTTTGATAATACACAGAGCCTACCTGTTTTAAGTTGCAAGTCCATAATTTTGTTGTGTGGAAAAGTTTCCAGCTGATTTTAGCTTCCTGTCTGAGACAGAAAATAGCAAGCCTGTGGGATGCACTGCCATATTTGGACTTCCTAAATAGGATACGCAAAAATGTCAGAAGAATTGTATGTCCATATAATAAGATTCATGTCTGCTACAGAATAGACACCTATTTAAAACAATGTATACAAATAATTAACATATCACAAGTTGACACAATGTAACAAACAAGCTCACACAAAAACACTGTCATGTTCATTCACAAATACAATATTCATATAACACATAAAACCCACCTAAATAAACAATATATCATAGTTATCCAACAATTATCAATGGAATAGCTATATGCAGAATGTTACCGGGTAGCTGCCTACGCATTATATGAGAGTCTGGCAGTTGCATATATATTACAACATTTCAGCAGGGCTACGGCATTAACATACAGGGTGACTGAGTACTTCACAAGTACATAAGGACACACTTACCATCACAGTGTAGAACCAAGCAATTGCCCCATTCCCAGCACCCTGGGGATCTGGCGAACATCAGAAGGGCTATAAAAGTACTAGTTATTTAGTTCATATTATGTGAGGCATGAGACACCAACTGAGTTCAATTTTAAGCAGCCCTTCATGACATCACATGCCCTCACCACAGGACAGATGTAAACGCTGACTGATAGTAATGACAGACATGGCATAGTCTTTAAATTATAAACTACACTGAACAACTGTATGCAAATATGATAGACAAAAAAGATTATAAAACAAATATTTGAAAGAAAATATTTCCATAAATGATTATACTGTTAAGAGTTGTTGTTGTTTTATTTTATTAGCAAAAAAAGTTTTATGCTTTACTGATTTGACCTTTTATTGTACATACACCATACATGCCAACTTTTAAGATTTGGGGGTTGAAGTACTGTGACATAGGGTAGGAGGAGGGCGTGGTGACCTTGTTGCGTCACCGTAGCCCCGCCCCCACTATAAAAAGCTGCCATTGAATGGAGGAGGCGGAGCTTAATGTTGTGATTAAGCCCTACCCCCTCCATTCACTCCTGTGAATTTTGGCAAAATGCGGACGCTTTGCCTACTCTTCCGGGAGCCTCCCGGGAATTCCGTGAGAGTGGGAAAGTGTAACATATACATGTGCATATACTGGAGTCTGTTCTGTGTGTCTATGTACGGCAAGTACTGTTTAGGCAGAGAGTACGTACACACAGGTTCAAATTGAAACATATATTGAGATACACTTGAATTTGAATATGGTTCGAACAATGCACAAGATCTCTACTCTTTTACAAAATGCAACTGGCTAGTTCAGTTGTGTTTATTTTACGTTCTAACTTTCCTTACTACTACAGAGCTCCCGTATTGTTGATGCACATGAACATATATTAATGGTATAGACCAGTGATAGCTAACCTTTTCAGCTTGGTGTGTCGAAAATCGGAAAAAAGTGTTGCCATCCTTGGGTCGTGTGTCACTTCAAGAAATTTTCAGAATTTGGTGATATTTACAGCCCTAATAAAGAAAGAGTTATATTTTTAATATATTTGTACTATTTATTAGTTTCGAAAAACAAAAACAAATAATGATTTACCTTAGTGACTTTTCTGTTGCTGAATTGCATTTGATAGATCTTCAATTGCAGGTTTGTATTTTGTGCACTTCAGGGCCAAGCAAGCGCTGCTAACTTCATCTGTCAGTCTGTTTCTTTTATTTGTTTTAATATTATTTAATGCTGAGAATAAAGTCTCACAAAAGTAGGTTGAGGGAAAAATTGTGAGTAAAGCCATTCCTAGATTTCTCAGGGTGCTAAAAGTGTCTGGTAATCTGTTCCAAGCACTCCAAATTTCCTGTTCGTAGTGGCAGTCTTCTTCATTCTCCAAACAATTTCTTTCCAGATTCTCAAGTCTGGACCTCAAATCGACAAACACTTGAATCCAGATGCTGGCTTGAAATTCAGCAAGTTGCATCTCCAAATCATCAATTTGCATCCATTCGAAACTATTTAATTATAAAGTACTGTAGACTGCTAAATCCGGATACTTAATTATTTTGATGGTCTGTTCCAGGTTTCGAAATTGATTAAATCTTTCACCAAACTGATCAAGTAACGAGTTCACAATATGCTGGTACTTCATGTGCATGAGCTCTATTTCATTTTGTACAGTTGTGCAGTTGTTCTCAAAAAACTTTTTTACTCGAGGAAAATACTTATAAGTTTTACTTTTTATATCTCGCTTAAAGATTTGAAGTTTACTTTGAAAGGCTTTGATGTATCCAAACATAACATCAATACTTTTGCTAAAACCTTGTAATTGTAAGTTTAGCTAATTCATATGAACAGAGATATCTGTGAAAAACATCAATGAGTTGACCCACTTATGATCATTGAGCTGAGGAAAGTTTGCAAGATCCTTATTCTCAAGAAAAACCTTAATTTCTGAAAAGCACTCCACAAATCGCTCATGTACTTTTCCTCGGCTTACCCACCTCACATTATTGAACATCAACAGTCCACTGTAGGTTGAATCAACTTCCTGTAAATGTGCAGTAAATTCTCGCTTGTGAAGTGGTCGAGCAGCTATGAAATTCACTATTTTTGTTACAACTGACATTAAATCATTTAATTCTGTGAATTCTGCCTTGGCACACAACACCTCCTGATGGATAATACAATGAAAAGGCACAAGTGGACATCCAATAGCTTCCATAAACAACTTTACAAATCCTACACTTTTTCCCACCATATTGGGTGCCCCATCTGTCGTCACTGACACAACTTTACACATATCAATGCTTAGGTCACGGAATGTTTGTATAACGACTTTACATATTTCCTTCCCTGATGTACTTATTGGCACTGATTCTAACTTTATCAACTCTTCTCTCATTGTGAGACCATCTGAATATCTAGCAATAATGGCCAACTGAGCATTTGATGTGACATCAGTAGTTTCATCAAGAGAAATTGAAAAATATTTACAATTATCTAAGTCTCCTTTTAATTGATGCTGTATGTTTGTGTTCAATCTCATTATTCTGTCTTTGATGACATTTCTACTGATTGGTAGCTCAGAAATTCGCTTAATAATAGCATTTTTATTTGGCATATCGTGAAATAAAATTGGTACACACCTTAGAAGAGTTTCTTTAATAAATTCTCCTTCACTGAGGGCTTTTCCATGCTGAGCTATGGAGTGTGCAACGCATAAACTTGCTGATGTTAAATTTGTAGAGCCTCTTACAAATTTAAGGAGGGAATTTGATTGGCTCTTATAGAGGTGTAACTGCCTAGAAATGTATTCCTTCCTTTCATCCAGACTTTTTTCCAAGAGCTGGCGATGATTAGTTTCAAAATGTCTATTTATGTTCCACGTTCTGCTTACTACTGTCTCATTACATAGTATGCACAATGATCTGTTTTTTTCTGTCTATAATGCCATACATCTCTGCCCATATGTCTTGAAAGGGTCTTCTACTGCTACTGCTACTACCACTCTCTTTATCATTCAATCTTGCTTTTTTATGTTTTGGATTCTCCATCTCAGGGCTGCAACAATACATAAATAAAAATCAGGGCATTTTCTATAAGGTTAATTCATAAATTAACTTATATTATTTTGTACCAGGAGTCAGTACAACAACACTGTTACAGAGGTAATTAAAAACCTATTGACTGCTTTATTACCTCTGTAACGGTGTTGTTGGACAGACTCCTGTACAAAATCATTTAAAGCACTACACTACGTACTCCCTTCTGTAACTAGCAGTAGGCAGGCACGTACCTGCAGCATTTTTGGCAGAACTCAGCAAGTCTGTGGAGCAGGAACTAGACTGGGCTTGGAACAGTAGAAGAGGCTCCAGATGACAGGACAGAAAAAACACAGCCTCCAGAAGAAGAACCCTGGAGAAAGATAAAAGTCAAGATGATGGCTGTTAAAAGGGACTATTGCACTCCCTCTTACTAAACCACGCATCTAAACATAAGAAAAACAGCGCTGTGGGTAGTAAAGTGTATAAAAATTTATATAATTGATACTATCTCTAAAAATATATGTATATATATATAAAAAAAATCTTAACTAATAGTAAAATTCATTTCATTACCCACCTTTGGCCATTTTCATTTCTCCCTCCGACAGCCATTGCCCCCATCCCCTGCAGCTATTTTTCCTTACTTCACCCTGCAGATATTTTCATTACCCCTTCTGCATGTATTTTCATTACCCCCCCTGTAGCCATTGACACCACCCCTGTAGCCATTTTTCCTTACTTCACCCTGCTGATATTTTCATTACCCTCCCTGCATTTAGCCATTTTTCCTTACTCTCCCCTGCAGATATTTGCATTACCCCCTTCTACAGTCATTGTACCCCCTGCAGGTATTTCTCCCCCCCCCCCCACAGCCAGTTTTAGTTGTCCCCCCACAGTTATTTCCTTGTCTCTCCTACAGCCGTTGCCCAGTATTTTTTTGTAATTTTTTAGTCATTGAAACCCCCCCGCAGGTATTTCCTTACCTGCTATTTGCTCGCCGCCTCAGGAAGAAAGACCTCGCAGCCGACTACGCGGATGTGCGTGACGTCATCACGTCACATCGGAAGCGCCGGGAGCGCTGGGCGGGAGGGGAAGCGCCAGTCACAGCTGAAAGGAGCCGGAAGCATCGGGGGCAGGAGAAAGTCGGGAGCTGCCAATCTAGCACATCCAGAAGCGCCGGCCCTGCGTGTCAGCCCAATTGCCTCAGCGTGTCACCAGTGACACGCGTGTCATAGGTTAGCCATCACGGGTATAGACCAAGCCTGGCTACTCTGTGGTTCTCTAGGTGTTGTGAAACTACAAGTCCCAGCCTTGTCGTTTCATAATACCTGGAGGGCCACAGGTTGGCAAAGCCTGATATAGACCATAAATATAGGTTTGAGCTGTATATTTCTACAGAACTGTTTTTTTTGAAAAGCAAGCTATATTTATGCAATTTGTCTCTATTATTTGGTCTGTGCCATGAACTCTGATATTCATTTGCTTTGGTGATGTTGTAGCTTCACTTTGAAATGATATATTTGTAAGGCGTGCCTACCTGACTTGAGCTGTCCACTAGAGGAAAAACACTGACCTTACCAGCAAACTATCTGCATGTATTGGCAGCTTCTGGCCTAGAACAGAAATGAGTGATCAACTAGAAAAAGATAAGGGAGGAAAAGGGAAAGGAAATGTCCGAAGGACTTAGCTAGAATGGGCTACCCCCACCCTACCCCAGAAGCTAATACCTTAAGTATGTTCTGGCTTGGGACCGGGGATCCACAGGTATTCACCACAGGGAAGATTTCTGCATGAAAATCCTACTCACCAGAGGTTAGGGCACAACCAAGAGCTCAAGCAACATGGAACGTGAGACACTCACTGTGATAATTGCCTTAGCAGATGGTTCCTGCTAGTGTTAGTAGTCGCGGCGGCCGCGGGCACCGCCACGACTCTCCTTACCTTCCTGCTGGCGTCTCGGCCGTCGCTATGGCGACCGGGACGTCACTTCCGGTTTCGGCGTCCCGGTTGTCTGGGCAACAACCGGGACGCAAGGGATTCTCTGCCGCGTACCCGGCCAGCTGATTTACAGCCGGGTGCGCGTGCTACAGGCAGTTTAGCCAATCATGGCTATTTATTAACAGCTGTACAGGGCACATTCGTAGTTACTATGCAGTGGGACACTGCATTCCTATTGGCCATTTGCACTCCTGCCACTAGGCAAAACCTGTGGCTACTTTTAGACCTAGTCTTGATTGGTTCCTAGTGCTACTTAAGGCAGTGAGGACTGAGCCTCACTGCCGGTTATAGCGTTCTGCTCACAGTTCTGCTTCCTGCTTCTGAGCCCTCTTGGTGTTTAACCTCTGATTGTCCTCTCGTGTATGACCTCTTACTTGGATTTGGACTCTGCCCGTTTGCTCGTGACCCTGACCCTTCTTGCCTGTATCTTGGACTTCGCTACCGTGCCTGTGACCTCTGACCTCAGCCTGTTATTTGGATTCGCTGTCTGCTGCCGGCCCTCGACCCTTGCCTAGACTTCTCTCCGCTTTCCTGGGTTCTCCCCAGCCGATGCACAATTCACGACCCTCTGTTGTCTGCGACCAAGTCTGTCCCCACCACTAGGGGCTCCAGTGAACACCAGGCTTTCAGAGCAGACTCCGGGTTTTGTTGTACCGGCTGGAGGGGTTCCTAACAGCTAGGGGGTGAGATACAATAGCTCTCCCAAGGACTAAGCCTTCTATCAGTTGTTTATGCCACCCCCCACAGTTTTAGGCTAGGTACACACTACAGTGTTTTCAGCTGATTATTGGGTCGATCGGACAATAAACGACCATTCGGCCTGAAATCGCATTATTGTGTACACGTTGAAATGATGAATGTTTGTTGTCCCAAAGCACATGAAATCGTTGATCGAGATTTTCAAACTGACTTGAAAATCTTGTTCAGTAATGAACAATGTCATTCCAATTCTGCAGTGTATATGCACTCACGATCAGGATCTCCATAGAGTTTACAGTCTCATGATCTATTTATCCGATGTTTATGACAGATGAAGAACACAGATCTGAATGTAAATCTTTGAAAATGTGTATAGTGTGTGCACATGAATCGGCATACTGATCGGGACTCTGTAGTGTGTACCTGGCCTTAGCTAACAACAATAATAACAAGCGACGTGGTCTGTGTGACCAATATTGCAGTATGTTGCTACTAGCTCCTAACACTAAGTGTAATGTACCGCACCGATTAAAGCCGAACAGTAACACCCACAATGAAATTAAGCTAAACAGTCAAATGAAGCACACAAGGAACACAGCAAAAGCTTACCTTTAATGGGGGTCTGACTAATGGGTCCTATTTACAGAGAGATGTGAAGGGGAATGCAAGGGAGCCTACACTATCAATCAGTTACCAACAATGTACAACATAAAGGTGGGAAAACATCTAGAACAGTGGTTTTGGCTAGAAAATTTATTTGGGCATGGCCCAATGTGTTTGGAGTATGTAGCCTGTGACCAACACTCTCTGGTGACTAATGAACCTCCCTACTGGTCCAGTGGTGGAGGATGATGGGCACAAGCCTAGTGCCTAATACATAGTTTTCACTGATTGTGATTGGCAGTCTAGGTTTTTTTGCTTGATCTCAAGTGCAACCACTGATTTTCACTCCTAAAACATTTAACTAATGCTAGAGGTAAGGTGGGGAAAATCCAGGGAATATCAATTTAAATATAAATTAAGCAGGTTGCTCCAAATTATGGGGAAATAATCTTTATTTGGGAAAATGCAAACATTGTGGACATATTCCTTACCTTTTTTTTACATTTAAGTAAACGTCATTAAGGCTTTCTTAATTAATTTGTATATATTATAATAAACATGAGAACTACCCACATACTAACATTTGGAGAGCCTTTAGAAACAAAGTCTAATTCTCTAGTGTAAGTTTAATTTCTTATAAAAGGCTGCCCATAGACACAGTCTATAAATAAACAGCACGTAACTATTTTCACTACAACCACTAATATATTTACTTTTTAAACACTCAGCTCCATAATTAACATTCTCAAATTCAGAGAGAAGGGTAAATTTATCAGACCGTTTCACCTACATAGATAAACATACCACAATAAAGGATCACTTGTTTAATTTCAATACATTCCGTTGACTTTAAAGGTCAAGTAAACTGAAAGAACATATTTTCATTTTGCTGTAAAAAGAAAGAAGTCAGGCATGTAATCTTTTGACAATCATCGCTGATGCTTGTTGATTTAGTGTCAGATATCTTTCTTGAAGAGTAAAAAAAACCCACAGAACAAGAGAAACAGAACATTCATCCAGTTATTCAGAAGAATATTTGGCAATCTCGGAAATTCCCATTCTCAAAGAGAAATACCATTTAGAATATCACTGCAGCAGCTCTTGCTCTTGCTCCTTTAACAAGGCATGGTGATATAAGGACTTTTCGAGAAAATGGCATATTGGTAATGTCTGTTGTATACAGTAGGCCTGAGTCATCAATGCACGTATCTTCCGATTCTGAGCGTATGCTCATGCCCAGAACAGACAGATACAGTTGCGAAACAGAAAGAAACAGGCATGTACGCAAGCAATGTTCGTGCAATAGTGAGTGCAAGGAGCACTTGCTACAGTGTGCAACTTCAAGGAGTGAACTGGGCAGGGAAGGGGCATTTTGCCATAGTTAATGTAAAGTAGGGGCATGCCAAACTCAAGCGCACGCTGCCACGTCCAAAGAAAGCCCTACGCATGTGAAAATTATTTGTGTTTTTGCCATATCTCTTGCTGCAGCTAAAGTGCTTGTCTAAGTCCCAATCAGTAATGATGACAGTCTTGTATGATTGCTGTAACATGAGTTTGCAATCACAAGCAACTTTAAAATGTATTTTTATATTCAGTAGACATTAAAAACATTCTAATAAATGTAAATGGGTTTTCTTTTACTGTTTTATAATTATTGCCTTTATTATTACCATGTGACATTAATTCTATTTTTTAAAAAATATTTTGAGGCCTATTTATCAAATGTTTCCCCCCCTGTAAAATCCCTGAAAACAACAGTTTTTTTCGGGGATTGAACACTAATTTGCTATTTATGATAGCAGCATCGCAGCAGATATCATAGATACCTGCTGCTTTGCATCTCCTATCGTTTTACTGATCACTCCCCATAACAGTGTATGGGGAGTGCACAGTAACGCTATTTAACAATAAATGAAATTAACTTTTTCCGAAGAGCAGAGCTGGACAGCGCATGTGTGGTGTTATCACATGATCTCTCCCTGTTACTCACTCGATCTATGCATCTATAATTGCAGAGAGAGAGCAGAGATGTTTGTGCGTATGCCCGAGGGTTTCACTCGGCGCACTCGCACTGGAGTCAGGAGAGGAGCCCCGTTCATCGCATGCTGCTTCGGGAACGAAGAGGTAGTGGTAAGTATGTTTTCCACTTCACAGGAACAGCAGTTTTTCGGAGCTGCTGTTCCTGTGTTGCTTTTTTAATAAATATGAGAAATAGTTCAATCCTTATCAATGCGATAAGGATTGAAAACTATTTTTCATATTTTGCGAGTGTTGATAAATATGCCCCTTTGTGTGTTCTTTTGAGAATTTATAATCCACAGAGGAATTGGACATATCCTGCAGTGTCTTGTGTAGTAGAGCACAGCAGACCTACATCTGTATTCAATAGTGCACGTGTCTTGTGATCCATGCCTTGATGAATTCAGGAGTACACAATGCCTAAATATGTGCATAGAATGTATGCTTTATTTTAACAATTTTAGATTAAATAACCAGTACAATTTTAAATTAAATTATTAAATAAAACAAAACGTAGAATATTTCCATTTATGTTAATAGAACAAAATAAGTATATAGCATAAGATCAGTGGTAAAACACAATTTATTCTCTGACTTTAAGAGTAATTTTAGCCAAGAGATACACAGAACGCTTACATTCCGAAAAGAACAAAATAATCTAACTGAAATAAATTTAAGAATCCTTCTGTGATAACAGATTCATTGCCAAGGAGTTCACCTGTTGTCTACAAGCAGATCCTAGCAGAATGGCCAGTCACTTTAAAAGAACGTATCACCTGTATACTTTATATGGGACCTGTGAACATAAATAATATTAAAGTAGATGAAATTTCCAAAATAGTACTTTATATAACGCCCTGCAATTGTCTATTGTGAATTGTCTTTAATAACAATTTACATAAGACCCATAGCTACAGTTTGGTAATAATAGTAACTATTTAACTGCCAAAGAGCAGGTTGTTTGAAGAAATGAAGAGAGCTCTTTAAGCTATAGTACATTGTTAAAGTGATATTTTTAGCAGTTTTATCATATCATCTGTATTCAGTGGCATAACTACCAACATTTTCTCTGCTCTTTTGAGCATGTGCAGTAAATTCCTGTGTTTGGCATACTTGCCTACTCTCCCGGAATTTCCGGGAGGCTCCTGAATTTCGGGAGTCCTCCTAGACTTCTGGGAGAGTAGGCAATCTCCAGAATCCTTGTGAAAGGGGACATGGTGACATTGTTACATCACCATAGCCCCGTCCCCTCTATAAAATGCCAAAATTCACAGCATTCAATAGCAGGGACGGGGCTTATTTACTTGAACATGTCATCAAGCCCCACCCCCGCTATTCAATGCCATGAATTTAGAAATTTTATAGTAGGTGCAGGGCTATGGTGATGTGATGATGTCAACACGACCCCCTACCCGCTGTCACATGACCTGTCCTCTAGGATCTCCTTGAGGACAGGTCAAAAACGTTAGCAAGTGTGATTCAGTCCCAGAACTGGAAGCCCAAAAAGTGCTTTACTGCACATGCACTGGCCCCCCACCCGAATGTCCATGTATCACAGAACTGCTTCCACATTTTGTTATGGTACCCAGTGATGTTACATCCTGGCTGTATTGTATTGTAAGTACTAAAATATAAAATGATATCATTGTTTATGGCTAAACTGGCAAAGGTAAAGGCATTAAGGTCTCTTGTGTGAATATGCTGCTGAACATGATTAAAATTCAAAAACATTCTTAAACATTATTTATTGTGAAGGTGTGGTTGTAATTATGCGCATAATAGGTAGTCAGTGGCATCTGCCATTTGTATTTCCTGTTGCACCATACCTGCTCCAGATAATAGGGCATCCAGGGCAATGAGCTAGAATGCGTAATTCCTCCAGACCTGTCAGATTGGTCAAGTGCGTACTTGAACCAATCTGATTGTATCAATCTCATTGATATGATAGGCATCGATCCAATGGAGATATGCTTTGGAGTATAGCCTCATTAACTACTTGACACTGAAGTTTTGCTTTTCATATAATATGAAGTGGACACCTGCCATAATATATCTCCCACCATTAAGGTATTGAAAAGACACTGATCATCATGCCATATTCCCTGATCCTTTCCATTTTCACCTTTGTTGTATACTTGCAGTCACAAAACCATTTCTTACATAAATCAATGTTTCTGACTGTTTCACAAATCTCACTTCATCTGCAATTATTTTCTACATGCGTTGCTTTGACATAGAGGAAGTAACTTGCATTCTGATCCTAAGGATGGAATAATAGAAGTGAAAGACATTTCTGATGAGGGAGTTGTCAGTGAGCATTGGTGCTCTGCTGCCACTGCTGGAACTATCTTTTTCTTGCATCTCTTCTTCTTCATTGAATCATATCAAATACTAAAAACACTGGCATTTGTGTGTTTCGTGGATTTACAATCTTTTGTATGCTCATTTATAATGGAACATGGCTTGTTGAATTTTCATAAATTGAAATTAACCCCTTGAAGCAGTAAACCACACCATATTAAGTATTGTCAATGTCGAATAATTGGATCAAGTCGGCTAAATTTACTAATATTGGTTTACCGTGCGGTTGCGATTAGTACGCAACATCTAATAATGCAATTGCACGAGCAAACAACCTACACACTTACATTTACACTTAACTTGTAAATAGTACACATTTTCTAAAGTTCCAATCACACTCGATTATTAATAAATTAATTAAAGATTATTTATACATAGATAATATTACAGTAAATATTACAGTAAAGGTATTTATGGTTCAGGTCCTCTGAAATGTATAGTTTGGTCTCATATTAATCCATATTTTACCAGCAGAAACCCGGTTTCAACAGAGAAGTGAATGTACCTAGCAACTGCTAGTTATGAATAATATGAGATTAATACTCAAAAGCACATCATCATCATCATCATCACCATTTTATTATATAGCGCCACTGATTCCGCAACGCGTTACAGAGAACTCATTCACATCAGTCCCTGCCCCCTTGGAGCTTACAGTCTAAATTCCCTAACATACACACACAGACAGACAGAAACTAGGGTCAATTTTGATAGCAGCCAATTAACTTACTAGTATGTTTTTGGAGTGTGGGAGGAAACTGGAGTACCCGGAGGAAACCCACACAAACACAGGGAGAACATACAAACTCCACACAGATAAGGCCATGGGACCTAATTCATTAAGGATCTTAAATGAAGAGGTATCTTATTTTAGTCTCCTGGACAAAACCATGTTACAAATATCAACTTTAAATTTCAGTGTACAAATAAGCTATCAAGTATTTGTGTGCTACATGAAAAAACAGTCAGTATTTAACTTATGTGCAAAACAGAAAACTAGTTTGCACCCCTTGCATTGTAACATGGTTTTGTCCAGGAGACTGAAATAAGATACCTCTTCATTTAAGATCCTTAATGAATCAGGCCCATGGTCAGGAATTGAACTCATGACCCCAGTTCTGTGAGTCCACCGTGCTGCCGCTCCGTTTGTAGGTCATTTTAAACTATTTCTTCAGTTTAGACATGTATGTAGTGAGTTGCCCCCACCTTTGGAAGAAGATCAAATGAACTGACCTATGACCAGCAGTGTACTGAAACATTGTAAACCCTGGACCAATGAAGAACTTACTAAGTGTTATCTGTATATATTTGTGACATCATCACTGTTTTTTCTAAACCAAACAGCATATAAGCTGGCCTCTGATTCAGGAACGGTCTTTTTGCTAACAGACATCAGCTTTGACGTACTGATCTTGGATTCAGGATGTGCAGCGTATGTATCGGTTGTACTTTGTAATATTATCATCTTGCTCTGCTATATTTTGCTATTAAATCTATTTTGTGCTTTGGAACCACATTAATCGCATCGGACAATATTTATTGGTGACGATAGATACAGACATTACAGTATAATTGTGCATCGACTAATATAATATGACAATGTCAAGAAAATAAAATTACATCCAATAAAATGAACACAAAAGGTGGTTCTGTGTCCTTAATGGATCTTATTTTTATAAATATACAGACCAGGGCCTGCAGAACACGTTAAGCACATCAGGAGGGCCCAGTCACCTCACCTATGATGTAAAAATATATATTATCCTGCATGAGCAGGTCAGCGGGTGCCATTTTATCATCTGAGCCCGCAATTTGCACTCAACAGTGTGGGGTATTTGGGATCAGTGAGAGTATGATGGAGGTGCGCAATGACACCTCCTCTTCTGACACCAGGCAAGGAGGCACCAGAGAACCCAGCACTGACTCTGATAAAGACTTTAAATATTTGTTGACCCCAGGGCACACCAGTGATGCTGTAACATCCAGGCTTTCTGCCAGGTGCTGGGAGAAACTTGAATGTCTTTTTACCTACTTCAAGTAGAAAGGAGAGTATATTTTAATGAGGGATGTGTTCTCTCCGCACTTAGAGCGTGCTGTCCAGGTCAAGTTTATTGAAAAGCAAGCGAAACAGCAAAAATTTTAGTTTGTCATATCCCTTCAAAATACAGATATCCCTTTGTTCCCACTAGTGCATCATTGACAAGGAATCAAAGTTCTAGAGCACAAACAAGCAAGCAGCATTTTAATAGTCTTTTGGAGAAACCTGGGGAAGCAGAAATTATTATTACTTTGTATTATTATTATTATTATTATTATTATTATTATTATTTGTAGTCAATGTTGCTCTAGAGGTTTGGATTATTAATTAGAAAGGCACCTGCCCATGGTACAGTACCTATTAGGTAGCACTACACTTACCTCCGGGGTCCTGTCTGGGTGCTGCTTCCTCCGTGGCCCCAGTGATGTCCTCTCTCTGCTAGCACTGGCTATATTCTGCAGGCAAGCTGCTTTCACATTAAATACTTTTGGTCACATGACCGCTACTGTCAGGGCAGGGAATTCAAATCTGTTACAGCATTTAATAAACTGTTTTTTTTTTGTTTTTTTCAACAAAAGCAGAGAAAAGCAATTCAAACATAAAATATTGTACATAATAAAGTTGTAAATAATATAATATTGACTACGAAGATGATATTGTGAGGTAACATGAGAGCGTCTACATTCATATTTCTTACAGAATAATAGGATATAAAGACTATAGAATGCAAAACGCATATAATATAGACAATAGATTATAAAGAAAACTATAGGCATAAAATACATTATCATGGGTGCCGGTTGTCACGATCCGCCTGGCAGCTCCTACCTTTTGGACTTTATTATTTGTATTTGTTCTTTTTATGTGGTTGCAGCAGTACCTCTGATGTCCAGAGGTGCTGCTATTGTGCATTTCTTGTGCTTTAAGGGTTAACTTTTCTGTTCTCCAATTATTCCATGCACCTGGGGTGTGGTCTCTTTTTCCCTTTATATACCTGTTACTCCCAGTACACAGGGCTGGTTATTGTTGTCCTATTCTGATGTCATATCCTGTGTTATCTGTGGAGTCTTCCTCCTGCCTTGCTCCTCTGGTTCATGCCGCCTGGAATCTGTTCATACCCCTGCTTCCCTGCATTAGCTGTGTATCTGCTTGTTTCTGGACATTTATATTATTTCCTGCATCAGCCTGCACCTGGTAATTACCACTACTCCTGACTACCTGTTATTTATACTTGTCTGCAAATAAACACAGAGTGTTTTCACCATATTCGTGACTCCTAGCTGTACTTCTGTTTGTAACCGTGACAGTATAACCAGCCCACAAAACAGCTTTGGAGTCAGGTGAAAGTTTTATTTCTGGGACCCTTTTCTGCAATCAAGTTTTCATTTGTGTCTTGCAACATGTCTGTTTTACCAGTCTTGGAATTGCCACTGCTACAAACTTTACAGATGGACATTATATTGCTATGTTCCCAGCTGGCTAAATTTTCCACTTTGCTTTTGGACCCGCTCAGGAGACTGTCAGATTCTGTCTCTCCTAATTCAGAAGCTGCTGATCTGTCTAAATCCACCTTCTCTGCTGATGAACCTGTGCAAACAGCACCTCTTAAAAGTACTTCTACAAATTTGCTGTTTTCAATGAAGTATGGGGTAACAAATTCCCAGTACACAGGTGGTCCACGCCCCCATCTGACCGAAGAGGAACGGCGGCGCAGGATAACATACAAGTTGTGTCTCTATTGTGCCAGCAATGCACATTTCTTGCAGGACTGTCCTGTCCGTAGACCACGTCAGCTTACTGAACCATCTCCTGTTATTTCCTCTCCGCATTCCAAAATTGTTTATGCTTCACCATTTCTGTTCTCTGGGAAGAGACCCAATCTGCCAGCTTCAGCCGCCTGTCCTGAGGCGCCAGCACCAGCCGCCTGTGCTGAGGTGCCAGCCTCTGTCTCCTGTGCCGAGGTGCCAGCCTCTGTCTCCTGTGCCGAGGTGCCAGCCTCTGTCTCCTGTGCCGAGGTGCCAGCCTCTGTCTCCTGTGCCGAGGTGCCAGCCTCTGTCTCCTGTGCCGAGGTGCCAGCCTCTGTCTCCTGTGCCGAGGTGCCAGCCTCTGTCTCCTGTGCCGAGGTGCCAGCCTCTGTCTCCTGTGCCGAGGTGCCAGCCTCTGTCTCCTGTGCCGAGGTGCCAGCCTCTGTCTCCTGTGCCGAGGTGCCAGCCTCTGTCTCCTGTGCCGAGGTGTCATCATATGCCTCCAGCTTGGAGCCTGCTGCCACTGTGTCCGGTCCTGAGCCTGCTGCCACTGTGTCCGGTCCTGAGCCTGCTGCCACTGTGTCCGGTCCTGAGCCTGCTGCCACTGTGTCCGGTCCTGAGCCTGCTGCCACTGTGTCCGGTCCTGAGCCTGCTGCCACTGTGTCCGGTCCTGAGCCTGCTGCCACTGTGTCCGGTCCTGAGCCTGCTGCCACTGTGTCCGGTCCTGAGCCTGCTGCCACTGTGTCCGGTCCTGAGCCTGCTGCCACTGTGTCCGGTTCCGAGTCTCCTGCCACTGTGTCCGGTTCCGAGTCTCCTGCCACTGTGTCCGGTTCAGAGTCTTCAGTCGCTGTCTCTGTTCCTGATCTACAGTTTACTCCAGAGGGGGCGCTGCCCTTTTAAGACTGCTCCAGAGGGGGCGCTGCCCTTCCAGTCTGCTCCAGAGGGGTCTCTGCCCTTCCAGTCCGCTCCAGAGGGGTCTCTGCCCTTCCAGTCCGCTCCAGAGGGGGCGCTGCCCTTCCAGTCCGCTCCAGAGGGGGCGCTGCCCTTCCAGTCCGCTCCAGAGGGGGCGCTGCCCTTCCAGTCCGCTCCAGAGGGGTCTCTGCCCTTCCAGTCCGCTCCAGAAGGGGCGCTGCCCTTCCAGTCTGCTCCAGAGGGGGCGCTGCCCTTCCAGTCCGCTCCAGAGAGGTCTCTGCCCTTCCAGTCCGCTCCAGAAGGGTCTCTGCCCTTCCAGTCCGCTCCAGAGGGGGCGCTGCCCTTCCAGTCCGCTCCAGAGGGGGCGCTGCCCTTCCAGTCCGCTCCAGAGGGGGCGCTGCCCTTCCAGTCTGCTCCAGAGTTGCCAGTCCATGCGGTCCAGCCCGAGTTGCCAGTCCATGCGGTCCAGCCCGAGTTGCCAGTCCATGCGGTCCAGCCCGAGTTGCCAGTCCATGCGGTCCAGCCCGAGTTGCCAGTCCATGCGGTCCAGCCCGAGTTGCCAGTCCATGCGGTCCAGCCCGAGTTGCCAGTCCATGCGGTCCAGCCCGAGTTGCCAGTCCATGCGGTCCAGCCCGAGTTGCCAGTCCATGCGGTCCAGCCCGAGTTGCCAGTCCATGCGGTCCAGCCCGAGTTGCCAGTCCATGCGGTCCAGCCCGAGTTGCCAGTCCATGCGGTCCAGCCCGAGTTACCACTTGGTGCTGTCTGCCCTCAGGCTTCTCAAAGTGCTGTCTGCCCTCAGGCTTCTCAAAGTGCTGTCTGCCCTCAGGCTTCTCAAAGTGCTGTCTGCCCTCAAGCTTCTTAAAGTGCTGTCCCTGCCAGGCCTGCCGCCCAGTCCGGGCCTGCTGGCAAGCCTTCTGCCCAGTCCGGGCCTGCTGGCAAGCCTTCTGCCCAGTCTGGGCCTGCTGGCAAGCCTTCTGCCCAGTCCGGGCCTGCTCCCAAGCCTGCCGCCCAGCCTGGGCCTGCTCCCAAGCCTGCCGCCCAGCCTGGGCCTGCTCCCAAGCCTGCCGCCCAGTCCGGGCCTGCTCCCAAGCCTGCCGCCCAGTCCGGGCCTGCTCCCAAGCCTGCCGCCCAGTCCGGGCCTGCTCCCAAGCCTGCCGCCCAGTCCGGGCCTGCTCCCAAGCCTGCCGCCCAGTCCGGGCCTGCTCCCAAGCCTGCCGCCCAGTCCGGGCCTGCTCCCAAGCCTGCCGCCCAGTCCGGGCCTGCTCCCAAGCCTGCCGCCCAGTCCGGGCCTGCTCCCAAGCCTGCCGCCCAGTCCGGGCCTGCTCCCAAGCCTGCCGCCCAGTCCGGGCCTGCTCCCAAGCCTGCCGCCCAGTCCGAACCATCTGTTGCCAAGGGTGCCAAGTGTGAGCTGTCATCTACCTTTGAGGGGCAACTTTCTCAATTTAGTGCTCTACTGAGGTTTTGTGCTTCTTATTTCCCCTCAGTACCTAGCCTTGCCAGTGACCCAAAGAGGCAAGTTTTGTTTTTGTTAACACATTTTAGAGGAGAGGCTATGGAATGGGCAAACCCTTTTGTTGAGTCTGATCACTCCATTCTATCTGACTTACAACTATTTGTCGAGGCAGTGATCAACAAGTTTTCACCAACACCTCCCGCTATGCCATCTTACGGGGCCTCCGTATTGTCAGCAGTTCCACCCATCTCACCTGACCTAGAGATTCCTTTGTGCTCCACCCAATTGTTTCAAACTGCTGTTCCAGGGAATTCTCGCAAGAAAAAAAAGCGAAAGAGAGCAAGGTCTACGGAGCTTGAACTGGCAGCTGGCATAGTCTCCTTTGCCCGTCCACCCATGGACGAGGACTTTTCTGCTGGGCCCCCAATTTTGGACTATGATTCTGATGAATTCAGACATTGGTGGTAATTTGGGCGTCTGGAATCCGCCCTTAAGGGAGGGGTACTGTCACGATCCGCCTGGCAGATCCTACCTTTTGGACTTTATTATTTGTATTTGTTCTTTTTATGTAGTTGCAGCAGTACCTCTGATGTCCAGAGGTGCTGCTATTGTGCATTTCTTGTGCTTTAAGGGTTAACTTTTCTGTTCTCCAATTATTCCATGCACCTGGGGTGTGGTCTCTTTTTCCCTTTATATACCTGTTACTCCCAGCACACAGGGCTAGTTTCTGGACATTTATATTATTTCCTGCATCAGCCTGCACCTGGTAATTACCACTACTCCTGACTACCTGTTATTTATACTTGTCTGCAAATAAACACAGAGTGTTTTCACCATATTCATGACTCCTAGCTGTACTTCTGTTTGTAACCGTGACACCGGTGGGTTTAAATCTGTCAGAAAATCTTGAAATGGAGGCTAAAGCATAAGGGGAGTTTAGTCAACATCCCCAAATGTTTTCATATTTTAAAGGAAACGTTTTGCTGCTATATACTAACTGTTCATGTCCAGTTGTGTTATGTACTAAATTAATTCCAAATGGACGCATGAGGTTGTGGAAGCCATTCATTTACTGGCCATGCAGACCTTGAGTAGCAGAAAAACCTTTACTAAATATTGCATTAGATTATTTAATGTATCATCTAGTTGAAGGCCAAAGATGCAAATGTTAGGTGAACATAATGTTTATAATATAATGTTTTTTTACCCCAGTTTTTTTTGATGCAGTAAAGAATTCCTATCCAAAATTGTTTAATGTTCGGACATTGATAGAGGAGATGCCAGAAATTACAACAGGGGTCACTACGTTTCGGACATTTGGTAGTTCGATCAGGAATAACTTTGGCCAGTCTGCATACAGTGAGGCATGTTCAATGGAGCATATCAATCTGAAACTGTTGGAATTTCAAGGAAGTAATCGCCTTTCAAAAACTATTGAGAATTGTATCCCAGTCTTCATCTCACAGGGGCCAAGGTCCTCTTCCCATTTTTCTTTTTACCGCACAAGATTATTGTTATCATATTCATCTATTAAGAGTATGTGAATGAGAACCTTCAAATATACCACTAAAACATATTTTTGAGGATCCCAAATTCTTCTCCAAGTTGTGTAAATGAATTGAGAACCTCATTAACATATAGTTTCCCAGTGGTACAGACACCCTATCTACATCATTGAGAACTCTCATGTATCGCTTTGAGTTTATTAAATTTAGTAAGGCCCCATAAAGAAGTATAAGGATCTATGCCTTTACCATGTAATATAATATTTGTAGCTTTCCAAACCTTTATTGCATGATGAAGCAGGGTACAGTATTTAAACAGGCTCTGAACACTACTCAGTATTAGTGTAACAGGTCCTCTACAACAGCTTTTGGCTCTATATTTCTTGCACTATCCTTAGTTACCCTCTTCTATTGTTACCCTTGTGTTTGACTTTGGCTAGTTATTGTCCTTGTTATTGGATTCTATTTTGGCACTTCGCTAGTCAACTTGTGTACCAGACCTTGGATTGTCAACCACGCTATTGTTTGTTCTTCTGCTCCTGCAACCGTCTCCAGCCATCATGCCATAGGGTAGTTCTGAGGGCTGCAGTCTGCGAGTTCACAGCAACAAAACCCATACCACCTTGCAGCGGTACTTGGTGAGGACCAGGACTCTCGTTAGACTCTGCACCTCCGATCTGTCAGCACCAATTATGGCCGATAGTTGGTATCCAGCTCTTTGCTACTGGTTGTGACACCACCCAGGTCTTTTCAGTCAACTTGCAGGAGGTAATAGGTTATTTCTTTGCTTGACCAGTGAACAAACCAGGAAAAACCCAGCAAATAAAGGAATGTAAACAAATGGAGGAAAAACCAGTAAGGCGTGATTACTATAGGGTCATAAGTTAGTAATGTGGAATTTGCAAATATAGGCATAGAAGGGGTGGGAAAATGGGCTAGTTCAGTAAACAGTCACAGGATAAACATATAATAAAGTATACACATATTCTGCGTGGTATAAAATAATTAACATCAATTAGATGAAAAACTTATATTAGTATATACCTTTCCCATTGACTAATACAAACCAATAATCTATAAATATTATTTTTACAAAAACAATAACTTGCACACTTCACTGTAATGCTCTCCGACTATCTCTGCATATGTAGTGCCCTAAAATTGAGTATCCTCCCTGCAAATTGGGAATTGCCCTTAATGATGTGAGAAAACCTTTTTTTATTAATAAGAAGTGACAGATGTGAAAAATAGTATACAATATTTCAACAGGAATCAGTGGCATACAGTAAGAGAAATACCATAATTACACTTGTAATAACATGACTATAATGTACATAAATATAACTGAGAAAGATAATTGTGAGAGATAGTGTGTGTATGAAGAGAAGCAATGTATATAGGAAGATGACAGTCTGTTTATGGAGAGTAGCAGTGGGATTGTGTGTTTGAAGAACAGTAGTGTATGTACAGTGGTTTGCAAGAGTATTCAATCTCCTAAAAAGTCAACAGATTTGTCTTTATTACAAACGGCACTAAAACAGATTGTTTCTCTCCCCCTCTGTCCCCCTCTCCCTCCCCTCTGTGTGTGACATTATTCCCTTGTTACCCACTTCTGTCCCCACAACGTGTATGACTTCTCTCTCCATCTTAGAAAGTCACATATAGGGATGCAATTTTCTTGACAGGCAAGCACCATCCCACATGTGCAGACAGAAAGCAAACCAGACAGAAGAGTCTGCTTCCTACAATATAAATCCCCGGAATGCGGCTGGAAGAAGGTAAGTGTGGGAGGGCTCTAGATGTAATGTGGCTGTTCTTGGAGGAGAATGGTGTATGGACATCTGGTAGGGGAATTGCCTAACCCTGGAAAGGAAGCTATGTTTTTATATGGTGTAAATGCTGTTATCTTATGTATTTTATGTGAGTATCATTAATATTAAATATTATAACTTTTTAAGTAATGTACCAGAAACTATTTTCTTTCTTCTTTCTATATGGTAAACACCCCTGTCTACATTGGTCTATATTGTGATATATATGTATGAGTCAATTGAAGAAAACAGAAGATACAAACGTGGAGGCATACTCAACAAGTATTGAATACAGACATAAGTCTAGTAAGTGCAGGAACTTTAGGGTGCCATATAGCAATAACATGATGTATGGAAGATTACATTTTGGTTTTTGGAATCTTCATCTTTTTCTCACTATTATAATAACGCATGATGGTTTACTCATTATTAGTTTAAATTTACTACACAATTTTTTGCATTTTTTATTTATTTAAATGCACATTGAGGAGGAATTAATGAGATTTGTGGAAGCATATATGAGAAAGCATTCTCATGGAGAAAGTGGTGACTGTTTCAATTGAATTAGACATTGAGGGCCTGAATCACTAAGGAACACAAAGGAAACGTAATGTGCATTTTTTTTAAAAAAACATATGTTAATCAGGTAAACGCGCATTCCTTTTCAACAAGAAACAGATGTGAAGATACATCTGGTGATGAATACGGGTCTAGGTCCGCTCTGCTCTACTAGACAGTACACTGCAGGATATGGCCAATATATATGTAGAATATAAAGTCACAAAACAACGCACACACACAATAAAAACTATTCAACTATTGTCACCTGTTAATAATATAGTCATTAATGACAAAACATTTAAAAAAGTTTTATTTTAACCCCCCCATGAAATATATTTATTAAGAGGTAGTTAATGTCTACTGTATAAAGCATACATTTTTACAGTTGCTTCAGTTTGCAAACACATGTTTTATTATATATACTCAGCCATTATCACTAGCAATCGACACTTAGCCACGACCTGTAGATGGAGCAATAGATAAGTCTGACAACCAAGAAACTTAGAGATACCCATACATTGAATTGGACGCTGCTTTGTGTGCTTGAGCTCGGCCCATTCCTTTCCCCTTTCCATCATGAAAATGTAGCCTATAGTATTGGTTTTGTGCTTGAAAATGAATTGAAAGCTGCTGTGTTCTGTGGCGCATGGCCTGGATCTGGACATGAGCAAAGTAATTGTGAGCCTTATAAGCAATAAATCATCACTTATGCTCCTTAATAAATCAGGCCCTGAGTGCATCAAGACTCATTTACATACAATTGTTTTCTTTTGAGAATGGTGCATGGGCTATTAATTTAACAATGTAGTAAGAGTGAGAACAATAAATATAATGGGGGTAAGGACTATTAATTTATTGGTTTTGGCTATTCATTGAATGTTGGGATAGTTGTGGTTGGTGGGGACTATTTAATGATGGGGTCGTTGTGGCACCTATTCATTTATAGTGTGGTGATGGGACTATTATTTTAATGCTGGGGTGGTTTGGGTAAATTTTAATTCAATGAGAGACTGAGTTGAGGGAGAATAAGGACTATATATAAAGTGTTAATGCTATTAATTTAATATTGTGGCTGGTAGCTGGAAATAGGCCTATTTATTAAATGTGAATCCTATTAATTTAATTTCATGAAGCAGGCGTAATTATTAAATGTGGGTGCTGCTGATTTAATGTTGGGTCAGATTAGAAGAGGGAGACTTAGGGTGTTCACTAGATGGTTTGCTTTCCATTAAATAAATCATACCTATCTCTTTTTCAAACAGGGCCAGGTGCGCACTCGGTGGGGAGCGGGGGGTTCAGTTGCCTGACCCCCAAGCAGTTTGGCCAGTAATAGTGTGATTGAGGACCAAGAAGTATGTACAGGAGAAAATCAACACTTCATTCCAGTGTCTGCTCCTGTCACACTGCATCCCAGAGAATCACCCCTCCCCCATTACCTAACTGTATATGGCATTCCGCCTAATTGCACACTTGTGACTCTTTAATATGTTGATCTTCTACATGAGCTGGATTGAGCAGGGGGAGTTCAGGAGACATGCTTGGCCCACCTCTCTCATAGGGTCCTCTGGACTATGTACTCCCGGGATTGGATGCATCAATGGCTGCACTGGTTGCAGCTCATTGACTGACCTCATCCTTACACCCACACCTCCAAGCTGGTGTCAGTATGCGAGCACCTAAGGCAAACTGTGTACAGAGGGGGCAACCAATCTGTAAATTCTGGCTGGTATTGAGGTATAATAGATCTTGTCTGTTTAATTAATGAAAACTACTGCTAATCATTGTATTTATATTATATTGTATTGCTGAATGCAATGTTTGTATTGTTGTTTGAATATTCATGTAAAGTGCATTTGCCTTTACAGCTGGCAAAACACCCCAAAACAATAAAATTCCAAGTAAATATGCCAAAAGCTTTTATTTCCAGTACAGGAAAATCCTATTTTATGATAAACAAGTGCTTTCTTATTCATCAGAGTTTTATTGTGATAACAGTTATGTATGATTTTGTAAGTATATATATTTACTGTATATGTTTATTTGTATAAACATATATACAAATTTTCAACAATGATTTTTATTGAAAGTTTTGCATTTAGCAAAGCAAAAAAATAAATGGGGGGGTATATTTGCATATACCGTATATATCAGACAATGCAGCCTCAGAATACATATATACAATTTTGAGTGTTTAAAATGCCCCCTAAACGCACTGGCAGCAGCCATTTTGTCAGCAGAATCAATATTTATTAGCATGCAGCTCATCATCCTCATTAGCTTCTACCATTTACTGCTGCCTGTCTCTCAATGTTCCTTGGCCCTGCCTTCCGGTGTGGCAATAACAGATGAAAATCATTAAAAAAATGCTTTATTATTCACATAATTTTTATAATATTAAAGATTTAAATAATGTATTTTTTAACTAGCATATACATATATTATTATAGATTTGTAAGGCGCCACAGTGCTCCACAGTGCCGTATAGTAAACATGGTTACATAACATGTGACTGACCCATATATATAATATATATTATTTTAGACTGTAGGGGCCCCTTTCCTAAGTGCCACAGGTCGTCCAAAGCCTTATTCATCTCTGGCCAAATGGGATATAAACAGGTAGTAAAGAAAAATATGCCCATATATAAACTAGGACCATTTTCTAAGCTGATATCAAAAGTCACAACCGGTAGTGCCTCATCTACATGCTTAATATTCCACCATTTGTCATACCTATTCTAAATTAAACTGCTTCTCAATAATTCAAGTAAACCAGAGTATAGGATGAGAAGTGGTTGGAGAGTGGTCTAGTACTGTCTAAATTATTAGCCATGCCACTTTCTGATGGTGATGCACACTCTGGTGGTGTGGCATGGAAACCCCCTTGAAAAACTCTTGCTTTTGCTCTAAGGGCCCCAACATTCCAGGATCCAGTCATTCAGCAACTGAACTTAACACAATAGCAGCAGCATCAGTTAGTCAAAACTGCAAGAACAGGTAGGAAAAACCATCACAGTTTGTCAACTGTCCCATTATTGGTCGGTCAGTGCAGATTTTGAGGAACTGTCTCACAGGTCAGAACTTTTCCCTGTTAGTGGTACAAAGTTGAGATATGGGTTTACCTCCCAACTGTACTCACTTAGGCAAGACATTTCTGATTTGAAGGGCATGTCCTGCTGTCCGACATAAAATGTTTTTAACTTTTATCCCAATTTGTGGACAGTTGGTAGTTTATGTCTCACTGAGTGATGGAGTGTTTGTAGGGAAAGTGCTTGGGGATGGCCCCTAATGCAAGATGGCCACATCCAGTGTAACCACTAGTGTGCTGCTGCTGCCTGGTGCAAGACATACTGGGCCTGATTCAATAATGAACATAATTGCCAATATGTGCCATATTTTGCATAAAGTTGCACTGTGCATGCCCTGAAATGGACTACACCATTGAACGCAAGTATATCCAATTCACGCACACTTCCAACAGCCTACAATTTCATGGGCAGAATGGGGGAGGGAGGGGACAATGTACATAGTCGATGTAAAGTAAAGGTGTGCCAAGGTCGAGCGAACGCAGCAGCATCTGATACAAACTTTGAGCATCTCTAAGATTTGTGGTTTCACTTGCACCAGCTACAGGGCAGGTGTAAGTGGCGAGTAATAATGATGACAATCGCGTATGTATGCTAGAACATGTGTTTTCAATCAAGAGCAAATGTAAAAATTTATTTTATGTTAAACAGTCATTAATAACATCCTGATAAATGGTTTTTATTCCAAGAAAAACAAGTCACTTTTTAATGTTTTTCCTAATAAATATATTATTAACAGGTGCTAATGTATTTAATAATATTTTTCAATCTCTGCATTCTCTCAGGACTTTATGTTCCACATATGTATTGTATGTCTGCTGATTTAATCTGCTAGTACTAATTGGTCCCTCTATAAATTTAAGGCAGGGAGGGTTTAGCCTCCCTACCTGTTAAAGCTTTCAGTTCTTGGTTGCTGACCTGCTCCTGTATATTGTGCTGATTTCTGGATTGATTTTCTGTGTATGATATTTGTCTTGTTTCCTGGACTGTGATTTATTGCTGCTGGCCATGACCTTTTGCTTGTGACTCCGATTTTCTTGTTTTCTGCCGGCTCTGACCCTTGACTGAACCTCACCTTGCTGCCTGCTTCTGTCATTGGACGCCAGATTGTTCCTGACTACGCTTATCTCCTGTCATCACCCTCTATACCACTCTGCGGTAATATTCAAAAGCTTACACTACGCTGAGTTTAAGACCTAAGGGGGCATCTGAGTACCTGTGAGCGTAACGAGCTCTAGGGGAAACGTGGCTGCTATAGGTGAAGACCTCTACATCCTGTTCTGCAAGCTTATGATAGTAGCCGTAACAGTATAGTCATCAAAATTCCTTGATTTCACACTTACCCTAGACCTAAGCAACGTTAACCATTCTACCGGTTTCTGACTGTTAACAGTCGCGGCGGCTGCGGGCACCGCCGCACCTGCTGCCTGCGGGCGTCCCGGCCATCTCTATGACGACCGGGACGTCACTTCCGGTATCTTCGTCCCGGTTGCCTGGGCAACAACCGGGGCGCTGGGGATCTCCCGATGCCGCGCCCGGCCAGCTGTCAAAACAGCCGGGTGCGTGCACACAGGATTAGACAAGGCCAGCCATGTAGGCTGTGTGTGATCAGCTAATCAAGGCTGATTTAGGGTTTAGCTTACTGCTATTACTCTGCATATACCATTGGCTGCAGGCTCTGCATTTTAATTATTCTGCTGCTGGGAACACATTCTGAACTGTGTTCTGATTGTCCATCTGTACTATTTAAGGCAGTGAGGACTGAGCCTCACTGCCAGTTATAGCATCCTGTTCCAGTACTGCTGCCTGCTCCTGTTCCTGTCTTTGGTGTTGAAACCTGTGATTGATTACCCGTGTATGACCTTTGCCTGTTCCTGGATTCTGAACCTGTGCCTGTGACCTTGTCCTTTCTAGCTGTACCTGACATACTCTCTGGTGCCCTGTCCAGTCCGCTGATCAATGGCCTGCCGCTACTCTGCATGCAACTTCCTATACCTGTGCGCTACTGTGTAAACATAAACTCATACTACTCTGAGCATAAGACCTGGGGGCATCTGAACACCTGTGAGCATAACCAGTCTCTACTGGAAAGGCGGCTGCTAAATATGAAGACCTCTTCAACCTATGAGTTTATGCTGCACTGGTGGCCATAACACTGACATGATGGGCCTACAAGTGTTTGTTGGCAATCAACTGCCGACCCAGCTGGCTACCCCACAAATATATATATATCTTCATGTGCCAACAAAAAGCCTTAGTCCTCTGGCTATTACTGTGTTTAGCATAACATGCACCTTTGAAGAGAGCTTCAAGTTATGTAACACTTCACACTTCTGCCGAGCCCGGCAAATGTATATAAAAAGTTCTCCCATAGAAGTAATATATGCTGGTAAAATGACAGATGCTTGCTAATCTAATTATTTTACTTTTCTTTTTACAGCTCAAGAAGACAGCCATATTGGCCAACCCACTTCCCCAGATTACAGCCCCACTAACCAGGATCCCCTCCCCTTCCTGCGTTATCTCATTTCAAAAAATGAAAAATATCTCAAAAATTAAACATTGTCGAAAAAAATGAAAAAAATATGGATTTACTTTGAATCTTTGTAATCTTTGAGACTTTTTCCCCCTGTTTTTCTTCTGTTTTTGTTGTATATAAAAAAAGTTTATTCCTGTTATTGAGTTCCATAATGAAGGGACATTTTGAACATAAAGTAATATCTGATATATTGTATATATTTGTTCCTTTCTAATGATTATTAACTTCCATACATTTTTTAAGAAAAGGTAGTTTATGATAAGGCTATCAGGACATAAAAAAAAATGAGATCATCCCCTTTTACTTTAATAAACAAGGTAATTGTTTCCTTTCCCCAAACATTATGGGCTGAAAGCCATTGTCATCATATGGGATCCAGTCATAATATTGTCATAAATCATTACATTTTTACAAAGTAAAGAAAAAAAAATGCCCCCCCCTTCCAAACAGCTGAAACAACTGTAGTGCTGCCAGCCTAGACAGAAACTGGAAACAATTGTGGGCCAAACAGCATTAATTGTTGTTTTACTATTAGTTGTTTCACTATTACCAGCATTTGGCTTTGCCTCCCGCAGCATAGGATCAGGGCCGGTGCTAGGGTCCACGGCGCCCTAGGCATTTTTAAAAAAGCGGCGCCCTCCCCCCGCAAAAATCGCCGCCCCCCACCCCCGCAAAAATCGCCGCCCTCCTCTCCTTACCTTGTCTCACCACCGCCGCCTCTCTGCTCCGTCTCCTCCCCTCCACTCACTAACACTAGTAAGTGGAGGGGAGGAGATGGAGCAGAGAGGCGGCAGTGGTGACAAAATAGCCTCTTCCCCCCTCCCCGTGCATCTGATGCTGTGCGGCGGCCGTGACAGGTATGGTCAGCGGTCGCCGCACAGTTTAAAAGCCTTTTATTATTCTGTAGCGCCCTCCAGAGCTGGGCCTGCATAGGATCCCCCTGCCATAATGGGAACCAACCCCAGAGTATTCAGTACTGGGCTGCACTCCCTAGCCGTAAGTGTAAACATCATTTTTAATGCTATAAATGACACACACATTATTGGTCACCTACATGAAAGGTCTGTCATCTGTAATACATTGTGTGATTCAAATGAAAGCAAAACCCTGGTAGATGATGCAAAATCAGCTACCCTGCAAAGTTAGCTCTTTGTAAATATATTATTTATATTATTGAAAATGTATATTACTATACATTATTATACATTGAAATAAACAAATAAATAGTTGAGGTGAGTTGTGGTGAGTTTATTTTACAGTAAATAGCCTTGAGATTAGTTTGCAAGAGTTCTTAGATACATACAATATTCTGTATATAAATATAAAAAATATCGTAAAACCAAATCCATAAATAAGGTAAATAATGTTGTATTTATCTAAGAACTCTTTTGCAAAGTAAATTCAAAACTAATTGTTATAAAATAAACTCAACTCAATGCAACTCAACTCAAGCTAAAGATTCTATTAATAATACCAGTGCAAAGTGTGCTCTCAAGTGCATGTGCCGTGCAAACCAAGAATTGGTTCGATCCTGTAATCTGCCCCTTCCCTCCCCTGTTTTACCCTTCAAGTCATAGGTAGTAGTAAGTGTCATTTGCTTTCGGACATGAATTGCATGTCATTGCATTAACTGGTGCAAGGTCTGTTTATGTTACGATTCTTACCTGTCCCGGTTCCAGTTTTATATTTAAACCTCGCTCTTACACTTCTGCAGTGTCAGAGCAACATGTATGCTTCCTGACTCTTGGTACAGCATTCTGTGGTGCTTGATACTTGTTCCTTCCCTGTGAATGCTGCTGCTGACTTCCGGTGTACCAGACATCTGCTTTGGCTGACATCTTTCCTGTCTGTGGTTTGATTTCTGTATACTGAAACTTGGCTGCGTTTGACTACCCGCTGTTTACTGAATCTGTATTTGTCCGCCTGTATATGTGTACCATAACCCGGGTTGTCTAGACATTACTACTGCTATTGAATCTGTACCTCATAACCATCTTGTGTACCAGAACCTGGCTAACCCTGATCCTACTATTGCCTGCCATGTTTGTACTTCGCTGCCAGCTAGTGTACCAGAACCCGGCTTGTCTTGACACTATAATGCTTTCATCTGGTTTTACCTGCATTACCTGCATACAGTGGTTCAGTGTTACTGTGCTCTACCATCCACAGTGCTGCATCTTGCGGCTATTCTTGGTGAACACCTGAGAACTCGCTAGACTCTGCACCACTGGTCAGTCAGTGTCAATCCAGATTAGCATTTAGAATCCTACAACTAGGTTTGTTACAGTTTCTGACCAAGAGTGGAGCTATTTCACAGAAGACACAGCACCCAAAGGAACTTACGTCTGCAGATGAATTAGGCCCATAATGCCCCACATTGCGCGAGAGCTTCTGTAAGTATTAAAATAACTTTGGGGACAGAGCACTTTATGCTTGTTGGATTGCACCTACAGAAGAGATATGGGAGTCTTCTGAGATGAGCAATACAACATACCCCTGACTGGATCCAAAATTCAAACAATTTTGGATTGGGGTTAAGGCTATACAAATTTAAGAATTGCTTTTTGAATAACTGTATAGACTGTGGACTATTACTTGTATGGTCTGAAAATAATATATTAGTTTCAGAAGAATATTCATTTTTAGCTATAATCCTACCCAGCAAAGACATTATCAGAGGTTTCCAGGTAGTTAGATCTTTTTTAGTTATAGTAGGGGAAAGTTTGCTAGATATAGTGTATCATATGAAGAAGTAACAATGATTCCTAAGTATTTCAGGCTGCAATTGGGAAGACCCAGGTCAGCGCAAAAAAGCCCTTGATCTGGGTTGCCTTGCACTTAGTTTTTCTGCAGCATCTTAGCTATGAGTGCACATAAGGCTTGGGATCATAGCCCTGCCCCGAGCCTTATGCTACTTAGCCACCAATATTTTCTTTATGGGAGAGTTGGTCAGGACCTCCATTGAGACTGAGGGGCATAGAGTTGCCCTCCCTACTTCCACAGCCATGCATGCTCATCAAGGGGGCAGTTAAGGGGCCCTCCAGTAATGTTGGGGGGCACTGAAGTAGTCTTCCCTGTTCTCCCCACAGCCCTGCTTAATACTTTCTTCGGCAAGCTGTGTGGCATCGGCAAGGGCTGGAAGGGCAATGAGTATCCCCCTGCTCATGAGCTACATGAATATTTCCATGGAGCATGCAGTGAGTCCACCGGTTACGGCTAGCCATGTAGCCATCGCCGGCACCCTCAGCCCTGCATAATGTCCAAGTGGAGTAAGTTTCTCTTGATGATGCGTTAACTGCTTTCTATGATTGTCACAGTACTAACGCAGATTTGTCAGGGTTGGGCGCATACCCCTACAAGCTTGTTATTGTGTTTGCACACGCCTTTTGAAATGAAAAACAGCATGGGAGTGGGCCAGTGCAATCTGGATGGTCACAGGGGCATTGGGATTGCTGGGAATGAAATGATGCATGGTGCCTGTACAGCCAATTTTGTCTGGGTACATCTGTCTGTGTGTTATGTGATCTGCCAGGGTAATTTTCAGGACACTGCATTACTACACGGTTAAGGAACTTGTGTACATGGTGCATGCTTGTTGGGGCATGTTTCTATTGGATTTCAACTGAGTGCGGACATACTACTATGCTGAGAGCTGGAAATGACAGCTATGGAGCCCATAGTATGGTGAAAGCAGATAACATTTATTGAGCAAATATAATCCAGATAGTACAGAAAATTGTACAAATCGAATATTGCAGACACTGAACAATGGATCTCTGAGTGAGGCTGAAAGCAGGTAACAACAAAGAACATGGTGCAGGTGAACAAGCAGAGTGGAAAGAAACCAGGATGTCGACTAGCAGCTTGCAGTAGTCGCAGGGAACAGGAGAAGTAACAGGAGTAACAAATGAGAACAACATTATCAGTGCCAGCAAGATCAATGACCAGCAACAGGGGACTGAGGGAGCCAGGCATAAATAAGGAGAGAACAGGTGCAGATAATTAGCAAGTGCAGCAGGTTAGCCCCTCGTACTGAGAGAAAAGGCAAGGCACGATACCAGCACCTCTGGTGGTTAAGAGGTACTTCAGGGTACATTCAAATAATATCAAGTCCAGTGGAGTCCAAAACACACTAGCTGCCAAGACAAAGCAGCATACTGAAGCGATGCTGCAGTAGAAGCGAATGCAGATCCTGACAATGTGCTTATGGCCCTGTTATGAGACTTACCATAACTTGAGTGGTGTATACATTTGTCGGCTTGCTAATTTGAAAAACAGGCAAGGCCTCACTGAGAAATGCTATGCCTCCAACAACACCCATTGTTTTAGAGGGATGGAGAGCGGGTTCTTGCTTGCATGTCTGCGATGTGGTGGGGGTTATGCCACCAAGTCAGGTCATACAGCCACCTGGGTTGGTTGGGCCATGAGCCCTTCCACGGTTTGTCATTGGTTTTCGCTTTCCGATCACAGGGTTAGAAGCTCATCAGTTAAAAATTTAAAATCAGTAGTTTTGTTTACGGTCATACAGGCGTAGAAGATTAGCAGGGAGGTCTCATTGGGGCACATATCTGGCCCTTTCTTAGATCCGCTTTTTTGAGTTTTTGTCATTCCCCAGATAGAGGTGGTTCCTATTCTACAGTGGGGAAGTTCTGGTTGATCCAACACTTGCAATTTCCGCCAGGTGCATCGGTTAAAGACGTTATTCCTGATCCGTGATGTACTGTGCCTTTTCAATCGTTTGAGCCTGCCTTGGAAATCGTTGAGGGTTTTTGAAGGGAGGCCTTTCTGGCTAAGGTGGATAGTAAATCCGCCTTTCGTGTCCTTACACTGTAACTTAGGTCATTTCCGTTCATGGGTTTAAGTTAAACATTGATTTCTACACGGACAAGTGTCTCCCCAAGGAATGTGCTGTTTCCTGTACATTTTTCTAATGCTTCAATTCCATCCTGCATTGGTGTGTTTATGTGTGGACAGGACAATCCGGAATTGCCAATTCTTTGGACAATTTCCTGGTAGTGGGGACAGATAAGTTCATAACCTGCTCGGACACCTAGTCATCTGTTATTGTGCATTTCGTTCAGAGGGATCCTGTTGCACAGGATAAGGTTAAGGGCCCCACTGCTCATCTGTCTTATATTAGCATTGAGATCAACATCATATTAGGGCTCCGTTGGCTGCCTGATGATGAGGTCGGTAAACTACACTCGATGATCGCTGACGTCTTGAAGTCCCCTAAGTTGGTGTTGAAGAATGTGCAATCTATTTTGGGCCTGTTCCATTTCGCCTGTAGGGTGCATCTTCCCTCCAGTAATTAGCATGCCGCATAGACTGGTTTTGCGTTGCCTTCATTTTGATAGTAATTTCTGGACCAGGCATGTACCAGGTGTCGAGAATGGGCTGGCTGATTCTTTGTCGTGAGGGTTCTGGGATAAGTCTAGGGCTCTGGCGCTGGATGCTGCCTTCATTGGGTGTCCTTGTCCTGCTTCTGTATGGCAGATTCTCAAGCCAGCATAGAAGGTTTGGCAGGATTGTCACTTATACTTGCCACCCTGCGAAAGTATCAGTTCTTGAGTGAACCAGGCATGGCCAGAAAACATTAGCAGCATCAGCAGAGGTGTTGTGTTCCGTCAGCCCGGAGGGGTCACATGTTCTCGGCTGTTTGGAATAAGGGATGCCCAAGTTTAAAGATACAGATGCACCTTGGTTAAATGGTTCTCCATGAATTTATATTGAGAGAATAAATGACCCTCATTGTTATATAAGGAACATTGGTCCTAGCCGAATTGCTTTATCATTTTCTCTTCCACCATCCAATGTTTGTATTTTAATAAACTCCTTTATTTGTCAAGGTCTGTTTTTTGTCCTTTATTATTAGTAGATTGGTGAGAAGTGAGGTAAAGAGGGTGTTGACTATCATGTGAGAACATGCACCATTTTATTGCAAAAGGCATGCAGGGAATTGGGAAAATGTCAAAGACATTGGAGTTTTAAAGCCTGACTTCACTGTCTGTCATGCTAAAAATGTGGAAAATGTTGACAAAAATGAAAACATCATCCTCAAATTGTCTTCTAAATCCTCACGAACATTGCAATGAATGATACTCAATATCAGTGTAAACAGATGTCTTATCTCATGTTCCATTTATGAACACATGCAGGTACCCACACCCTGAATGGCTTTCAGAGAGAAATAACTGTAAACAGGTGAGTTTGTACCTGGAAATACCATTTCCATCAGGTCTTCAATGGAAGAAATGCTAAAGAATCAGTATTTTTCCAGCCTGACATTACAGGAAAGACATCTGTTCACTTGTGTCGCATGACAAACTCAGTCAAACACCGTCAAATTTAACAGGGAGTGGATGTCCAGTGTTGACATAGAGTCTGCACATTAGAGACTAATAAATCTGAATAATTAGAATGTGTTAAAAAAGCAGGTTGAAGAAATGAATGGCCAACAGCAACTTCAAGTGCAGTTGTTAGTGTTTTGCAAATTTATGAGCAAAATTCCTGGTTGCTTTAGATGTTTTAAGGAAAAAATAAATAGTCTGAATACTTTTTAAATAGATTCCCAAGCACCATTTCACATCTAATATTTGCAGCTTCACCTCTGACTTGTTTCTGGACCTTGTGGATTTTTGACAATATCCAGAGATCTATGAGACCAAAAAGCTCTATTAGGGTTGAATTCTAGAGGAGTTTTCAAACTGACCAATGCCATTCAAAATTATGTAAGTTGGTTTGATTGTCAGACCTTGTTTCTTGCTGTACTTCCTGACAAATGTCAGTGTTACTACGACTCTTCAATGACAAGTGCTTCAAAGCACAATATGTTGAAGACTCAAAAGGATTAATAGATATTTCTGAAAGAAAAGTTTAAATCCTAATTACAGATCTTGCTTTGCATAGGCCTAATATTTTGAGCTGCTTTTCTAAAGCATTTAAAATGTTGTCAAACATAAAGCAACTCTCAAGCTGTTAGAGCTGAGACATAAAATAAGTAACTAGAAATTACCACACAGGGAAAATATTATTGTTAAATTCAACTCTTATACCTTTAACCCATTATTTATTAATTTCTTCCATAAATTATCTATTGGAAGGTGGTCTTGAGAATACTGATATATAAGAAGGAAACAAAAAATAAATATAGTACTTTGCGTGGGCAGGAAATCGAGTATGCATCAGGGACTATCTATACTCACCTGATGTGGAAGTTCTGCTAGTGCTTGAGCCCCTGCTTTATTTACATACAACCTATTTACCAACCTGTGGTGTGACACTGGAGCTTTTCTGTCGGGGTAGTCCTGAAAATTGTCCCGAGGGCGGTTAGTGTGGACATCGCATCTGCTAATATCAGCTGACTTACCTGTCACATCCTCAGGGTGAGTGTTAAATCCATCAGCAGTGGGTGCCATTTCACGCACAGTTAGAGGTCAGTGACTGCAGAAGTGCTCCTATATCTTCCCTACTGTCCCTGGCATACCTTTGGTTGATATCCCGCTGTTTCTACATATAGACATATTTCACTAAACATCTAAATCTGCCTTGGGGGTCTTTAACTGTTTGATTTATTCTGCCTTAGTTACTCCCTATGACTAGCGGAGTGTACCTGCAGTTAATTTTGCTGAATACTAATCAGATGACAGGCTAAGGAGTGAAATCATCTCCTGGGGAGCAGTTTATTAAATAAAAGCAGAAGGAGTTTTTTTTGCCTTAATATGACACTTACACTCCCTTATTTCAGCACTGGATTGCCAACACTTGCTGTTACTCATTATTAGAGTGACTTAGTAGGGGGAGCGGTCACATTTACCCATTAGTTCCTACACTCACCAATATTTACTGCTATGCTTCCCTTGCAGCAAAGAGAACTTTACAAACTTTTACTGTATCCTAGTATGAAATATTGCAAAGTAGTTTTCTCACAAATATGTTGGAAATCTTGTGGAGACATCTCTATTCGGGATTGTCTGCTATCTCTGATGTGGATGTGTTACTCTTGCCTGCCAGCTAGTGGATTCATTACCTACTGACACAGGATTTTCTTTTGAAGTCTGATGCGAAACCAGCATTGCTATAATCAGGTGCTTTGCCTGGAACCTAACCAACATTCCTACCTTATTAAAGTGAAAAATAGCTTCTTAAGACTACTAAAATTTTAGTGAGGACATCCCTATTTCAGATGGGCTATCAACTCTGTAGTGGATCTCCCAGAATTGACGATCATTTTGTGGGTTTTGTGCACATTGCTTTTGTGATTTTCTTTTCAATCCAGGATTACTGTATGTCTTGAACTCGACAATAGTCTGCTCTGCCTGTAATTAACATCTGTATACAAGAGTATTTTTGTCTATACCCTTCTCCAGGCTGTGGATTGTTCTGATGGAACAAGTGTACAGACTACTTCAGCAGTGGACTACAGCCTACTGATTAGCAATTTTTGTGCATGAACTATCTACATTTCCTTTCAAATAATATTGAAGGAGTGGATGAAGCTCTGAGGGTAGTGTACATTTACATAATGTCCGGATCTGCTCTCTTCCTCTATAGCATCGCCTCAGGATGCTGCTTCATCTCGGCAGCTCCTGCCTCTGAGATTATATTGAACTTTATTATTGTGTTTCATTATGCTGGTCATTGTTGTTTTGTTGCTATACCTTATGGTTGTGCTATCCTGTTTCTCCTGTGCTCTGAGACTTTGCTGCTGACATCACTATACTGGATCTCTCTCCACTCAACCATTCTACCTCCATCTGCTGTATTCCTTTGCTACCAGTATTCAGCTTTACTCAGAAATCCCTGTGTAGTATCAGCAATATTTGGTTCGTAAACTGCAATCATATCATTTTACATCTTGCAAGCCTGCATATCTGCTGATTCATATGAGTATTTCAATATATTTCGATTTATGAGTTAATATGTGATCATTTGTACTAATGATGTCTCTTTCAGGAGGGTTGCTATTTGTGTTTATCCTGCATTAGTTGCATGCAAATCTATGTGTATAGTTAGAAAGAGTACCTAAGCTAGGTTCTAGAATGGTTAAACCTACACAAAACCAAAATAAGTCAGCCCCCTCATCCTTCCCAAGAGAGGAGGCAGACTACTTAAATAGTACTGACTTACTTTCTGGCAGCAGAAATTTTGAGTATCCTTATGCCCCTCATAGTTAAAAAATTGGAGGAGTTACAAACCTGACATTATTCTACGCTTGCCAGAAAGCTAACTGTAGAAAGATCACTACACTTGAACAACGAGTCAGTGATGCTGGGGATCAATCCCATGCCCAACAAAATGTGGTGGATACTTAGGCTAGAGCCATACTTTCCCTGATAGACAAGATGGATGACCTAGAAAATAGCATCACAGAAATAATCTACACTTTGTGGGAACACCTGAGTCTGTTAAGGGAGAACAATTGTTTGATTATTTGGGTGTCTCCATACTGAAAGCATTAGGTATCTGCTCTGAAACAAGTGATCCCCAAATTGAGAGGGCCCATCGTTTGGGTCCAGAGAGAGAGAGAGAGAGGGGCCTAGACAGACCTAGACTAGTTATTGCTAAGTTCTTGGACTTTAGAGTAAAAAAGAAAATACTTTCTGCATATCGAAAGACATCCAGATTATCTATTGATGATCACAGGATACTTATTTTCCAGGATTTTTCCACACTGGTCTCGCAAAAACGCCCAACATTTTCAGAAGTGTGCCAATATCTTCATGCGCATAACAAAAGATTTGCTTTAAGGTACCCAGCTAGACTACATGTTATTAAGAATGGTCAACTTGTATTTTTCATTGACCCAGTCTTGGCTAAAAACTATTTCCTTTCACCCCCTCAGCCACAAAGATCCCCTAATCACCCCTAGGGATTTCTCTTATGTAGTATTTTCAGATTAGCTTGAAAAAGGTCAATATATTAGACAGTTTCAGTTATTGAATTGTAGGATCTTCTTCTCTTTAATAGGGGAATAAAGATTATTTGATATGCTGAGCTGCCGTGACAATTCCTTATCTTAAATTACTGGTGGGAGGATAAAAAACCCTTTACCACGTAACAGCCATTCTAAACACTTAAAACTGAGCGATGTGCAAATTTTTGGGCCTTCTGATTTTCCCAACTTGTTTTAATTATTATTATCATTTACCACAGATTAGCCCCTCCTTCTGTTACCATGTTCGTGATTTAATGATCCGTATTACATTTACATAATCGCCCCTCTTACCTTACCCTTATTTTTCCTCATCACTGTTAGAGTCATTATTCTCAACAAATGTTATTATTACAAAGTTCCCTGCGAGCGTTGCTACATATGGCAACGTAAGCAAGTAGTTATATAGGTTTGGTTAAGTTAAGGAAATGGAGTAAGAAACTTGTCATGATGTTTTTGACTAATTTGGTTTATACTTTCATGATGTATGCACACGTGACAATGATATTTTTTTCAATATTAAAACTGACATTTTGTTTGCAGCTTGTTTCTGACAGCATGGACTTCTCTGTTTTGGGGTTTTCTCTGTTCGCTGGGACAAAGAGACTTACACCTACTGGTTGTGTTCACGATTAACAACTTTGACAGAGTAGGTATAGGATAACTAGTCCTTCTAGTCCTTCTAACATAGCTGCTGCCTTGTCTCATTATACCACAAAACACTGTAAACTGATATCTTGGAATATAGGGGGTTGAATTCTCCCATTAAAAGATGGAGAGCGATTACACATTTGGGCAAGTTACACTCAGACCTGGGGGTAAATGTATCAAGCAGAGATTTTTCCGGCGGGTTTGAAAAACCAATCAGATTCTAGCTATCATTTATTTAGTACATTCTACAAAATGATAGCTAGAATCTGATTAGTTGCTATAGGCAACATCTCCACTTTTCAAACCCGCCGAAAAACTCTCAGCTTAATACATTTACCCCCTGGTTTCCCTTCAAGAAACCCAATGGAGGGAAGGAGACAGCTCCACTCTTAAAACTAGATGGATGCTGAGTGCATTTCCACTCACTTTCGTGTTAAAGCCAGGGGAGTCGCTATTCTTTTTCATAAAGACCTCCAGTATGAAATTCATGACACCATTATTGATACGGAAGGTCGGTATATCATTATGGATGTAAAGATTAATCACTGAAGATATAATTTAGTTAATGTATACACCCCTAATTCCACTCTACATGCTTCCTGTAGTGACTTGCTAACTGTTTTGGCAGGTAGGGAGAACTCACAATTGATTCTTGGGGGGAATCTTAACACTGTTGACTACCCGGCTATTGACAAAATGTCCCCACTGGAGACAGCCTCACTGCACTCGTGGCAACATATTCGTAGCTAACGGACGTCCCTTAAGTTGACAGATCCATGGCTACTGCTCAACTCTTTGGACAAATCATATACCTTTTATTCGGCGGTTCATCGCTCTCTCTCTCTCTAGGATTGACTACATTTTGGTTGCTGATGCTTTAATTCCTTACATATTTAACGCATATTTACACAACATTCACACAACATTCTCATCTCTGATCATGTGCCCATATCTCTGTATTGCAGATAATCATCTGGGCAGTGTAATAATGCTTACTTGTTTACAGATGTCAGTTTGTTCGAGTTTGCTTGGAAATACCAGCCACAGGATTTTTAAAAAAGCCCACAATATGCATCTTCCACCAAGATGGCAAGGATTCATGGTTAAGGCATCAGCATATGTCAACAGCCAATGCCTTGCCTACATGGCACTAGATAAAAAAGACAATTTCAGGTTCTTAGCCAACTGCACAGTCAACGCAATGTCCAGCATGGTAGGTGTTGCAACACTAATGGCCAATGCCAGCGCAGAGTAGTTTCCTCACATTAGTCGATGCCAGCACTGAGAGAGGACTCCACATTTGTCAGCAACTAGTACCATGCCCAGCATGGTGCTAGAAAAATAGACATTACCAGATTCTTGCAAATCCAGCAGTTGCACTCGTCTCAGCTGTGGCCATATCCAACATGGCACATGGTGCATGGTGCAATGTCAACAGCTGGCAACAATTTCAGCATTGTCAAGGAGAAGATATCTGTCACCAATCCTCAGCATATATATCAGCAGCCAATGGGAGATATATACCTAGTTCATCACCAATTTCAATGGAACTCCAACATGACAAATGTTACAACTTCAGTGGCCAATGCCGCTTCCAGTGTGTTCAAAAGGACATGTGTCGCCAATGCTGCAGGTTTGATACATCAGATTGTACTATTAAGAGCAAATGTCACCAATGCGAATGATTCAATATTAGAATTGTTCGTAATGCCCGTGTGTTTAGACATTTGCTCAGGCAAATCTTTTTACACTTTTTTTTATTTTAAGGCAAATGGGAAGAAGCAGAAATAGTGGTGACTTGGTAAAAAGTTGTTTTTTTTTTAAAAAAAAAATGTTTATAGGGAACATGAGGGTTTGTTTGGAGAAAGAATGCGCAGGCTTTTAGGATATAATCACTGGGTCAGAAGTCTGGAGATCTTGGGGTACAGGCCTAGATCATTGGTTGAGGTAGCAGAAGAAAAACTAGTATGGCTGGCTAGGTATCCAAAACAGAATGAGACCAATGTATTGCATGCAAGTTTTAGAGATGGATCGTCATTCACAGAAAATAGCTACATGGCTCGTCGCCATGTATTAGCTGTAGAATTACTACAGTTATCCAAAGAACGGGTGAAGCGATCAAATGAACCATAACTGATTTCCTGAGCCATTCTCAATTTCACTGTACTGGCTGTGTGCTCCTCGACTTCATCTTCCAAAGCTTAGTCTGCAGGGGCTGGTGACACATCAATTTTTTTTTACCGGTTTCAGGTCTACAGGCTGTTCTTTAACCTGGACATATTTATCATCCTGCCTCAGGGTCTCCTCTGTAGTATTCTTCTGAAGCACAGTGTATCTCTTGTGTACAAGCTGTCTTAAATCAGATGACAGATTTCATGCTGCCTACATGTTCTGTGTCACAGTCTGTCTGAAGCAGATGTATTGCCCCTCCAGTTGTAATCATCATTCCTGTGTCTGCACAAGTTTGGCAGTTCTAATGTAGAGTTCATTGACATCACTGTTAGGCTTAAGGCAGCTAAGCTATTGGTAGCTTGTTTTATGGGGGCCCAAACAAACCAAGCACTTCAGCCACAAAAGTGGCACTTCTTGTCTCTGGAGTTCTTGGTTTGTTAAACTGTACATGTCATTTTCAATATCTTACATAAGGGTGGGTGGAAGGGCCCTAGGACAATTCTATATTGCACCACTTCTCCTTTCTGCCACTGCTGTGTGGCATTATTTCCTATATATGCTATGAACTGCCGTGTGTTTGTGTCGTTGCTCTTTCACTTAGCATCATAGTTGATGAGGTTGAAAAAAGACACCAGTCCATCAAGTTCAACCTATTTTGGATCTTCTGCAATCCTGCACTTATATCTGAAATTGATCCAGAGTAAGCAACTATCAATTTGTTTCAATTGTGAAAATCCCCCCAGACTCAATATTGCAGTCCTATGTTTACCCAATATCCATTACTATTCTTCATTTTAATTAATGGTCGTATCTCTTGATACACTCTTCCGCTAAAAAGTGTATCCAGCACTTCTGCCTCACAGCACTGGGGTCATGAGTACTTTTCCCGACCATGGCCCCTTTTTATGCATGCCAATACTTTGTTTGCCCTTGCAGCTGCTGCTTGACATTGAGCACTATTGCTAAGTCTACTGTCTACGAGCACTCCCAAATCCTTTTCCATTAGAGATTCTCCTAAATAAATTCCATTTTATTTATAGATTGCGTTCTTGCTTTTGATCCCTATATGCATAACATTGCCAGTTCCAGATGGGGTGCTGCCCTTACAGCCTGCTCCAGAAGAGGCACAGCCTGCTCCTGAGAGGAACTTGTTACTCCAATTCGCTCCAGGGACATTACGGACGGCTCAGTCCGAGTTGCCACTTAGTACGACATAGCCCGTTTTGCCGCTTAGTACGGCTCAGCCTGAGTTGCCACTTAGAATGGTTCAGTCTGAGTTTTCATTTATTGCTCCTCCCAATTCTGTCCGGTCCGAGGCTCCTCGCAGTGCTGACCGGTTCAAGTGGTGTTCGCTTTCCGAATCATCTCTGCCTGAGCCTTCCAAGTCATGTTCTCTGCCTGAGCCTTCCAAGTGTGTTCTCTTTCTGAAGCCTTGCCCTGCTGAAGGTGCCCAGTCTGGGCCATCTCCTGCCGAGGGTGCCCAGTCCGGGCCGTCTCCTGCTGAGGGTGCCCAGTCTGAACCGTCACCTTCCTTTTATGGGAACCTTTCACAATTTAGTGTCCTTCTGAGGTTTTCTGCTTCATATTTCCCCTCCGTACCAAGCCTTGTCAACAACCAAAGAAGGCAGATACTATTCCTGTTATCCCATTTTAGAGGAGAAGCCTTGGAATGGGTAAACCCCTTTATCGAGACTAATCACCCCTTCCTGTCTAATTTACAACTCTTTAATGTAGCAGTGATCATTTGCGTCATCTCTCACACTGCCAACTTGCAGATCATCTGTACATTTAGCAATATCTTCTATCAACCCAGTCCAGGAATTACCGTTGTGTTCCACCCAAGTGACTCAGGCTTCCATACTGAGGAAGTCTATTTATCCAATCCCTCGAATAATTTCTTCATTTGTATGTGTCCAAATGTCATAACGCCTGGGCCACTCTGCTTCCATGGGCAGAATTCGCCTACATCTACGCATTCCACGCCTCTACTAATGTGTCTCCGTTCTTTTGTAATCTTGGATTTCATCCTTGGTCCAATTCCTTATCTGTTCTAGTGCCCTCTCCTGGACTTTCATCACTCCGCTGCCAGCCTCTGGCGAATATGGAAAAAAGTTCATACTGCCCTCAAACAAGCCTCGTTCAAATCCAAACAGTATGCTGATCTGCATAGCGGACCATGTTCTTTTAAGTTTGGTGATAAGGTCTAGTTATCCACTCGCAGCATCAGACTCAAACAGCCCTCCAAAAAATTGGGTCCCAGATTCATCGGACCTTTTTCCATTACTAGGCGGATTAACCCTGTGGCTTTTAGTCTGAATCTGCCTCCTTCACTAAGGATCCCCAATACCTTTCGTTGCTCCTTACTTAAACCCGTTACATGGTCTCATAAATTCAGGCCACAGCTGGTCCAGAGGCCTCACTCCATCAGAGTCAAAGGACACCAAGGGGTAAATGTATGAACCTCCGGATTCTTCATCCCCGGCGAGTTCAGCGTCTTCAGCGCTTAAATTTAAAGCGGCGCTGCCTTGTAAAGGGAAACTTCCCTTTACAAGGCAGCACCGCTTTAAATTTAAGCGCTGAAGACGCTGAACTCGCCGGGGATGAAGAATCCGGAGGTTCATAAATTTACCCCCAAGAGTTCATCATCAAAAAAATCCTCGGCTACAAAAAGGTTCAAGGACAGGTTCACTTTCTGGTCCATTGGAATGGTTATGGCCCAGAGGAATGTTCTTGTTTGCCACATAGACATCTTCATGCTGACAAATTGCTCAAGTAGTTTTTCAAACAGTTCTCTGGGAAACCAGGTTGTCGGGGTTCCTTGACCCCTTCTCAAGGGAGGGGGGGAATGTTACGAGCTGCAGCGGCTCAGGCACTGCCTGCGACTCGCTCCGGCCTCAAGGACGCATCCCGGCCGTCATCATGATGACCGGGACGTCACTTATGGTTTTTGCCCCGGCTGTCAGCGGGTGAGTGCGCACCTCTCTCCCAGTGTTCCCAGCTGAAGAACATTATTATCACTTACCTGGTTGTGATTGGCCCCCCTGAGTATATTAGGCAAGGAGGGCTTAACCTCCCTGCCGGTTATAGTTTCTGCTTCTAGCATACTTACCTGCTCCTTTTCCTGCTCCTCTGTTCTGTACATTTGGATTGATTCTGCTGTGTATGACCCTTGGCTTTCTTCTGGAATCTGCTATATTGCCTGTCACCTTGACCTCTTGTTGTTTCCTGGAAATGCTGTTTCCCGCCAGCCCTGACCCCTCCACGGACCACTCTACTGCTGCCTGTTGTACCACTTGACCTCGTCCAGTTTGGACTTTCGGCTGTTTCTACCACCTGGCCCTCGCCTGCGCTACGGTAAGGTTATAGACTTGTACTACTTTGAGTTAAAACTCTGGGGGCATCCAAGTACCTGTGAGCACGTTCAGCTCTACGGGAAAGGCGGCTGCTATAGGTGAAGACCTCTGAGTCCTGTTCTACAAGTTTATGACACTTGCCGTCAGCCCTAACAAGGTCCTTCTTTACTCCAGCCCAAATTGAGGAGAAGAAACGTCTCAAGTTCTTTGATGGTCCTCTCTGTCAAACCATTGGCTTGAGGATGATAGGTGGATGAAAAATTGAGTTGAATACCAATAATCCTACAAAATGATCCCCAGAATTTAGACACTAATTGAGAACCTCGTTCGGACACAATCTCTTGGGACATGAAAAGCAGAAAATCTCCTTAAATGTTTGGCTAAAGTAAGAGCTGAGGGAGGACCTTTCAGAGAGATGAAATAAGCTGTACGAGAAAAATGGTCAACAACAACCCAAATAACTGTTCAGCCCCTAGAGGGAGGTAAATTAGTAATAAAATCCATCGACGGATGAGACCATGGGCGATCCAAAGTGGCCAGAGGGACAAGAGGACTGTAAGGTGTTTGTCGAGGTACTTTATATTTAGTCAAGGTAGAGCATGCAGATACAAATTTTTTAACGTCATCATGAAGAGAAGACCACCACTAGCTTCGAGAAAGTATTTCTCAAGTTTTCTTAATGCCGGCATGACCGGAGAACCGAGAAGTGTGGGCCCAACGTAAAAGTTTGATTCGTAAAATGGGAAGGATAAAGGTTTTGTTAGGTGGACAATTGATTGTAAATGGAGTGGTGGCTATTATACATTTGGGATCCAAGATTAATCTAGTCTCTTCAGGAAATTCTGTATCCGTAGGATTGACGGATTGGGAGAACGCATCTGCCTTTTTATTTTTGAACCCTGGATGATAGGTAAGGATGATGTCAAAACATGATAAAAATAGTGACCATCTAGCTTGACGAGGGTTTAAACACTGAGCCGTCTCTAAGTAGAACAAGTTTTTATGGTCTGTGTAAATTGTCACTGGGAACTGAGCACGATCCAAAAGATGTCTCCATTCAGCTTGGCCTAATTTGATAGCTAAGAGATCCTTATCCCCTATGCCATAGTTCCTTTCCACAGATAGAAGTTTGCGGGAGAGGAAGTCACAGTGGTAAAGCTTCCCTGAAGAGTCTCGTTGGGAGAGAACTGCACCTACCCCGTTGCAAGAGTAATCAACTTCTAAAAGGAAGGGGCATTGACAATCAAGTTGCTGTTGTAGGATGCGTGCTGAGGAAAATGCTTTCTTCAGAAGCTTAAATGCTTCATAGCTTCAGAAATCCAAGTCTTAGCACCGGCAGCTTTACTGGTAAGAGAGGCAAAGGAAGAAACCAGAGAAGACTATCCCTTGATAAACTGGCAATAGTAATTAGCAAACCCCAGGAAAAAACCTTATCCAGTGGGTGAGGATGACTTCCTGATCAAGCCCCATTTCAGATTGTCTTGTATATACTCCGACATAGCATTGGTTTCGAAAGAGAAAACGGGTAGACACGGCCTCAAGGAGGAATTTTGACAGGCAGTAATTCTATTCCACAGTCCCACACCCGATGAGGAGGAAGTTCTGCAGAAAATGTCTCCAAAGTCTTGGTACTGGGAGGAAGGAAGAAAGGAGACCATGAACTAAGCCAGAGTTACATAGACCGGGCTGTGGGACAGTTCATCCTTAGGTGACCAGTTTTTGCGCAGCTGTAGCACTTCTCCAGCCTGGACTCCGAAGGTCTCTGATAACTCTCAGGGACAGGGCAGAGCAGTGGCTGGAGAGAGGTACCCAGGTGGTTGGATACTGACTTTTGGGGGGTGAGTAGAAGAGGGATGTACCCCAGTCCTTTGGGCATTGGCTGTTAACTCCACTTCTGCCAGCATGCCAACAGCTACATATTGATCACCCGACTGGGCGGTTGCTTCTAGGGTGGTTTGCTTCCTTTCCAGTACCCATTCTGTCACCTTTCGGTAACTTCTCTTGGCACATTAAGTTTATTACCTCCTTCATGGGTCTGGGTACCTGCTTCGCACACTCACTTTCTGGCAGACTCCTGCAGCAGGTTGGCAAACTCCTTATGGGTAGCAACATCTCTGAACTTCTGATGATAGGTCTCTGGGGTAATAGTGTACTGTTTAAGGAGTGTCCTTTTTAATGTATCATAGTCTGTACAGTCCTCTAAGGGTACCCCACGGTAGGCCTCCACTGCATGTGCTTGCAGTGTTGGCAACAAATGCTTAACCCATTCCTCTCTGGATTCAGCGAGTAGCCTAAAGGTCCTTTAAAATACCTGCAGGTGCTCATCAATTTTCCCAACACAGTCCTCATATTTATGGCAAGGTAAAGATGACAGACCTGATTCCCTTCACCCCACCTCTGGGCTGCATGGCTGGAGCCCTTCTCTCTTGGTGCCATGCCTCAATGAATTGTGCCCACTCAGCTTCCGTTGCCTTGTCCCCTAAGGCTGCCAGCTGGATCACCAGCCCTGCTGCCCTGCGCTCAACATAGGGCACAGGACTGGTTCTGAGGGTACAATGTGTTGAGAAGAGGTCACTGCTGCCTGGGGGTCTGGTTCACCTTGTTCTCGGTTTTCAGCTCAGCCGCCGTCTTGGCCACTGCCGCCATCAGTTTACTTCACCAGGGTACCATGCTCTAGGTGCCATTCTCTCAGTGCCACTCCCATCTCTTCCCTGCTTGGTGTTTACCTGATATCAATACCCTTGGCACTGCACAGATTTTAAGGTCTACCCTGGACATGACGGTGTAATCCAACAGCCTGTGCACTCTCCTGGCTGCAGTTATTCCTCTCCTGAATAACTCGGCTCTCCTGACTGGTGCAAGTAAAGCCGCCTGGCTTTATCCTTCTGCTTGCCATCAGAAATCTGTGACAGGATGGACCTCCTATACCACCCTGTCTGTTGTGTTGTTGGGGACCAGCTGGACTTGCCTTGCCACTATACCCTTTTGTTTATACCAAATGTGTCCTCTAAACTCTCGCCTTCAAATCAGGTTTGTTGTGGATGGTTACCCCTGGCCTATTACACTGGCTAGAGCTGCAGGGTAGCTGGCAGAGCATTGGTACTAGAGGCCTGGGTCCCATCCTCAAAATAGCCAGATAATGAATTAGATAGGGTCTAATCTGTAGGTCAAAGGAATTACAGCAGGCGTCAAAGCTGGATCCGTAAGCAGTGATGTTTATTAACTCAGGAAGTTCTGAAAAAAGACAGTTACATACATTAGTTTGAGGTACTAGCGATATCCAGAAAGTAAAGATGGTATAATACATTACATGGTCAAACAGGGCCATTTTATACACATTCTGAAGCACATGTTAGCATGGGGTAACACCGCCCCCTTATCCTACATGGCTCCTCAAAGACTGATAAATCATATTCAATAATTACCATTACAAGCGCTATTTAGGCACTGGTGGATCTGGGGATCTGAAGAGGATATAGCCCCCGCTGCTGCAGAGAGCGCTAGCGCTAATTACCAGCTGGTGCGAATCGCTCCCTCCGAAAGCTGCAAGCCATATTGCCTATGACCGCTCGTCCCTCCTTATGTGATAACCTCTTGAAGTGTAAATATACGGTAGCAACACAGCGGCATAGGTCACAGTTCAATCGCTCATCTTACCTGTCACGGAGCTGCGGGCGGTTGTGCCGAGATCACAACAGAGGCGGTACCAATGAGGAATAGCCTGTAAGAGTGAGTCTACCTACCTGTGTGGGGGACTCGATCTCCAGCACATCAGTGGACTCTGCTCTGGCTGTGGCAGCGACTTTGACCTGCTCGCCGATAATTTAACTTCCGGAAGTTGCGGCCGTTATTACCTGCATCTCTTCCGGCCTCATCTAGCCATTCAACCTCCCAGGGGTCACCGTGGGTTCAGTGGACGTATTTGGGTACAGGCCAGCTCTCCTGTCATAACGGCTATAGCCGAGTACCTGGCACTCTGGTTGTCTTGGCCGGGAGAAAAGTTACACGCTTCCATTCAGTGCTGAGTGCGCTTTGCGTTGGTGAGACCTCACTCCACTAGGCTTAATGGCTGCAGGTTTGTGTTTATCACCTTTAAGCTCTCACTTGCTTGTCTATCCTATTGCTATACTGGGTCAGAGAATTTTTATAGAAGAACACAAAATATCATCAAGTTATATAGTTCCCTGAGATCCTAATAATTATACTGGATGTCATTCAACTCTATTCAGTACAAGCCTGCCACCTAGTGCCTCATATAAGAAATTTGGCTTGTGATTTCTGTGGTTTTCTCTAAACTGATTTCTGACAATTCACCATCTAGAGAACTAGCTGAAGCTTGTAAGATGTAAGATGCCATACGTATATCCAGGCTGATGTAATCCTGAATATGTCTGTCTAAAGCGCCCCCCCCAGGGAGGGGGTTAGGGTATCTCTCGACCAGGCTTAACCATGTGAGACAACATTTGTATCCAAGGATAACAATGTTCGTGTAGCTGTTGGTTAAATGGGGAAAGACGAGAAAACTCCCCCACAAAAAGCACCAAAGAAAACTAGAGATTCCACTTCACGAGGTGCTTTCCAACAACTTTTTGCTACTAACGCCTCCTCAACATCTTCACCTGCAACATTACAGTCGCCTGCACAAGATCTATCAATTTCACCACAATCCACAACTTCTACATCTTCTATCACCATGTCAGAGAAGGGAGACTTAGGGGAAATCTTATCCCATCTAAAAACACTCCCAACTAAAACGGACTTCCAAGCTCTTGAGACTCGGATACAAGAGACTTTACAGTCACAAATTGCTTCAATTAAATCAGAACTCTCTCAGATGTCAGAAAAAGTTGCATCCATAGAAGACCATTCAGAGACTGTGGACTCGCAAATTGATTGTCTCTAGAGTATGGTCACACAACAATTTGGCGAATTTCGCAGAAGACTGGATGACCTCGATAATAGAGGCCGTTGCAATAATCTGAGAATAAGAGGTGTTCCAGAAGATGTCCCCCCTCCTGGGATCACGGACGCTCTCACCAAAATATTTAATGAGCTTCTTGAAGCGGACCCAGACAATCAAATTATCTTCGACAGGGCACACAGAGCCCTACATCCCAAGAGCGCTCAATATGATAATCCACGTGACATTATTTGCAGGTTGCACTACTTCTCGGTTAAAGAAGCAATTCTCAGGAAAGCACGGGGAGTGACAAGCATTGATTTCAACAGCCATGAAATATAAATATTCCAGGACTTGTCTTGGTATACTTTACAACAAAGAAGGGTTCTGAAGCCCTTTACTGACGAGCTTAAACAACGTTCCATTCGGTTCCGATGGGGATTCTCGCTGAGTATTCAGGTCAACCATGAAGGGAAACCGGTGACACTTCGCAACCATTCGGATGTTGGAACTTTTTGTGAAAACCTCAATCTACCTAAACTGCAGATTCCAGATTGGGACAATCCTGTCACAACGCAATTCCCATTTCCTGCATCTAATAGGGAAGGCTGGAATAAGGTCTCAAGAAACAACAGAAGATCTTGTCCAATGAACCCGACTGGAGCCCAGAATGGGACCTGACCTTGAGGCTATACTTATCTTGAATATATTTTTCTAATATATACCTTTAATGTTTGATGCATATTGTGCTTACTGTTCCTTGATAAGGTTGCTACAAAGCTTAACACTTATTCTTGTTCCCATTTGCCATGTTATTATTAGATATGTCTAGTAATAGACATGTGCATAATTTTACTCTCCCTGCTATACATACTAATACTACTACTGCTATTATTAAATGATTGGTTCGGTCCAGTGGTGACCACTTACGAGCCATTCCTCATAAAACCCACTTGGTTTACTTTGATACACTGATTACAGTTTATATTAAAAATTCTAGTTCAACAGTTCATTCCTAGTTGGGGTAGCCCAGATACCCCCAGTACACCCTTGGTTTCTCCGTCCTGTTAGATTTGTCCAGGTGTTAATATTGCCCTCCCTGGTCTTTGTGACGGTAATTTACTATGTTACCTTATAAGTACCGATTGGTAATGCTTTCTCATTTTGTGTGTGTACTCTGTTTTTTCCTTTTTCCTCTCTCTTCCCCTTCCTCACTATCTTATCCGTTCTTTCCCCCCTCTGGGAGCTTCTTTAGTGCCTACAAGCCGGAAACTTTGAATTCTACCGCATGGTTCGCCCCTGCATACTCCAGATGGTATGGATGTGACCGACGATGCTGATTTCTTCTTCAATGGATAAGTTGCAATTTATTTCTACCAATGTTAGAGGTCTAAATGTCCCACAGAAACACTCCCGCCTTATACATACACTACATATAGACAAGGTAGATATAACCCATTTTAAAAAGGGCCATGCCCCCTCACTCTCTAATCATTATTACCCCACAGGTTTTTCAGTAACTACCCGGTATCTAAATCTAGGGGGGGTTGCGATTTTTTTTTACGGAACTAAAGGAAGCTATAAAATCTTCCCCTCATGAAAAAAGCCCAGGCCCAGACGGGTTCTCCATTTCATACTACAAAACATTCATGGAAAAGCTATGTCCTATCCTGTTAGATGCTTTCAATGAAGTGTCGGACACAATGGGATTTTCACCTCAGTCACTGGAGGTGCATATAACAGTTATCCATAAAGATTGAAAGGATCCGGCACTATGCCTTAGTTACTGCCCAATCTCTCTTTTGAATATAGATATTAAACTCTACGCAAAAATCATTTCTAATAGACTAAAGAATCTTCTCCCTGAATTGATTACAAATGATCAGGTAGGATTTATCCCAGGTAGAGAAGCAAAAGACAACACTACCAAAATTGTTAATCTGATACACTACGCCTCCTCTGCTAATCTACTTACAGTCCTCCTGTCAACCGATGCTGAGAAGGCATTCAACAGGGTGGACTGGACCTTCATGAAGGGGGTGCTGCTTCATATGGGCCTAGGCGCCTCTTGTTTAAAAAAAATGATGGCCTTGTATAGATTTCCTACTGCCAAGGTGAGGGCAAACGTCATCCTATGTGACCCCTTCATCGTTTTTAATGGAACCAGTCAAGGCTGTCCACTATGCCCACTGATATTCGTTCTATGCATGGAGGCCTTGGCCAGGACAATTCGATCTAACCCAAATATCACAGGTCTCCAGATTGGCAAGGAAAATTATCGGTTGTCTTTATTTGCTGACGACTTATTAGCGATCATCACAAACACCATCACATCATTACCCAATCTGATGTTAGAATTTTCCAAATTCGGTACACCCTCCAACTTTAAAATAAACTTTTCTAAGTCAAATGCACTCAATATTTCGGTGCCAGAGCAAATGATAAAGGTAAAAAGTAAAAATAATTGTTCTGTCAAATAAACTAAATACCCGTAATAATGAAAGATTTCAAATTGTCTGAATAATCCGAACTGTTCAGAAAGAATTCTATAGCTTCCACTCGCTTTTTATGATCGATAATAGTGTAAAGATGTAATACCGGATGTTACCAATAGCCACCCATCTTGCCATTTAATAGTATCTAGATGTTTCAAGACATCTTTAGTGTCTTTAAGAAACGAAGGATTTTTAATAACTAAAGGCTATAAATAATAACCAATAGTTGCAGAAAGATTCGATGTGATGCTGTTGACCCCTAAAACAATAGGTCTGCCAGGTGGATTAACAGTACTTTTTAGAATTTTGTGTAAAACATAAATATAGGGAGTAGTAGGATCCTTAACTGTAAGAAACTTAAACTGATCTTCATCTAGCGTATCTTTTGAGAATTCCACTAGGAAACACTCAAAGTCATTCTTAATTCAAAACGTTTGGTCATTCTTTAATTTAATATAACTATTCTTATCACCCAGTTGTCTTATAATCTCTGATGTATAGTCAACATAATTCATGATGACTAAACCTTCTCCCTTATTCGCAAGCTTAATTATAATACTCCGATCTTTTTGGAGATCTTTAAGTGATTTTCTCTCTTTATAAGATATATTTTGGGAGGAGTATTTCTTATTCTTTCCACTATTAAGTGTGATCTTCTTGAGATCATCTATCACTAACTACCAAAGGTCTCTATATACGGGCCCTTGACTTGAGTAGGATAGAACTCTGATCTACTCTTAAAAACTTTTTTACTATTATTCTGGCATGTTCCTGGCAGATTTTCATGTACAGGGTAAGTCATTTCTTTCATTTTAATTTTTTTTTTAAAGAAAGTTTCCTCAAAAAAATTTGTGTATCAATAAAGAACTCAAAATCATCGACCTTAGATGTAGAGACAAATTTTAAACCTCGTTTTAATAGAGATATTTCACTCTCAGATAAAACTTTCGAACTAACATTAAATATCTCCATTTGTTCAGAACAGTCCGTTTTTATAGGTTCGTCAATCCTATTTGATTTTTTAAGTTTTTTTTTTATTTAGTAATTTATTAATCCTCCTCCTTTTATCACCACCTTTTTTTTTACCCCTTTTAGTCTTAGTATTTCTCTTAGATACAAGGGGAAGGTGTTTTGGGGCAGATGTATTTAATATATTCTGTTCTTTCTCCGTTTCCAGAGCTTGGGAATCCTCCAATTCCTTCTCAGAGCTGCTAATTTACAGATTTGTGTGTTCACTGGAATACACAGATGATATTCCCCACAACCATCCCTCTTAGTCCTGATTTATGGATGGTAATTTATATAAGTGTGTATGCAAGTTTGGAGCTACATTCTAGAGCCTGATTTGTGAATGTACTGAGATTTGGCTAAACTGAATCTCATATTCAGGATTTAGTATTTACTAGTGCATACCTGAAGGTTGAGCATCAGTACTCTTATTAACTAAGGATTTGGTAAACCAATTGGTTACTTCTGCAACAAGACCTTATCCAATTGAGGACCTTTCATTTTTGCCACAGCTGGACTAGTTTTGGTTCCTTAATTTTCTCTGAGCAATTATAACATCTGTGTCTATCTGTATATGCTGATTTGAGCACTCCATTTGTATGAAATTTATATTTTATTAATAAATACATTCAATATCCTTTATTATTATAGTAAAATAAACTAGTTTACATTTTTCTTTTGCTGTGGGGACATATTCTTATTTTATGTATATACCCCTTGCAGCTTTGTTCTAGTGCTCTCTGTGCGTTCAGTTTACACTACTGAGCAGTTTACCGGGAAATATTTTATTAGTTAAGCTTGTTGTCTTTATGTATCCTTGAGTTGTTGTTAAAAGTCAGTTAAGCCTTGTAAGGGAATGTAATGGCAAACTTTACTCACTGATAACCAAACTAAGCAGAGGCTTCTCTACTATTTACATGTATTTCAAATATATTATTTTGTAGTTTTTTTTAAGTTATTCTACTGTCCCTTTCTAAGACACAGAGACCCTAAACTACGATAAAGCTAAACTAAGAAAATGTACTACTACTGTATGTGTGTATTCCAGTGAACACACATATCTGTGAATTAGCAGCTCCACCATTTTGTGAGTGACAGCAATCCCACTCCATGATAGTGCTGAATCTGCAGCTAACCACAGGATGTGATGACATACCATGTCTGTATTGAGCAAGGAACAAGTCCATTAAGGTTTCTGCCTTAATCGTCGTAATTTCATTGCTTTTTGCAGTTTGAGTTGAAGAGTTTCAATCATTTTCTTACATTGTAGATTGTGTATAAGGAACCTTAATTGGACATGTTAAACCGTAAGGCTTTTTGTCTATGGAATTTCATGGCTTTTTGTAAAGTGAAGTGTATACATGTGTGTTCTGGCAGTCAGAAATGTGGTGCAGAATGTACCACATTGTGCTAATGTGCTTCCCACTAGCACCTGCAGCACTGTAATCACCTCCCCAGTCCTTAAACTTGAGTCCTTGTTGATGCTGGTCACCAGTGAAAGCAGACAGACTTTTACAGAGATTGTGACAGAAAAGCCATCAGTAAACCAATGAGTAAAACACAGCCCACAGCAGGCAATGAGAAGTGGGTGTGTATAGATTATCTGCAGCTTCTCTCCAGTACATGTCACTTGTAAAGAGGGACATGTCAGATGCTAATGTCCAGATACCTCATATGTGTGATCAGTACAAGTACCACAAAGCACTTTTGAATAAATTAACCAATGTCACTTAGGGGCGGGAGGTTTACAATGGATTCACTAACAGCTGTCTCAGGGAGAGAATAAACTCTCATTTGAGAGCAGTGCCTGGGCTATTAGTATTACATGGTGCCCCTCCCATATCCCCAAAACACTAACCAGTTCCACGGTGGCTAGAAAATTTGGGTAATTTCTTCAGCTCAGAGATGAAAATCCCTTAGTCAGAGACTCAGCCATGTTTGTGCTCTCATGTAAAGCCAGTCTGAGTACACCTAGCACAAACCTCCAACTGACATGTGCAATGTTATGAAATCCTCTACCTGTAAAATGGAGCATATTTTACAAAATTGTAAAAAAACATAACTTTTTAAACCCTCAAAGGCACTCCTCAGCCCGAATAGCTTTCTTAAAACAAACCCCAAGACTTTAGACCTCCTTTTTTTCTGAAATTTGGCATTCGGCACCTATGGACGGTTCTTCATTCGCATGCCAAATTTCAGTTTAATAGCTTGAATACTTTTTAAAATGTAGCCCCTCAAACACCATGCTCCCCCCCCTCACAGATTTCTAATGGCAGAATGTCGTTTATTAGATGCAACCTTAATATAAGGGCACGACTGTGCCCTTATAATATATATATATATATATATATATATATATATATATATATATATATATGAATGTACTGTATCTTTTCCTTTTCATTAACTTATGGAACAAACAAGTAAATGTACTATAAGAAGATAGCATCTGTGTATTTTATGTACTTAATAACATAAATCCAAGTAATAACACTAAATCCGACAGCTCAGATTGTATACATTGCAGCAGCTCGTTACGCATTTTCTTTTACATTTATGTATTTATTTGTAACACTGTTTACTACCCGCTGTCATTGCCGATTAATGCCGACACTGTGAGTGACAGCATTTTAACAATGTCGGTATTTTATCAGTGTCGGTGAAAGTAAAATACTGGCATTTAGCCTGACACCATTCTCATGTCGGCAGGATAAGTTTCGGTATGTCTCCCGTTGGGAATATGACTAACATCGCATTAGATAGGGGCACCCAGCTCACATCCTGGTTCTGTTGGACCTTCTGCAGAAAGACAGGCATAGAACTGAACTTTTCCTCAGCATATCACCCTCAGTCTAATGGTCAGACAGACAGGGTGAACCAGAACCTCCAAACATTCCTGCGCATGTAAATCTGAGGCTACCAGGAGGACTGGGTGGACTTCCTCTTGTAGGCAGAATGTGTGGTAGTTTAGACTGATGGGATTTCCTTCCCTTACCTTGTCCTCCAGACACGAGTCAGGTTCTTTTCTGTTTGGATATCCGGTGGTCAGGAGATAAATACCTCAATGAAAGGGACAAGAATTGGTCAAATAACTTGGGTTTACTAATAATGCGGTATAGATAATTTTGGTAAGCCACCGCGCCACTGACCCCTTCAACTCAATGGTAATGACAAAATATTGATTTGATCAACATAGAGCACAATAGCATTTAACATATAATATACAACTGGTGAGTATAAGGCACAATTGCGATAAAATCTTCAATAACAATAAATCAATTTTTAGGTAAATCACTTAACATTAACATTCAACTAAAACATTTGGTTCACCAATATTATCCTTGGTAACGTTACCATATTTTACACTCAGTCCTGGGCTGACCTGTGCACAGGAATTTTGTAGTACATTAAATCTGTCAGCATGGAGGAAAGCAAGTGGAGGAATCTGTGACAAAGGTGATTTGCAGACCTACTGTACTTTCAACTAGAGTTCCTTCATATGATCGACTTCCAGCAGTAATACTTCTTATCTCTCTCAGCCTGTTCCTGAGGTAGTGAGCAGCTACATGGAAAGATTCAACTCAGATGTCTTATCTCTTGGTCTGTCTTCTTGTCACTCATAAACCTCATCTCTCTCCCTCAGAAGTCTAGAACTTTCCTCTCCCCACTGCCTTCTGGGAGTGCACAGTTATTACCACACTCAGTGGACTTGTTGCTATGACACAAACTCCTCCTTCCTGCACATCCTCCTGATGTACGACCTTTTCAGTTCAACTGTCAATTGTCAACTGCCATTCCCACTGTCTCTCTCTCAGCCTCTATTAACCCCTTGTAGCCCTGCATTTCAAAAGCATTTATGTACTTCCTCTGTGCTGTTTAACAGGGTTTTGGGGCACCACATTCACCCCCGCTTTTTCAGGTGCGTGTCCTCACGCATTAAGACATAAAGGTGGTTGTTCTTTATCAACTCAAATCACACATCTACAACAATTATAATGGCAAACATTTTCAATGACAACAGTTTTAATATACATTATATACATTATATACAACAGTTTCAGTGAGAAAGATCTCTAATCCTGATACCGCCGTGGAAGTGTACTCCTCGTGGAGCATCTTAGTTCGGGATAGGGGGCCTCCTCCACAGGCGCAAGGGATATTGGTAACTCGACTGGCGGCCGAGACTGACTCTGCAGTGGCATAGTAGCCCAGCCTACCGCCAATAGTAGCTCGAAAGGGTCAGTGGGCAGCTGAGGCAGAGTCCCTTCGCCATCATCTGGTTTTTCGTCCCAGTCATCCCTTGATATTTCTTCTGGCCCTTGATCTGACCTTGGGCGGAGCTTGAGCTGGTTTCGGTGAATCCACTGTGGATGGGTGCCGTCTGGTCTCGAGATCTAGTAAACAGCCATCTTTGATATGGATTCGGCCGTAATCACATACGGGTTCAACTCCCACTTGGGATCCAGCTAATTCCGGGGTCGATTATTCTTCTTGAGGACGATGCTCCCTTCTGGCAGCCAACAGGCCTGCGCATCCCGGTCGTAGTCTTTCTTCTGCCGTTTGTAGAAGAACGGAGGAGGGCGCCTGCGCTGGACAGGTCTCTGCTGAGAGGACACTTCTTCTGCTCTCTCTCCCTCGCTCACTTGCTCTGTACTTACTTCCCCACCAGATTCTGCAGCATTCTCTCCTCTTGGCCAGTAGAAACGTCTGCGAAACCTTCGTCGATAGGGTGCAAATCTGCTTCCTTTTACTGGTACACCACCAGGGCCAGTCACGTTTGCTGCCTCGGCACCCTTCTCTACCTCAACAACATCAAATTCTACAGTCTCCCCGTCTCCAACACTGCGCAGAAACTTCCGTGGGTTATTTCGCTTTATTGCTGTCTGGTGACAAAGACATCTTCTTTGGTGTCATTTCTGTTGATGAAGCCATATCCATTCCACACATTAAACCACTTGATAGTGCCCAAAACCTTTACATGGGAACCAGCAGACTTTTGGTAACCTTGTAGGAGCCGAACAGTATGTTGAAAGGCCTGATGACTGGGGGAAGCCGCTTGGGTTAATTTACCTTTCAAAGTCGCCACTAGCTCATCCGGGCATCTTTGCAGCACATTCATCCCCAGGATGATGGGAGCTATGTTTCCTTCACAGGGGGCGGTGACAAGACAGCTCCAATCTGGATGTCCGCTTCCCAATACCCTTTACATGCAATCTTAAGGCCGTTACTGGCGATCAGCTGCAGCCAGGCTGGGGGTGGTGATAACAGCTGCTCTTTGCCCCAATACTTGTGGAATGTAGGGAGCTGGATGGTCGTAATCTGCGACCCCGTGTCAAGCATAGCCAGGGTCTCCACTCCATTAATTGTAACGGGTAACGTGGGACATTGTCCGATGAACTGGGGCCTCCAGTTTTCTGGATCCGGATCTATTCCTGGGGCTCGCCCCGAGATTCGGCCCTCAATCTCGGGGTGTCGGAGTTTAAATGTTCGTTTTGGTCGCAGTTTCGTTCTATGTGTCCTATCCCATGGCACCGGCGGCATATCGGGCGCCCTTGACTATCGAATTGGTTGGGCGATCGCCGTACATACTCGCGAGGTGGTTCCCACCTGCCTCGGGCTGGTCTTTGTCTTTCGGGCCTCCACTCTGGTTCCCCGTATGTGGGTGCCGGTGGCCTCGCCATTTGGCGCATCTCTCGCTGGATTTCTGCCATTCCGACAGCCAGCTCCTCCATTTGCTCTTTGAGCGTTTGCATTGGGTCTCCGGTGGGATACTGACCGCTCTGTATTACCGATTCTTGGGCCCGTGTTGATTTTTCTGTGCTGCTTGCTATGGCTCCCGTCGAGCTTGCGCTTTCTCTGAAGCCTACCAATTCTGGGTATTCTTCCTCCCTTCCCCGTTGGTTACCGACAATGGCGATGGCGGTCTCTTTAAACTCTCGCAAGGTTTTGCCTGGCATCTGTGCTTTCATCAGTCGTAGCTGAATCTTAACGCTTTCTTGGGTGACTCTTTCTACGAACTGTACAGTCAGGGGTTCGTCCGCGTTTCGTACTTCCTCTTTGTCCACTGCCTGAATGGCTCTTAGCATCTCTTGTAGGCTCAGGGCATAGTCCCGCAGTGTCTCGTTCGGTTGTTGCTTGCGAGCATATAGTTTCATCTTCAACTCCGGAAGAGTTCTTGTCTCAAACGTTGTGGAAATTTTTCTTAAAACTTGTGCCGCTTCTTTCTTGTCGTCCATCAGCTATGAGATTACTTCTCTGAGCGCCGACCCTGTGAGTTGCCCTATTAAGATCTCCACTTTCTGCTGTTCATTCAATGGGTATAGCCGGAACATGGATTCCAGTTTGTTCTCGAATTCTGTGAATGAAGTCGTCTGTAGCTGTTACGGTTATGATGCCTTAGTCAGTATTAGCACAGGCTTACCTAGGGCGCGGAGTCTAACGGCCTTCCGGTCTTCACCAAGAACCACCGCAAGGTAGTGTGGACTTTGCTGCCGAAGAACCGCAGGTCGCGGCCCCCAGATTAGCCTACTGATGTAAGGGAGAAAGTTCTAAGTGATGGCAGGCAGACAAGCAATAAGACAAAGCGGTGCAAGTACAGGCACTAACCGTTAATTTCAGGCATTATAGGTCTGGAACAGTAACCGGTAGATGCACGGAGCAAATGGGTGCGTGGCAGGATATGGGTCCAGAGACACGACCGGGTCAGTACACAGGTGATATCAGATATGCGGTGCCAGAGGGAGATCCAGAGAATAGTTGGTAACACAGCCGAGTCGGTACACAGGAGGTATCAGGTATACAGTGCCAGAGGGAGATCCAGAGAATAGTTGGTAACACAGCCGAGTCGGTACACAGGAGGTATCAGGTATACGGTGCCAGAGGGAGATCCAGAGAATAGTTGGTAACACAGCCGAGTCGGTACACAGGAGATAGTCCAGTTCGTGGTGCCAGGGATAAGCCAAAGAATAGTCAGGTCACAGCCAGGTAGGTACACAGGAGTAGGAGGAATAGAGGGATACACAGGGAGCAGGTTCACAGGAGTCAGGAACACAGGAACAGGAAACATATAGAAGTTTGAATTCCCCGCCCAGGAGTCACATGATCGGCAGCAGGAAGAACCCGGAAGTGCGGCGGCGCCATCAGGAGAAGCGCTGCACGGATCAGATACCGCTGTCAGACCACGCTGACAGCGCAGCGGAACGGGAATCAGGTAAGTTCTTAACAGTACCCCCCCTTCAGGGGTGGCCTCCGGACAACCTATAATGCTTTTGAGGGAACTTGGTATGGAATTTCTTCAACAAAGTCGGAGCATGAAGGTCTCGTGCAGGAATCCAAGAACGCTCTTCAGGACCGTAACCTTTCCAGTCAACCAGGAACTGCAAGGAACCTCTGGAAATCCGAGAATCTAGAATCTCCTTCACCTCAAATTCCTGATCTAGGGCTGAAATAGCAGCAGGAGGTCTTCTTGAAGAGAAGAATTTGTTAATAACAAGTGGTTTGAGAAGGGAAATGTGGTAAGACATTGGGAATCCTCAAGGTAGGAGGTAATTTTAATCTAAAGGCCACCGGATTAATGACCTCTATGATCTTGAAGGGACCAATAAATCGGGGAGCGAATTTCCTAGAAGGGACCAACAAGCGAAGATTCTTCGTAGATAACCATACTTTGTCACCAGGAGTAAGTAGTGGAGATGGTCTTCTTCTTTTGTCAAATGCTCTTTTACTGATGGCAGAGGTGTGAAGTAATTTGCGTTTGATAAGATCCCACCTAGACGAGAAGTCCGATAGAAGGGAATCAACTGCCGGAACTCCAGAAGCGGTTAACTCTTTGAAGGGTGGAACTTTAGGATGAAATCCCTGAAGAGCAAAAAAGGGAGAAGTGGAGGTAGAATCGTGTGAATTATTATTGTGAGCGAATTCTGCCCAAGGTAATAAATCAACCCAATCATCATGTTTAGCTGAAATGAAACATCTGAGGAATTTCTCCAATTCTTGATTCGTCCTTTCAGTGAGACCATTACTTTGAGGATGATATGCAGAAGAGAAATTTAACTTAATTCCACAAAGACGAGAAAAGGCCCTCCAAAATCTTGCCACGAACTGAGTTCCTCAATCAGAAACGATAATATCTGGACAGCCATGTAGGCGGAAAATCTCTTTAATGAAGAGTTGAGCCAGAACAGGAGCAGAAGGGAGACCTTTTAATGCCACAAAATGAGTGGCTCGGGAAAGGCGACCACACTACTGAGAACCCTCTGGAGGAGGGTAAATCTGTGATAAAATCCATGGAAAGATGACTCCAAGGTCGATCCGGAATTGGCAGAGGCTGCAGCAGACCGTATGGAGCTTGACGAGGGACTTTATTTTGAGCACAAGTGGAACACGCCGTCACAAACTGTCGAACGTCCGAACGGATAGACTGCCACCAATAACTACGGGAGATAAATTCCAAGGTCTTCTTTATACCGGCATGACCAGAAAAACGGGAGGCATGAGCCCATTTAAGGAGTTTAGTTTGGAGATGTGGAGGAACCAAAGTCTTCCCGTGAGGAATAATCAAACGAGTAGGAGTAGTAGCCAAAATACATTCTGGATCTAGAATAGACCTAACACCCTCTTCTTCGGTATCCATAGAATCAAAGGAACGAGAGAGAGCATCAGCCTTCTTGTTCTTGGACCCTGGTCTGAAGGTAATGATCATATCGATTCGTGAAAAAAGAAAAGGCCATCTGGCCTGACGGGGATTGAGGCAAGATGCAGTTTGTAAATATAGCAGGTTCTTGTGATCCGTAAAAATAGTAACAGGAAATCTGGCTCCCTCCAAATGATGTCTCCAAGCTTCCAAGGCCAATTTGATAGCAAGTAGTTCTCTGTCTCCAATGCCGTAGTTTTTTTCGGTGGGTGAGAATTTACGAGAAAAGAAGCCACAGGGAGAAAATTTTCCAGTAGAATTCTTCTGAGACAAGATAGCTCCCACTCCAGCGGAGGATACGTCAACTTCGAGAAAAAAGAGAAAGGAAGAATCTGACTGTTGAAGAATAGGTGCCGATATGAAGGCTTCTTTAAGATACTTGAAGGCCTCTACCGCCTCTGGTGGCCACGTTTTAGCGTTGGCAGATTTCTTGGTCAAGGAATTGATGGGTGCAATAACAGACGAAAACCCCTTGATAAAGTGGCGGTAATAATTAGAAAACCCAATAAAACACTGGATGGCCTTAAGTCCAACCGGTTGGGGCCAGTCAGAAATTGCCTTTATTTCTTTGTTTTTTCCGTGGCGCGACCTGTGGGGAGATAGGATGGGGATAGAGAGGGGGGGGGGGGCAGAACAGGCGAGACAGTATACACGAATTCGGCCGTCAGGTGGCTCTAGAGTGGGAGATGTTTATAGCTCCTTTTGCAGTACGTTTATAGCTGTTTTTCCTTGTTTATAGCTCTAGTGCCGTGTATACTGGGGCGACTATGTGGGTATGCAGAGTAGTAACTCTTGGGGGTGGGCCGGGCAGTGGGATTACGGTGCCCGGTTCCAAAGTGCTTGGGAAAAAGCTATGCAGTAAATCTGCTAATTGGTATTTAAGCTTGCTTTCTCTAAAATAATGTAGTGTGTGGCTGGAGGGTGAGGGGGTGGAGCAAGCTTTGGTTAAATATAAATTTAGTGGTGTTCCCTTCTAAAAGGGAGAAGCGGTGTGTGTAGTTTTGTTCAGGTAGATAGGGGGAGAGATATGTGGGGAGTTTAAAGGTAACAGTAATGAGTTATGATGTGGGTGCTATGTGGATGGGTAACAATGTAATAGCGTTTTGCTGCAAAGCTCTAAAAAGAGCAGTTTAGTGTACAGGTTACCTTGGGTGAGCGGGTTGGCTGCTGCTCTGGATACCGGATCGTGTCGCTGGACGGGCGGTCGGGGTGGTTGTGGCCCAGCGGATTACTTCCTGTGTTCTTGGAACGCAGGAGCGCTCCAGACGCCTCACTTCCGGTTTTTTTCTGGAACGCACAGGCGCCTGTGCGTTCCACTGCAGGGGTTGATTCTCCGCTTGTGAGGTTCCTGCTTGCAGTGTGGAGTTGCTTCTCTCCTGGGGTCTTGATGCTTGTTGTATACCATATGATATACAATCCCCCTATACTCAAGAGACCCACAGTATGCCCCATCAACATTTCCCTTACCCAATCAACTATAGCCCCGTACCACCCATAAAAGTAGCCCCGTCCCCGCAACGTACCCGCTACCTGAACGTGCTCAAAACAAAAAATAATAAATAATTATTAAAAATCAAAACCACAGCATTAGAAATATTCCACTCCATAATCAACACCACATTAAATTTGAAGATAATCAATATCCTCAGATAAATCCTATATGCCTCTATATATATGTCTATATATATAGTCATTATATAACCCTCACATACAAATATGTAAGTACATTTTTAGCTTAATACCCCTGCCCCACACCACCATCAGTGCCTGTATTAGCACACCGCAAAGATGCCATAGTCTTACTCATGCCCTTCCATATATTATAATATCCCCCCATATCTAAGAGCCCCATAATATGCCCCATCAGCGCAACCCATACCTTATCCCCCTCAGCCCCGCCCCACCCATCAAAATTAGCCCCGTCCCCGTTACATACCCGCTACTAACCCGTGCAACTAAATATAATAAAACCACAGCACCAGACAATTTTAACTTCACAGTAAACACCAACAATAAATGAATACACATAATAAACAGCCTCAGATGATCCATTACCAACCCCCGGAATCCCTCCCCCTTAACTCCCACAACGAATCCCATTGGCTGACACATTGAAGGGCGCATATAAGAAGACCAAATCACAGAGACAAGACATATCCCTGACGAAGTCCGCCCGGACGAAACGCGTTGGATTGAACTGCCCTACAACACCTACCTACACAGAAGTGCTTCCCTCCCGTCGAAGCTCCACAAAGCATCAAGACCCCAGGAGAGAAGCAACTCCACACTGCAAGCATGAATCTCACAAGCGGAGAATCAACAAGGCAAATGCAAAAGCAAATTGGTTGCCTTGTCAAAGCTCAGAAGCGAAACGCGCGTCGGCGTAACGCTGAGCTCGCTGCTTTACTTTTATTTACCAATTTATGTAGGCTGATAGTTAGTTAACCTCTATTTAGGAGATTAGGATCAGGTCCTTTGAAGTATTTAGATCTTAGTTTGTACTTACCAGGAACAATTTAGAAACTAGCCGCTCTTTATACCATAATAGAAAGGCATTTACAAATCTTTCGTTTTTGCTTAATACAAAGCTATATCTATCGTAGTGACATATAGGAACCTTGGTTTATAGACTTCACTTAAGGGATCAAATGGTTTAACTTGCACTATACAGTGCATTCGAACCATAGATTTATCCTATCCATTAGTTCCCTACTTATCAGCCTCAATCATTGATCCCTGTTGATACGTAGCAGCAGGGACCGATTATAGGAACTTCTAGATATATACTTATCCCAATTGAGTGTACCTTATTATACTCTTCAGCCCTAATATATATAGATAATTAGCAGCAAGCCAGCTTGGTAGTATTCTATCTTTTAACTGCATCATTATAGGTTTCACATTTCATTAATCAATTTTAATATTTCGCTGTGACAATTTTTAATAAAATCAACAATAAAGTTTATTTGTTTTTATAATATCACTACATTACAACTATTTGTGTAAAAATGAGTGCCCATAAATTACTACTCCTTTCTTTCTTTCTCTCTTTTTTCAATGTTAACAACCTCTCTACAATGTCAGCTCGTAGAAAGTTCCCCGCTGCACCGGAGTCAATAAGCGCTGGAAGAGACAATTGTTTATCAGTATATTGCAGAAGAACTTGGATAGAAAAACTAGAATCTATAGGAGAGAGAATGTTCATACCTAACTTAGCCTCTCCGTCATCAGTTAGGTCCGATCGTTTCCCAGCCGCTTCCCACATTGACTCAGGACATGACCGGGTTCCCCGCAATAGAGGCATAAACGATTCTTGAACCGCCTCTCTCTTTCCTCCTGGGATAAACGTGCTCTTCCCAACTGCATAGGCTCTTCCTCCGGTGTAATAGGACTTTGGAAGCGAGAAGCCAAACGGAAAGTAGATCAACGGGAACTCTCTCTCTCCTGAGTGCATTCACGGAAACGTATATCAATCTGGTTACAGAGAGAGATCAAATCATCCAGGGTAGTGGGTAACTCTCGGGCCGCTAGCTCGTCCTTAATACGATCGGACAAGCCTTGCCAAAATGTGGCCATTAAAGCTTCATTGAACTTGGGTGGGTTAGGTATGCGGAGTTGAGAGGTTGTTGGAGCAGATACAGCCGAACTGCTTGGAGCGGGGGCAGGTTGTGGGGCCGGAACAGGTGGAGGAATAGGAGCTGCCACCTGAGCTGCTTGAAGCGTATCCAACCTGTTAGACAGAGTCTGCAGAATCTGTAATAACTGTTCTTGATTTTTCCCCTGGTCTTCAACCTGAGCCGCTAAGTGATTCAGTAATACTTTCGCAGTGGGATTCCCTGTCGCTTCCATCAGTTAGATAAGTGGGTCAGAGCAAACTGTTACGGTTATGATGCCTTAGTCAGTATTAGCACAGGCTTACCTAGGGCGCGGAGTCTAACGGCCTTCCGGTCTTCACCAAGAACCACCGCAAGGTAGTGTGGACTTTGCTGCCGAAGAACCGCAGGTCGCGGCCCCCAGATTAGCCTACTGACGTAAGGGAGAAAGTTCTAAGTGATGGCAGGCAGACAAGCAATAAGACAAAGCGGTGCAAGTACAGGCACTAAACGTTAATTTCAGGCGTTGTAGGTCTGGAACAGTAACCGGTAGATGCACGGAGCCAATGGGTGCGTGGCAGGATATGGGTCCAGAGACACGACCGGGTCAGTACACAGGTGATATTAGATATGCGGTGCCAGACGGAGATCCAGAGAATAGTTGGTAACACAGCCGAGTCGGTACACAGGAGGTATCAGGTATACGGTGCCAGAGGGAGATCCAGAGAATAGTTGGTAACACAGCCGAGTCGGTACACAGGAGGTATCAGGTATACGGTGCCAGAGGGAGATCCAGAGAATAGTTGGTAACACAGCCGAGTCGGTACACAGGAGATAGTCCAGTTCGTGGTGCCAGGGATAAGCCAAAGAATAGTCAGGTCACAGCCAGGTAGGTACACAGGAGTAGGAGGAATAGAGGGATACACAGGGAGCAGGTTCACAGGAGTCAGGAACACAGGAACAGGAAACATATAGAAGTTTGAATTCCCCGCCCAGGAGTCACATGATCGGCAGCAGGAAGAACCCGGAAGTGCGGCGGCGCCATCAGGAGAAGCGCTGCACGGATCAGATACCGCTGTCAGACCACGCTGACAGCGCAGCGGAACGGGAATCAGGTAAGTTCTTAACAGTACCCCCCCTTCAGGGGTGGCCTCCGGACAACCTATAATGCTTTTGAGGGAACTTGGTATGGAATTTCTTCAACAAAGTCGGAGCATGAAGGTCTCGTGCAGGAATCCAAGAACGCTCTTCAGGACCGTAACCTTTCCAGTCAACCAGGAACTGCAAGGAACCTCTGGAAATCCGAGAATCTAGAATCTCCTTCACCTCAAATTCCTGATCTAGGGCTGAAATAGCAGCAGGAGGTCTTCTTGAAGAGAAGAATTTGTTAATAACAAGTGGTTTGAGAAGGGAAATGTGGTAAGACATTGGGAATCCTCAAGGTAGGAGGTAATTTTAATCTAAAGGCCACCGGATTAATGACCTCTATGATCTTGAAGGGACCAATAAATCGGGGAGCGAATTTCCTAGAAGGGACCAACAAGCGAAGATTCTTCGTAGATAACCATACTTTGTCACCAGGAGTAAGTAGTGGAGATGGTCTTCTTCTTTTGTCAAATGCTCTTTTACTGATGGCAGAGGTGTGAAGTAATTTGCGTTTGATAAGATCCCACCTAGACGAGAAGTCCGATAGAAGGGAATCAACTGCCGGAACTCCAGAAGCGGTTAACTCTTTGAAGGGTGGAACTTTAGGATGAAATCCCTGAAGAGCAAAAAAGGGAGAAGTGGAGGTAGAATCGTGTGAATTATTATTGTGAGCGAATTCTGCCCAAGGTAATAAATCAACCCAATCATCATGTTTAGCTGAAATGAAACATCTGAGGAATTTCTCCAATTCTTGATTCGTCCTTTCAGTGAGACCATTACTTTGAGGATGATATGCAGAAGAGAAATTTAACTTAATTCCACAAAGACGAGAAAAGGCCCTCCAAAATCTTGCCACGAACTGAGTTCCTCAATCAGAAACGATAATATCTGGACAGCCATGTAGGCGGAAAATCTCTTTAATGAAGAGTTGAGCCAGAACAGGAGCAGAAGGGAGACCTTTTAATGCCACAAAATGAGTGGCTCGGGAAAGGCGACCACACTACTGAGAACCCTCTGGAGGAGGGTAAATCTGTGATAAAATCCATGGAAAGATGACTCCAAGGTCGATCCGGAATTGGCAGAGGCTGCAGCAGACCGTATGGAGCTTGACGAGGGACTTTATTTTGAGCACAAGTGGAACACGCCGTCACAAACTGTCGAACGTCCGAACGGATAGACTGCCACCAATAACTACGGGAGATAAATTCCAAGGTCTTCTTTATACCGGCATGACCAGAAAAACGGGAGGCATGAGCCCATTTAAGGAGTTTAGTTTGGAGATGTGGAGGAACCAAAGTCTTCCCGTGAGGAATAATCAAACGAGTAGGAGTAGTAGCCAAAATACATTCTGGATCTAGAATAGACCTAACACCCTCTTCTTCGGTATCCATAGAATCAAAGGAACGAGAGAGAGCATCAGCCTTCTTGTTCTTGGACCCTGGTCTGAAGGTAATGATCATATCGATTCGTGAAAAAAGAAAAGGCCATCTGGCCTGACGGGGATTGAGGCAAGATGCAGTTTGTAAATATAGCAGGTTCTTGTGATCCGTAAAAATAGTAACAGGAAATCTGGCTCCCTCCAAATGATGTCTCCAAGCTTCCAAGGCCAATTTGATAGCAAGTAGTTCTCTGTCTCCAATGCCGTAGTTTTTTTCGGTGGGTGAGAATTTACGAGAAAAGAAGCCACAGGGAGAAAATTTTCCAGTAGAATTCTTCTGAGACAAGATAGCTCCCACTCCAGCGGAGGATACGTCAACTTCGAGAAAAAAGAGAAAGGAAGAATCTGACTGTTGAAGAATAGGTGCCGATATGAAGGCTTCTTTAAGATACTTGAAGGCCTCTACCGCCTCTGGTGGCCACGTTTTAGCGTTGGCAGATTTCTTGGTCAAGGAATTGATGGGTGCAATAACAGACGAAAACCCCTTGATAAAGTGGCGGTAATAATTAGAAAACCCAATAAAACACTGGATGGCCTTAAGTCCAACCGGTTGGGGCCAGTCAGAAATTGCCTTTATTTCTTTGTTTTTTCCGTGGCGCGACCTGTGGGGAGATAGGATGGGGATAGAGAGGGGGGGGGGGCAGAACAGGCGAGACAGTATACACGAATTCGGCCGTCAGGTGGCTCTAGAGTGGGAGATGTTTATAGCTCCTTTTGCAGTACGTTTATAGCTGTTTTTCCTTGTTTATAGCTCTAGTGCCGTGTATACTGGGGCGACTATGTGGGTATGCAGAGTAGTAACTCTTGGGGGTGGGCCGGGCAGTGGGATTACGGTGCCCGGTTCCAAAGTGCTTGGGAAAAAGCTATGCAGTAAATCTGCTAATTGGTATTTAAGCTTGCTTTCTCTAAAATAATGTAGTGTGTGGCTGGAGGGTGAGGGGGTGGAGCAAGCTTTGGTTAAATATAAATTTAGTGGTGTTCCCTTCTAAAAGGGAGAAGCGGTGTGTGTAGTTTTGTTCAGGTAGATAGGGGGAGAGATATGTGGGGAGTTTAAAGGTAACAGTAATGAGTTATGATGTGGGTGCTATGTGGATGGGTAACAATGTAATAGCGTTTTGCTGCAAAGCTCTAAAAAGAGCAGTTTAGTGTACAGGTTACCTTGGGTGAGCGGGTTGGCTGCTGCTCTGGATACCGGATCGTGTCGCTGGACGGGCGGTCGGGGTGGTTGTGGCCCAGCGGATTACTTCCTGTGTTCTTGGAACGCAGGAGCGCTCCAGACGCCTCACTTCCGGTTTTTTTCTGGAACGCACAGGCGCCTGTGCGTTCCACTGCAGGGGTTGATTCTCCGCTTGTGAGGTTCCTGCTTGCAGTGTGGAGTTGCTTCTCTCCTGGGGTCTTGATGCTTGTTGTATACCATATGATATACAATCCCCCTATACTCAAGAGACCCACAGTATGCCCCATCAACATTTCCCTTACCCAATCAACTATAGCCCCGTACCACCCATAAAAGTAGCCCCGTCCCCGCAACGTACCCGCTACCTGAACGTGCTCAAAACAAAAAATAATAAATAATTATTAAAAATCAAAACCACAGCATTAGAAATATTCCACTCCATAATCAACACCACATTAAATTTGAAGATAATCAATATCCTCAGATAAATCCTATATGCCTCTATATATATGTCTATATATATAGTCATTATATAACCCTCACATACAAATATGTAAGTACATTTTTAGCTTAATACCCCTGCCCCACACCACCATCAGTGCCTGTATTAGCACACCGCAAAGATGCCATAGTCTTACTCATGCCCTTCCATATATTATAATATCCCCCCATATCTAAGAGCCCCATAATATGCCCCATCAGCGCAACCCATACCTTATCCCCCTCAGCCCCGCCCCACCCATCAAAATTAGCCCCGTCCCCGTTACATACCCGCTACTAACCCGTGCAACTAAATATAATAAAACCACAGCACCAGACAATTTTAACTTCACAGTAAACACCAACAATAAATGAATACACATAATAAACAGCCTCAGATGATCCATTACCAACCCCCGGAATCCCTCCCCCTTAACTCCCACAACGAATCCCATTGGCTGACACATTGAAGGGCGCATATAAGAAGACCAAATCACAGAGACAAGACATATCCCTGACGAAGTCCGCCCGGACGAAACGCGTTGGATTGAACTGCCCTACAACACCTACCTACACAGAAGTGCTTCCCTCCCGTCGAAGCTCCACAAAGCATCAAGACCCCAGGAGAGAAGCAACTCCACACTGCAAGCATGAATCTCACAAGCGGAGAATCAACAAGGCAAATGCAAAAGCAAATTGGTTGCCTTGTCAAAGCTCAGAAGCGAAACGCGCGTCGGCGTAACGCTGAGCTCGCTGCTTTACTTTTATTTACCAATTTATGTAGGCTGATAGTTAGTTAACCTCTATTTAGGAGATTAGGATCAGGTCCTTTGAAGTATTTAGATCTTAGTTTGTACTTACCAGGAACAATTTAGAAACTAGCCGCTCTTTATACCATAATAGAAAGGCATTTACAAATCTTTCGTTTTTGCTTAATACAAAGCTATATCTATCGTAGTGACATATAGGAACCTTGGTTTATAGACTTCACTTAAGGGATCAAATGGTTTAACTTGCACTATACAGTGCATTCGAACCATAGATTTATCCTATCCATTAGTTCCCTACTTATCAGCCTCAATCATTGATCCCTGTTGATACGTAGCAGCAGGGACCGATTATAGGAACTTCTAGATATATACTTATCCCAATTGAGTGTACCTTATTATACTCTTCAGCCCTAATATATATAGATAATTAGCAGCAAGCCAGCTTGGTAGTATTCTATCTTTTAACTGCATCATTATAGGTTTCACATTTCATTAATCAATTTTAATATTTCGCTGTGACAATTTTTAATAAAATCAACAATAAAGTTTATTTGTTTTTATAATATCACTACATTACAACTATTTGTGTAAAAATGAGTGCCCATAAATTACTACTCCTTTCTTTCTTTCTCTCTTTTTTCAATGTTAACAACCTCTCTACAATGTCAGCTCGTAGAAAGTTCCCCGCTGCACCGGAGTCAATAAGCGCTGGAAGAGACAATTGTTTATCAGTATATTGCAGAAGAACTTGGATAGAAAAACTAGAATCTATAGGAGAGAGAATGTTCATACCTAACTTAGCCTCTCCGTCATCAGTTAGGTCCGATCGTTTCCCAGCCGCTTCCCACATTGACTCAGGACATGACCGGGTTCCCCGCAATAGAGGCATAAACGATTCTTGAACCGCCTCTCTCTTTCCTCCTGGGATAAACGTGCTCTTCCCAACTGCATAGGCTCTTCCTCCGGTGTAATAGGACTTTGGAAGCGAGAAGCCAAACGGAAAGTAGATCAACGGGAACTCTCTCTCTCCTGAGTGCATTCACGGAAACGTATATCAATCTGGTTACAGAGAGAGATCAAATCATCCAGGGTAGTGGGTAACTCTCGGGCCGCTAGCTCGTCCTTAATACGATCGGACAAGCCTTGCCAAAATGTGGCCATTAAAGCTTCATTGAACTTGGGTGGGTTAGGTATGCGGAGTTGAGAGGTTGTTGGAGCAGATACAGCCGAACTGCTTGGAGCGGGGGCAGGTTGTGGGGCCGGAACAGGTGGAGGAATAGGAGCTGCCACCTGAGCTGCTTGAAGCGTATCCAACCTGTTAGACAGAGTCTGCAGAATCTGTAATAACTGTTCTTGATTTTTCCCCTGGTCTTCAACCTGAGCCGCTAAGTGATTCAGTAATACTTTCGCAGTGGGATTCCCTGTCGCTTCCATCAGTTAGATAAGTGGGTCAGAGCAAACTGTTACGGTTATGATGCCTTAGTCAGTATTAGCACAGGCTTACCTAGGGCGCGGAGTCTAACGGCCTTCCGGTCTTCACCAAGAACCACCGCAAGGTAGTGTGGACTTTGCTGCCGAAGAACCGCAGGTCGCGGCCCCCAGATTAGCCTACTGACGTAAGGGAGAAAGTTCTAAGTGATGGCAGGCAGACAAGCAATAAGACAAAGCGGTGCAAGTACAGGCACTAAACGTTAATTTCAGGCGTTGTAGGTCTGGAACAGTAACCGGTAGATGCACGGAGCCAATGGGTGCGTGGCAGGATATGGGTCCAGAGACACGACCGGGTCAGTACACAGGTGATATTAGATATGCGGTGCCAGACGGAGATCCAGAGAATAGTTGGTAACACAGCCGAGTCGGTACACAGGAGGTATCAGGTATACGGTGCCAGAGGGAGATCCAGAGAATAGTTGGTAACACAGCCGAGTCGGTACACAGGAGGTATCAGGTATACGGTGCCAGAGGGAGATCCAGAGAATAGTTGGTAACACAGCCGAGTCGGTACACAGGAGATAGTCCAGTTCGTGGTGCCAGGGATAAGCCAAAGAATAGTCAGGTCACAGCCAGGTAGGTACACAGGAGTAGGAGGAATAGAGGGATACACAGGGAGCAGGTTCACAGGAGTCAGGAACACAGGAACTGTAGCCAGGAACAGGAAACACATTGCTCTGACACAGGCAGCGTGTCAGAGCAGAGAAGATATAGGAGTTTGAATTCCCCGCCCAGGAGTCACATGATCGGCAGCAGGAAGAACCCGGAAGTGCGGCGGCGCCATCAGGAAAAGCGTTGCACGGATCAGATACCGCTGTCAGACCACGCTGACAGCGCAGCGGAACGGGGATCAGGTAAGTTCTTAACAGTAGCTTGTCGTTGTCTCCACTGTACTTCGGGAGCCATGGGGCCCCGAAATAGTACGGTAGGGTTATGGGCACATTTGGTGTTGCTGCTGGTTGCGCTGTTCCCCCGCCTTGTTGCTGATCCATTTTTCACTGAAGGTATTACTCTCCTGATGCACTCGGATCCTGTTCGGTTTGACGCCAAAGTTATGTGATAGTCGAGACTGATGGGATTTCCTTCCCTTACCTTGTCCTCCAGAGTCAGGTTCTTTTTTTTGTTCGGATATCCGGTGGTCAGCAGATAAATACCTCAATGAAAGGGACAAGAATTGGTCAAATAACTTGGGTTTATTAATAATGCGGTATAGATAATTTTGGTAAGCCACTGCGCCACTGACCCCTTCAACTTAATGGTAATGACAAAATATTAATTTGTTCAACATAGAGCACAATAGCATTTAACATATAATATGCAACTGGTGAGTATAAGGCACAATTGCGATAACATCTTCAATAACAATAAATCAATTTTTAAGTAAATCACTTAACATTAACATTCAACTAAAACATTTGGTTCACCAATATTATCCCTGGTAACTTTACCATATTTTACACTCAGTCCTGGGCTGACCTGTGCACAGGAATTTTGTAGTACATTAAATCTGTCAGCATGGAGGAAAGCAAGTGGAGTAATCTGTGACAAAGGTGATTTGCAGACCTATTATACTTTCAACTAGAGTTCCTTCATATGATCGACTTCCAGCAGTAATACTTCTTATCTCTCACAGCCTGTTCCTGAGGTAGTGAGCAGCTACATGGAAAGATTCAACTCAGATGTCTTATCTCTCGGTCTGTCTTCTTGTCACTCATAAACCTCATCTCTCTCCCTCAGAAGTCTAGAACTTTCCTCTCCCCACTGCCTTCTGGGAGTTCACAGTTATTACCAAACTCAGTGGACTTGTTGCTATGACACAAACTCCTCCTTCCTGCACATCCTCCTGGGTACGACCTTTTCAGTTCAACTGTCAATTGTCAACTGCCATTCCCACTGTGTCTCTCTCAGCCTCTATTAACCCCTTGTAGCCCTGCATTTCAAAAGCATTTATGTACTTCCTGTGTGCTGTTTAACAGGGTTTTGGGGCACCACAAATGTGCCCACAACCTTCACTACCACTGGAGTACAGGCTCCACACCGTTCCTTGTACTACATAGGTACCATCCACGACTTGTGAACCTCCAGTCATCATGACATTGGAAGTACCAGCAGTGGATAAGGTACCCAAACAATTCCAGGACATTTACAATTTCCCTAAACTAACTAAATAAAAATAAAACAATATTTACTTTAAAATGCCACCAATAGAAGACCCTCAGCAGGGATCAAGAGCCCAATTGTCGTGGGGGAAGATTTCCCTCCAATTTGTCTTTCATGTAACACCCCTCTATAATAAATCCATCATATCCATATGTGGAGATGTAGGATAGAGACTGTCTGCTCTGTGAGAGTGTATTAGTGGAGCTGTGATTGGTTGCTTCCTTGCAGAGAAGATAGTGGTGCTGGCCCTATGTGGAAAGCAAATAGGGTGTGCCTGGGGGTATCCATAGGTGGTATGGTGTAACCTGGTGGAATCTATAGGTGGTGTGGTGTAATCTGGTGGGATCTATAGCTGGTGTTGGGTATCCTGGTGGGATCTATAAGTGAAGTGGTGTTGTATGTGTTGTTTACTTGTGGGGATGTGCGGTAATGGAGGGGGTGGAAGGAGGTGGATGGGGGCTAGTCTCCAACACTAGACAAGCTATGTGTTAGTGGCACTTGTTGAGGGGTGGATGGGTAGGAGGTGATAGTAGGTGGGTTGTAGGGGGGTTGTGTGGTAATGTTGGGGATGGAAGGAGGGGGATGGGGCTAGTCTCCAGCACTAGACAATCTATATGTTAGTGGCACTTGGTCACGGGTGGTTGGATAGGAGCTTATAGTGGGGGGGGATGTGAGGTAATAGGGGTAGAAGGAGGGGGATAGGGGCTAGTCTCAAACACTAGACAAGCTATTTGTTAGTGTCACTTGGTGAGGGGGTGGTTGGGTAGGTGATAGTAGGAGGATGTGGGGTAATGGGGGTAGAAGGATGGGGTAATGGGGGTAGAAGAAAGGGGATGGGGCTAGTCTCCAGCACTAGACAATCTATGTGTTAGAGGCACTTGGTGAGGGGGTGGTTGGGTAGGAAGTGATAGTAGGGGGGATGTGGGGTAATGAGAGTAGAAGGAGGGGGAAAGCAAATGGGGTGTGACCTGGTGGGATCTATAGGTGGTGTGGTGTAACCTGGTGGAATCTATAGGTTGTGTGGTGTAATCTGGTGGGATCTATAAGTGGTGTGGTGTTGTATGTGTTTGTTACTTACTTCTTAATCCTTTAGAGAGATGAAGTTGTCGGGAGATGTTCCTCTCTTTGGTTCTTTGTCTTTCTGTTCTTATTTTGGTGGCATGGTACTGGAGTGGCTAATTTTTGTTGTTCTTTCAGAGTGAAGTGTTTGCTTGGTAATATTCCTCTTGTTGGGTATTGGTGCACTTGTTCCGTTTATAAGTCCTGAAGTAGTTTGTCCTGTTGAAGAAGCAGATGGGAGATCAGTCACAGAATGGGGGTCGGGTTTTGGATCCCCCCAAAAAAGATGAAAGTGGTGATATTTATTTCTCTATGTTACAAGAGCAGTTGAGGATTAGGGAGATGTATTGTGCAGATGTGGTGGATAATGGGACATATCTAACCAGTGGAAAAAACAATAAAATGGTGATGGTATCAGTAATAGGGCACAATGTATAATGGTTAGGTACGTGTGGCTAGGTAGTGTGGGTGCAGCTACAGTACAGGTCTCATGGGGTGAGTCTGATGTCTGTGGGATGAGCTGTGTACCCTGCGCAGGGAATCTGCTGCTGAGTAGCTGTGCTCAACAGAGCTCCTGAAGTAATGGGGAGGGCAGGAGCTGGGTGACACAATGCTGCTGGTTGTCGGTGGCTTCAAAATCTAACATTTCGTCCTGGTTGCGGACTTCCTCAAGAATATGGTGTAAGTGACTGTGTAGCAGGAATGGCAGTGTGTAAATAGCTTGTGGGAGGGGGAGGTGGGTGCGTGTGGGAGGGGTAGAGGGCGGGGATCAGAACACTCTGTACTTATGAGTAATAGTGGGGGGAGGAGTTGTGGGAGTGGATCCTATTAATGTAGATGTCTTTGTATGGTAAGGGGCAGTATCTAAGGGACTCCATTGGTGTCTTTGGTAAGGACAGGTGGGTCGCAGCAGATGTGAACAGAGGACTTGGACCTGCTCCATTGTGAGAGCATGTAGGAAAGGCTGTCAGTCATAACCTGCACACAGTGTAATACAGTGTATTAGGGTATATGAGGTGTGAAAGACCTGTAGGAGATTCTACATGAGTAGTAGGACCAGCACCTTACATTGCTAGGATTAGGCGTACAGTTCTGGACCTACTGGTTCCTAACTTAGGGATCATACTATCTAAGTGTTCATCATCATTTATTTATGAGGGGCCACCGAAACCATAGAGCCGGACACTCGTCTTACAGATATGACACACATGACTACAATAAATATTAGGACTGATACAGATAATAACAGTGACATAAATACAATTAAGCATAATAATATTTCCATGGGTGGCCTCAAGCCTGCATTAGTACATGATTGACATTAAGACATGAAAACAAGGTTGTACGAGGGAGACGGACATGAGGATGTGAATTTAACATTAGACTGTATGCTGTGCCAGGGAGTGTGGGGCTAGTCTCCAGCTCTAGACAAGCTATGTTTTAGTGGCACTTGGTAAGGGGGTGGTTGGGTAGGAGGTGATAGTAAGGGGGATGTGGGGTAATAGGGGTAGAAGGAGGGTGGTGGGGGCTAGTCTCCAGCACTAGACAAGCTATATGTTAGTGGCACTTGGCCACGGGTGGTTGGATAGGAGGTAATAGTAGGGGGGGATGTGAGGTAATGGGGGCAGAAGGAGGGTGATGGTGGCTAGTCTCAAGCACTAGACAAGCTATTTGTTAGTGCCACTTGGTGAGGGGTGGTTGGGTAGTTGATAATAGGGGTGATGTGGGGTAATGGGGGTAGATGGAGGAGAACGGTGGCTAGTCTCTAGCACTAGACAAGCTATGTGTTAATGGCACTTGGTGAGGGGGTGGTTGGGTAGGAGTTGATAATAAGGGGGGGGGTGTGGGGTAATGAGGGTAGAAGGGTATGGGGGCAAGTCTCCAGCACTAGACAATCTATTTGTTAGAGGCATTTGGTGAGGGGGTGGTTGGGTAGGAGGTGATAGTAGGGGGGATGTGGGGTAATGGGGTAGAAGGAAGGGTATGGGGGGTAGTCATGATGTGTGAACCCCTCTGTGGTGTATGGGTTGTAGCTGCTCTGGGTATTAAGTCTCTCACAGCTCTCCAATTATAATAACCTGCTCTGCTATTACTAATAGCCTTCTTCTGACTGCAGCATGGAGCAAATGAGGATTATCTAGCAGCTAATGTGAGAGCTCTCGCCACATATATGAAGTCCTGATTGCCGGGAGGCTGTACATTAACATGGGATAACTTGATGGGGGTAATTCCTGCTATCTTATATACAACTATAGGGAGATATTACTTCTACCTTGTACAGGGCCCGGATGTCGCTTCCAAGTTCTATGATGGTGTCTGAGAGATCATGTGGCTATGCCCCCTTTGCTGTCTAAGTTGTTTGTCAGGGACAGAGATATTTCTGTAAGAAGTATAGTGTGTCTGGGGGACTACCGGAAAATGGCCTTCGCTCTCCTGCACTGAGGACAATACAGTAATAGATACTACTGATTAAGTAAGTGGAAATGGGTGAAGAGAGGAAGTTTCTGCTAAGTTTCTGTATTGTATTGTATTGACTTTGATGCGCAATGAGCTTAGCTCATTGTGCTAGGTCTAATTATAGTATTAGTGGATTGTGGGTAAATCCCCTAGTACTATAATTAGACCTAATGCAATGAGCGAAGCTCATTGCGCATCGGAGCTTCTACTAGGTAGAAACTATTTGCGGGGGTCCTGATTTTTTTTTTCTTCAATCAAGAAAGAAGAATCAGGGATGTTACAATTATGGGGCCCCCCTGGCTGAAGACAAGAAGACTTCAAGCAACAAGGGGGCCCCTCTGGCCAAGAAGAACAGAAGAGATTTCAAGCTGGACTTTGGAAATTACAAATTTATTTTGGACTATTACAAGCCAGACTTTGAACATAAAATTATTTGGAACTTTGTTTACAGCCATTTTTGGATTAAAAGCTGCTGACGAGAGCTGAAAACATCAGTGGTGAGTATAGGGCATTTATTATTTTTAATAAAAATAACTCGTATCAATGAGGGTGTTTACTGTCTTTATTGTGGGTTTATTATTTTTATTAAATGGATGTGGTTTTAATGAGGGTGCTGTGATTTTGTAAATATTTTCTTTTGTGGAACTACAGGGCTAATACTAGTATCGTGTGTCCCTCCCTCAGCCCCAAAACACCAACCAGGCCCCCTGTACCCAATAAATAGGGCTAAAAATCTCCTGGTCACAGAAGAAAATTTCTAAGCGACATGGTCAGTCAGCCATATTTATACTCTCAAGTGAAGCCACTTTGAGTACACCCAGTACACACCTCTATCTGACATGCGCAACGTTATGAAATCCCTTGTCGTTAAAATAGGGCATATTTTACCAAATTGTAAAAAACTGTAACTTTGTCAAACTTGTGAAAGGCACTCCTCAGCCCTAATAGCTTTCTAGCAAAACTTATCGCATTTCTTTAAATGCCCTGTACACCGAGTTACGCTCTCCCAAAAAAACCAGAGAAACGGAGACTTTTGCAAAACAGAAAGTGGAAAAAAACGGCGAGATTTTGCCATGCGGCACCAGTGAACAGTTCTCCATATATATATATATATATGTGTATATATATATATATATATATATATATATATATATATACACAATGCCCCTCATTACTCTGTGCAGTCATCGTTCAGTGCCCCTCATCACTCTGTGCCCCCCATCAAAGTGTCCCCCTGGTTCACTTTGCCCAGTGTCACTGGAACTCACCACGTTTCAGCAACAGAGCCAGTGACATTTTGCCTATGCCTGTGTTGAGCTGCTACAGATGTGTATGCTCAGCAACTTCATTTTGGCAATGTTAGACTATGCAGTAACCGCGATGCTGCCGGATAAGCGTTCGCGGTGCTATACATGGGGTCCATGTTTAGCATGTTATTACATGCTTTTGCCCATTCGTCATATGTGGAGGGGGCAGGGTGTTTCAAGGCAAATGGAAAACCCCCCTGCGTGTGTGCCTGTACCTCATCTATTTATTTTCTTCTGTATTCAGTGCTATGGAATCAGTGGCACCTTATAAATAAATATATAATAATAATAATAATAATAATACACATAGACTATGTATTACTCAGGATTCCACTCCACTGAGCTATAACCCACAAAGAGTTTAAACAGTCTCCATCTCTACTTTCCCTTCTCTAATAACATCCATTCTCTCCCTACCTTGTTCTTGTACAACCTAACTTACACCCTTCCAAATTTCTTTCCTATCCCACCCAGCTACACATTTAAGAGGGACAGACATTTTTCTAACCCTCCTTCTCCCATCCACTCTTCCGCTTCTTACTTACCCCTCCCCCCACTTCCCGATCTCTTAGTTCTCTCCACAGGACGAACTACAAAACTATTAAGACAACAAGGCATTAGGCACTCACCACAAGGATAATTTCACCCAACTACAAGGTTAATCAATACACACACCCTCTCCCTGGTGGACCCGGACCAACAACCCAATATACCACAGCCACCTGGGCACAATCATCTCTCTAACCACAACTAACAAACCAAGATAGTTTGTACCACAGAGGTAAAACCACCTACCCCTTCTTCTCATTTTTCTCTCTGGAACACTAAACACACAAGAGCAAATTTGTGCATGGTACCCTTGTACTACTACCTGGAGAATAAAGGACCTGGAACTTCCATGCCTCACTGTTGGCAGCACCACATGCAACACCTAATCAACAAGAGAAAACAGTCCTAAAACCCCAACATGCATTCATTTTGTTGTGTCGTCAAGAAGTTCTGCAAGGCAGAGCTATTATATATTTCAGTGAGACCCACTAATTTAAGGTTTCTTCTGGATCTATTTTCTAAATGAGCCAATTTCATTAGCATGTGTGATTGTATTAATTGATTCACAGCAGGGGCGGAATGGGAAATTAAAGTGGCCCTGGAAAAAATTCTGGAAGTGGCCTCGTGGGCGGGACCAAATCAACTGTAGACAGAGGCAACTAAAAAGTAGGCGGGATTAGCACACTGTTATAGCCACATAGGTGGAAGGCGAGGCTAATGCAACACGAGATGGTAGGCGAACTCATATTGATGCAAGGCGGAACTCACACACAATAACACACACAATAAAACAGCTATAAAGTATTGTGCTCTACCCAAAGTACTTGATGAATGTAGAAAACTGAAAACTGGGCTGTGACCATATTTTGTAAACAAAAAGACATTTAATCCACTGCACTCACCAAGTACATTATTAATGCTATTCTAGCTACTTCAAGCTGTATAGGGAATCTTAGTTCCATATATAGCAATACTCACCAACTAACGCCAAAGTCTTCTTCTTTAAAGCCAGTCCTACACTAAATCATCATCATCACCATTTATTTATATAGCGCCACTAATTCCGCAGCGCTGTACAGAGAACTCACTAAATATAAAAATGAATTCAGAGTACATCCTGTGACCACCCAATACAAAGAGTAAAATGTGAATTTTATTGATACAAACTGTATAGCTAATGTGTGAAAATGTGATTATCAGAAAATATTTAGAGTATAACTTTGATCACAGCAGGATTATAATATATGGAATTTATTTTGCTTTTACTTGCATAATTTATTACTACAGTTTGGAGTTTGTTCACGCCAATGTATTTTGGTCATTTTCATACCTCCTAATACTTTAAATGGCCAAAGAGGAATGCATAAGATTTGTTTTGAAACTATTCTTTCTTCAAATGTTCAAACATCAGAGGAGACTTCAAAATACAAATTTTCAGAAAACACAGTTAACTGTCAGTGGCACCTGCTTTTAACGTCAAGGAAAAGGTGGGGAAATTTGTTTTAAGTTAAGGAACTACTGATCCTTATGCTAATACATACAGGCCATTCACACATGCTTACTAGCAAAACAGATAAACTGGCATGTATCCATGTTCTTTCTTTTCTGTTTGATGTCTGTTTTGCTCCAATGTATGTGTGAACATCATATATGTATATTCGGCGCCATCAGGGACGTACAGCAGGTAGAGTTGTGGAGGGCCTGGACAGACCCCTCTGTTCGGGCCCCTACTCTATCCACCTGACGCTCATCCTCCATCCATGCTGCAGCTCCCAGTCACTGATAAGCTAAGTGCACGTCATCAATGTGATGCTCCCATTTACTATGATATGGGAGGCGGTGAGCGGAGCATTTACTGTGATATGGGAGGGGGGTGAGCGGAGGATTTACTGTGATATGGGAGGGAAGGGGGAGTGGAGCATGTTATGTGATGAGATAGGGAGCAGAGCATGGAATGTGATGAAGGAGGGAGCAGAGCATGTAATGTCATGAGGGATTGAGCAGATTGTGTAATGTGATAAGGGGAGCTGAGCATGTAATATGATGAGTGGGGGAGCAGAGCAGAGCATCTAATGTGATGAGGGGGGAAAGAGAGCATGTAATGTGATGAGGGGGAGACCGGAGCATGTATTGTGATGAGGGGGGTTCAGAGCATGTAATGTGATGAGGCGGGGAGCAGAGCATGTAATGTGATGAGGGGGGGGGAGTGGGGCATGTAATGTGATGAGGGGGGTGGAGCATGTAATGTGATGAGGCGGGGAGCAGAGCATGTAATGTGATGAGGGGGGGGAGTGGGGCATGTAATGTGATGAGGGGGGGTGGAGCATGTATTGTGATGAGGGGGGTTCAGAGCATGTAATGTGATGAGGCGGGGAGCAGAGCATGTAATGTGATGAGGGGGGGGGGAGTGGGGCATGTATTGTGATAGGGGGGTTCAGAGCATGTAATGTGATGAGGCGGGGAGCAGAGCATGTAATGTGATGAGGGGGGGGGGGAGTGGGGCATGTAATGTGATGAGGGGGGGTGGAGCATGTAAATTTATAAAGGAGATATTTACTGTGATGAGGGAGGGGGCAGGGGAGAGCTGAAAAATTTTAGCCTGGGGGCAAGACTCGGCTCAAGTAACATTTTAAAGGGTAAAATTTTCAGGTGGCCCTGTGACCCAGCCCAAGGTAGTCCACTATGGAACCAGCCCAGGGGTTGGATGCCCCCTGCCCCCCAGCCCTGCCTGCCCTTGGATGGGTGAGCAGATACTGTGCAGAGGCAGGGGGACATGTACGGCAGGGACGGGGACGGGGGGGGGGGGGGAGGCTGCTAGAATAATTAGTACTGGGCCCTACAGTTTCTGATTGCAGCCCTGCATATATTAGTATATGGACAGTGATCCTAGGCTCTGTGTGTGTTCTGTGGGTAACATGTAAAAAGGGCAATTTTCCAGCCTCACTGAGTGTCCAACATCACTGTAAACTTATTTTAAATTTAATCTTTAGTATATATACATAGTATATTTTATATTTAATTTTGTAGGAGGTGCACCTATATATATTTCTTAATTCATACTCAAAAAAGGAAGACACCGGAGTATATTTTTGTGCAGTACTATGGGATGTGTAATACTATAAAATAAAATAATTCTTTATTATGAAATAATTTAAAATGAAGTATCCTCCCTGATTACATGGCCACCAGCGAAACACTTTTTAAAAACAAATTAAAATCCATACAAACATGGTTTTGTGAAACAATGTGAAAATTGGGTAGAATAAAATTGCAGTATTAACTGCAATGCCTGTATTAACCTTACATATGCTTAATAAAGAGTCCAATGTTCATATCTTAGCTTTAAGGCTCCATAAGTTAATATAACTACTTCCGGAGCCTTGAAGCTAAAATATAAGTATTGGAGTCCTTAGTAAGAATATTTAAGATCAATACAGGCATTGCAGTTAATACTGCAATTTTATTTTAATTAACCCAGTAATGGCAGACCCTTTTCTCCTACCAGTCTTTCACATTGCACTGAACCACAGCTGAGATGTGTGGATCCGGATTCCCTGTAGCACAGGAGACATCCCTGTGAGTGTCACTGTCCCAGCCACAGCCTCCACAGCTCCCGCACAGCAATAAGCAGCCTCGGAATTGACTGCAGGGACCTCTTCACTCCCGGTAACTCCCCCCATCATGTCAAGCTGGTCTGGCATGGATAAATATTCTAACACCTGTCACGGCAAGCCCGCCCCCTGCTGGGTGTAAAAAAAAAAAAAAATGGAATAAAGAAAAGTATATAAAAATACATGGACTCACCATGCTGCCTCTAGGTGGCCTCTTTAGACGACCGGCCTACCTGGAAAGTTCCCAGTAGGCTCTATGACGAATCCGCCCCTGACTCAAGTGATTGATTCATCAAACTTTTTAAAAAAGAAAAGTGGGGTTTTGAACAACCAATCATATTCTAGCTAAGATTTATCCAGTACCTTCTAAAAAAAATGATACGCTACATACTGGATGCTATGGGCAACACCCCCACTTTTCCTTTTTAGAAGATTTGATAAATCAACCCCATAGTGTCTCTGCATGAGCAGATTACAATCCCTTAAATAACAGTCCAGAGTCTACTGATCAGTTTTATTGCTTTGTGTTTTTTTGCCATTTTAATCTCTCTGCATTTTGTATCTGTTTATCTCATTGTATATGCTGTGCCATGCCTAACCAGTTGGTGACAGACAGTATTTTTCCATAAAATAGTCACTGGATCTTTTGAAGTGGTACAATTAAGAATTTATTTGTGTAGGTGCATTTTCTAAGCTTTTACTCTTTTCACAAGGGGTATTCTAACAGCTCTTGCCGTGTATGTCCTATATAGAGTGCATCATATTGGATATGGATATTCAGGATCTTGATGTACCCAAATTAACAGAAATAGTGGAGATAGCACCACATAGGTTCTTTTAAAATGTTTTATTGATAAAGGAATCATTTGGTGGCTTTTATAGAACACACAAATGTCAGGCCAAATGGGTGTATATTTTACTGATTAAAAATGATGGCACCCCAGATCAGTTATTTTGTTCGGTAAACAAGAAATGATAAAACCAGGTAGTATCTGTATAATAACAGCTATAAAGTGTGTAGAGCTATATCATCCATTCACTCCCCAGAATCGTAGGCTCTAGTACGCTTCCTTTGCATTTGAACATGAAGCGGACAGGGATGCATTTACTGGCGTATGTCCTGGTTCTGGGCATGCGCAGTGTGATTTTGCGTAAGATACATGAAATGATGAATCAGGCCACGTGACCTCACTGACTCCCACATGCCTTGGCGAGGTCTATAGATTCATTTTTTGATCCAGGCCACATGGCTGCCTCTATTTTGCCATTAGAACATAGTCATTGTTAATATCTAATATATATCTTGTTCTTTTTCTTCACTCTGTTTTTTACATTTTGATTCCTGGGGTTACACATATTGGAAGATTTATATTTTACATATATTCCTTTTCTGCTCCCTGTTTTCACCTTCCAGTATTTTGCTGGTTCACAGAAACTCCCAATACCAAGGTACACAAAGATACATTTAGGGACTAAAAGACTAAAATTCTTCATCACTTCAAATAACAGCCAAAACTGAAAATAAAATGCATAGATTGTATTTATTCAATTTTTCAGATATAATTAGGAAAACACATTATTTTTTTCTTTATGTTATAATCACAAGGTCATATTTTAAAGTTCTGATGCATTATATAACATGTACATTATTAAATAGGTAAATGAATACATTTTTAAAAGATAAAAATATAACATTTGCAAAATCAAAACAATAATCTTTTCTTCAATGTTAATGGTAGGCAAGAACAAAACAGCGCACTGTACAATTGATCAATCTCCGCTTTGTTGGATATATTCAAATTCCGGAAAGATACATTATATAACAATATTTTATTGCACTACATTACATTTATCTCTTTGCATAAATGAACAGGTTTATTTTTTTTTAAAAAAAGTATTGGCAAATGTACATGTTAAATAACTACGTTTCCATATAACTCCCCATGATCACGGTACAGCTATATGACTTCCTTAGCACTAGCATTTCTGATATGACATTGCCATTGACACTGCCTTGCACTGGCCAGCAACTAGATAGTTCCATCAGAATAGAGGGCGGTGGCCTATAGGCACATATTAACATCGTTTCGATTTTCTATTACGTCACTTTTAATTTCTGGTCGTTTTATCTTTATCTGCAAAAAAAAAAAGTAAGGGGACAGTTACTTACACAGGTTAATAGGAACAATATTTTAAAATAGTTGAATAAATACATTATATATATATATATATATATATATATACACATATATTTATATATATATATATATATATATATTTATTTCATCATCATCATCATCATCATCATCATTTATTTATATAGTGCCACTAATTCTGCAGCGCTGTACAGAGAGCTCATTCACATCAGTCCCTGCCCCATTGGAGCTTACAGCCTAAATTCCCTAACATACACACACACAGACAGAGAGAGAGAGAGAGAGACTAGGGTCAATTTGATAGCAGCCAATTAACCTACCAGTATGTTTTCGGAGTGTGGGAGGAAACCGGAGCGCCCGGAGGAAACCCACGCAAAAACGGGGAGAACATACAAACTCCATACAGAAAAGGCCATGGTTGGGAATTGAATTCACAACCCCAGTGCTGTGAGGCAGATTATATATACAGTATATTACTCCAAGAAGGGGGACGCGGACTTCGCGAGCAGCGCATATTTTCGTGACAACGCATCTGCATTTTTGTGTAGAATCCCAGGTCTATGTTCTACTGAGAATTTGAAAGGTTGTAGTGCCAAGAACCAACGGGTTACCTTGGCATTTACCTCCCGGTTGTTCTGCATCCATCGCAAAGGTGCATGATCTGTTATTAAGGTGAACTCTCTGCCTAGGAGATAATAGCGCAGAGCTTCTGTAGCCCATTTTATGGCGAGACATTCTTTATCCACAGTGGCATATTTTTGTTCCCTTGGAAGCAATTTCCGACTTAAGTACAGGACAGGATTTTCTACTCCATTCTTCTCCTGTGACAAGACAGCACCTAAGCCAACACCAGAAGCATCAGTTTGGAGGAAGAACCTCCGGGTAAAATCCGGTGCTTGTAGAACTGGGGAGGAACAAAGAGCTAACCGAAGATCATACCAGGCGGTTTCTGCAGAATCAGACCAGGTTAATCTATCTGGACAACTTTTTTTTTAACATGTCCGTAAGTGGAGCAGCTCTAGTGGCGAAGTGGCTTACAAACCACCTGTAGTAACCTACTAAGCCTAAAAAGGTTCTTAACTGTGAATTTTTTTCTGGTCTTGCCCAATTTTTGACTGCCTCCACTTTGTCTAGCTGGGGTTTTACATGCCCTCGACCAACAACGTACCCCAAATATTTGGCTTCTCTCATGGCTATGGCACATTTCTCTGGGTTAGCTGTTAACCCTGCTGACCTTAATGAAGCTAAAATTGCCTCAACTTTGGCTAAATGTGATCCCCAGTCTGGGGTATAAATCACTATATCGTCCAAGTAAGCAGCTGCATAAGCTGTGTGCGGTCGTAGCAATTTATTCATGGCCCTTTGGAAGGTGGCAGGTGCCCCATGCAACCCAAAGGGTAAGACTTTATATTGATAGAGACCCTCGGGGGTGGAAAATGCAGTCTTTGGCTTGGCCGTGGAAGTCAGGGGAACTTGCCAATAACCCTTTGTTAGATCAAGGGTTGTTAAATAATTGCTACCAGTAAGATTTTCCACTAGTTCATCCACACGTGGCATCGGATAGGCATCAAACTGCGACATACTGTTTAGGTGCCTAAAGTCATTGCAGAACCTAATTGTCCCATTGGGTTTCGGGACAAGCACAATGGGACTATTCCACTCACTAGTGGACTCTTCAATCACATCTAACTGGAGCATCTTCTCGACCTCCTTTCTCACGTCCACCCATTTGGCTTCTGGAATACGATACGGCTTCTGCTTTACAATGACTCCTGGCGCAGTAACATTAAGGTAGTGCGCCCAGGAATGGAAGAGAAAACATCCCTGTTCCGGCAAATCATTTCTTCAATCTGTTGTCTCTGCTGAATGGACAAAGCTGGCTCTATGGGCACTTCAGACTTTTCAATGGCAGTACTCACTACCTGAGGAGAGGTTTCCTCCTCATGCCAAGGTTAAAGGAGGTTAACATGATATATTTGCTCCTCCCTTCTCCTACCTAACTGGCGGACTCTGTAATTGACAGGACCGACAGCCTCTAGAACTTCATATGGACCCTGCCAATAGGCGAAAAGTTTGCTTTCCTGTGTGGGAACCAGGATTAGGACCTTGTCCCCAGGCTAGAAAGATCGAACAACAGCACTTTTATCATAACTTTTTCTCTGTCGTGCCTGAGCCTCTTTTACATGTTGCTGCAGAATGGGCCCTATCTTTCCTAGCCTCTCATACATTTGGGACACAAATTGGACCAGATTTGGCTCCCTGGGAACTTGCTGCTCCCACCCTACTTTTAACATATCCAAGATACCCCTGGGCTGTCTCCCAAACAATAACTCAAAGGGACTAAACCCTGTTGAAGCTTGAGGTACCTCACGGATGGCAAACATCAAATAGGGAATAAGAGTGTCCCAATCTTTTTTTTCTTGAGCCACTGCTTTCCTGACCATGTGCTTTAATGTGCGGTTAAAGCGTTCCACCAAGCCATCTGTTTGTGGATGGTATACAGAGGTGTGAAGCGCCGTAACCCCTAGCAACTGGCACATGTCCTTCATCAGTTTAGACAAGAATGTAGTACCCTGATCTGTGAGAATTTCTTTGGGTATTCCCAAACGTGTAAACATCAATACAAGTTCTCTTGCTATGGTGCTGGACTTTATGTTTCGTAGGGGAATTGCCTCTGGATACCTGGTTGCATAGTCAAGCACCACTAGTATATATTGGCGCACACATGCAGATTTTTCCAGTGGCCCCACAAGGTCCATAGCTATCCGTTCAAAGGGAACTTGTACTATTGTTATTAGAATGAGAGGTGCCCTGTACATGGGTTTGGGACAGGTTCTCTGACAAATGGGACAGGACCGGCAATACTTTTTCACTGCCATGTGTACCCCAGGCCAGTAAAACCTAAGCAGAACTCGTTTCCGTGTTTTATCCTCCCCTATGTGTCCCCCGCAGACATGTGTGTGTGCTGCTTTTAACCCTAGGGTTACATGGACCTGAGGAACCATTAATTGTTCTACTTTTTCCCCCTGCACATTAGCAACTCTATACAGGAAATTATTTTTAACAATAAAATATGGTACACCTTCTGCAGGCTGGGCGGCTTTCGCTACCCCATTTACCTCAGTCACACTTTTAAAGGCATGTTCCAAAATGACATCATTAAGTTGGTCTCGAGCAAAGTCCTGCAGAGGAAACAAAATTGGTATTGCGGACCAGTCCGTATCCTCACTGCAGGCGGGGTGGGCTCCTCTGCGACATCACCGACCAATGCTAGTTTGGACTGTCCATGTTTCCCCGCAGGTGGATGCTTTTGTGGAACTCCTGCTGTGTCTCCCAGGATGGCATTCCGGTTTGGTGGTTCCCAAAGATCGATGTCCAGATGTTGTGGATTCATAGGCGGTTCCTTTAAGCCCGGGCTTCCGACCGTGGCATCAGTTGCCGGCATGTCCGGCCGCATCCGCTCACCGAGGACATCATTACACAGTGGGAAGTCTCGCCCCAAAATGAGTGGATATGGAAGTTTAGGTGCTATGGCAGCTACCACCATAACAGTTTTGTCTTTGAGTGTGACTAGTAGTATTGTTCTTTCATACTCATACTCCTCTGTTGTGCCATATACGCAAATAACCTTCACCTTGGGCAGCCGAGAAGTTATGGTTTCGGGGTAAGGCAGAGCTGGAAACCAATGAGAGTTCACTCCCTGAGTCAACCAAGGGCAGAACAAGGTTTTGGTTGATTAGCACAGTCACCCGGAACAAACAAGGACTTCCTGATGTGGGACTCATGGTAAAACAGCTTGGAAAAGCAGGCCCAATATGTGCCACAGAACAGTCCATGGGTTCCGGTAGTTTAGGACACTCTGCCTTAAAGTGGCCTGGCTCACCACATTCAAAACACTTCAGATTAGACGTCTTTGCACCTGGCCCTCTGTCCGTAGCACTTTTGCCATTGGGCCCTGTAGCAAGGATTGTCAAACCTGACTTTTGGCGTGGGAGCGGCTTTGGCACAAATGCAGGTTCTTTAGTCATTTGCTGTAGCGCACAAAACCTTTCTACCACGGTGGCAAGCTCTTCATAACTTGTGGGTCTGATTGCAGAACCCACCTTTGCAAATCGCGGTTCAGCCCCCGGATGCAGTGATCTTTCGCCAGAACCTCAATAATCCGAGAAGGCGAATTCTCCTCAGGCTGCAGCCATTTCTTTAAAATTTTAGAAAGCTCAGCCACTTGCGCTCTGACCGTTTTTCCTTTGTCATAGCGCCATTGGTGATAGCGCTGGGCTCGGCCTGGAACGGAAACTCCAATGCGAGCCAATATCTCAGACTTTAATCACAAATAATCAGAGGCCCGTTCCTCATCTAGATCCATATACGCTCGCTGAGCTTCACCAGTCAGATATGGCGCCAGCCTCTCAGCCCAATCTTTAGGAGGCCATTTTGCCCTTTTTACAAGTCTTTTAAAGGACACCAGATATGCTTCTATGTCATCACCTGGCGACATTTTCTGGAGAACAGGACCAAGTGGTTCATTTCTAACATGTCTCACCTGGCTTAACTCTTCGATTAAGAGCCTTGTTTTTTCCACCTGTGCCTCGGCAACTCGTAGCATCTGAGCTTGCTGCTGTTGCTGCACAGCGGCCACATTCACGAGGGTTCTCAGTACTTCCTCCATGTTGACGTCTCTGCAGGTTGGGTAGCGGAAACTTGCTTCCCGGAGTATCCCACTTCTGACATCACTTGTGACAAGAGCCCGCTACTGCAGAAGCACACGTGAACAACTTCTTCTGTTTTATGTAGCTTTATTGTCAGGATGGTAAATGTTTTGACACCGTATACTTTCACAGCAATTATG